>NC_043704.1:72924241-73161093 GCF_006229205.1 Suricata suricatta
TGTATCAAAATGTGAAATTGAACATTTAAACTTAAAAAAATGTAAGAAATGGTACAAATTGAGCTGTATCCTGACATTTGCAATTACGTCACTCATCACTATTTTCTGTGTAATCATAGTCTTTGAAAAATTTTTGAATGGCTCCACTGTGTAGATGAAACTTAGTTTACTTTATAATTTCCCTGTTCTCAGCTATCTGACACTTTCTATTTTTTTCTACAATCATAAATTACACTGTGATTGATATCCACATACATCAAGATTATTTTCTCTAATTAGGATCATTTCCTTATGGCAACTCCCCATGGGTGGAGTTACTGGGCCAAAGGTGATCCTTACAAAGCCAACCTGTGTCAACTACCCCATGCCCCCGTGTCACCAGCCTGCACATGTGAGGGCCTGCACAGTTTTCTGTGCCCACTGATGTCTGACCTCCTGGAGGGACCTCGGGTAGCTGCGGACCAACCGGATAGGGAGCAATAAACTGAGGTCAGGGCACTGCTCTGAGTTGTAAGGCGAGCTGGGGCTCCCAGCCCAGGTTCTGGTGACCGCCCCATGCTCATTCTGATGGCCAGACCTGAGCATCCAGCCTCTCTCACCCCTGCAGTCCCACGGAGCTTACGAAACCTGGCTTCCTCTCACTTCTCCTTGGCTCCTGGCTGCAGCCTTGTGGAGAGGCCCTGCCAGGGGCTCTTAGCCCCCCGTGTTTTGCTCTGATTGTCCCCCTTTGGGGCAGTACCCCCAGACCGAGTCTGCCGAGTAAGCACGGAGGGGAGGGGGTCCCTGCCAGCAGAACGTGCTGGCTCTGCTTTAGGTCAGAGCTGGTATCCCTTTCTGTTGCACGTTGGAGGGGTCACGTGTGGCCAGCCGGCCAGCCTTGCCCAGCCTGCAGCCTCCCTCCGCTCCTCACTCACTCCTCCTGCTGGCGGTGTTAGGTTTGTCACCATTGCAAACACCTTCATGCAATGGGAAAGAAAACAATTGCCCAGCTGGAGCTGGAGGGAGTGAAGGCTGCCTCCTCGAGGACTGCTTCCCCCCCACCCCCGTCACCCGCTCTGAGGAGCTCCAGCTGAGGAACACGGGCCTTAAAAACAGGTGTCACTGAGGCTGAGCCATGGTGCCTGGTCCGTGGTTGTGCCCGGCTCCCCTGGGCAGGGCGGGCAGGCGCCCAGATGGTCAGCAGTAAGTAAGGCCGGCCAGAGGCCCCAAGAGTCTCTCTTGGAAGGCTCTCCTGTCCTGTGCTCAACCCTTTGCCAGTAGACATCCTTGCCACAGGGCTGGTGTGTGCGTGATGTGGTGCTGGCCACTCTGGGTGTCTCAGATATGTTTGCCAGGTTGCCGCTTTCTGGGCTCACAGCAGTGGGGTGGGTGGCGTGGTCTGCCAGTTAGGGTGAGATGTGAAGAAAACCACAAGGGAAAGCTACACAGGGCTGAGGGTTTAGGCATTTGGCATGAAGGAGGGCTTCATGGAGGAGGTGGTACTTAAGGTGGGCTTTGAAGGACGGGTAAAGCTTCATGGTTTGAAATGGGTAGTGAGCAGCTGAGGCAGCTGGGAAGTCATGGTGCGTGTTTGGGAAGGAGTGCCCTGCACGTCAGAGCACATGTTGGCAAGGAATGGGAGAGAGGATGGGTGAGGGAGGTGGCGTGTGCCACGAAGGCTGTGTGCTAGGCTAACGGGCTGGCCTTTGCCCATAAAAGACAGAGTCTTTGTGGGAATTTCTGACTTGGTGGTACCTGATCAGACTTGTGCTTTAGGAAGGCTGGTGTGTCTGAGACAGGGTGGGTCATGATGGGAGATCGTGTGTCCGGCTGCACACCTGCACTGAGAGGTGGCTGGGCTGTAAAAGACCCCCAGGCGGGCTCCCTGGCCTCAAGCAGCAGCTAATCTAGAGTGTGCCTTTGCGTATGTGAGTGTGCACCGTGCCTACGTGAACAGAGCATGTACACATACGGAAGCTGAGGCCTGGCAGGCATCCTTAGCCTGTTCTTAGGCCCCCTCTCTCCACGAGAACCCCGGGGCTTCAGAGGTTAATACACTGGCATTACTCTGGCCACTGTGGGAAGTTATGACCTTACTTGCAGCTTTTAGCAGCTCTGTGGGGCCAGAACAAGAGGACGTAGAATTATGAGAGCAGACAGAGCAAACAGCCTTCCATTTGGAGCTCCAGTTAGGGGGTTGTAAACACCTGCCAAATCACACAGTTATCCCTGTCATGGAGCCACTTGCCTGCCAGTCCTTTTCACTTTAGTGTGAATTAGCCCCATCTGATTGCTTTCCTCTGCACACTGAATTGAGATAGATGCTCCAAGGGAAGGAGATGAATAATTTATGTGTTGAATAAATAAATGAGATTGAGGGAAAGGTGGAAGGGAAGAAGAAAAGGTATTTTGGAGCCTCGTCTGTTCCTCAGCCTTTTGGAGATAGGCTCAGGCTTATGTTGACAACCCCCTGAGTCCAGGTAGAAGGAAGCAGGGAGGAGAGAGACCCACTTTCTGATTCAGACTTCATGTTCTTCCCCCTGTGGACCCTGGAACCCAGGCCCGAGCTGTAGAGCTGTAGAGCTACGCTTTAGCCCCACTGTGCCTCCCCTTGGCCTCTGTAGTCTGAGCCCTTGAACCTTTTTATCCTCGTTTCTGTTGGGGTGGGGAGTGTTAAAAATTCTTGATGATTTCCTGATGAGCTTTGGGCAAAACCAGCTCCATATGACATAGACAGTTACGCAGCTTGGGCCCTAGTGGGGCCTGGGGCCACTGCACCCTCAAGTCTGTGCCCCCTTCTGCTGGTTTGCTCCCAGCGCGTTGTGGCGTGAAGCCTCCCCTGACTCGGCCTGTGGTGTGGATTGGCATCTTTGGGGTCGGGGTTCCTGCAGGCGCTGGCCGTGGGCTGTGCCAGCAGCACTGGTGTCTGGACTCCTCTGTGTGCCTGGGAGGAGTCGGGGGGGAGGGGGTGTCTTCCTTGGGGTGTGGATACTGGTGCTCTGACCAGCTCTGTTTAGGGTGCACTGAGGAGGGGGCATGTGAGGAAGAGGGTGTCTCTCCCTGTCTGTGGACAAAACACCCCTCTGTGGCAACCCCCTCATCTTTATAAAGGGTGTTCATGTCCACCTGTCCAGGAGCAACCGACACCACGATCCCGTTTTTCAGACCCTTGAGGCACAGAGAGGGGGAGCGACTTTCCAGGGTCACAGTGCCTCTCCAAGGAAGGGCAGGACAGAGGCCCCCTGACTCCCAGCCGGTGCCGTCTGCAGTGTGCCGCTCCTACCCGTGCGTGCACCGAGGGCGTCCCTGCGTGGCCCTGGCCTGGCTAGATGCTGACACAGCTGTGCTCATGGATCCAGGCTTCCCGTTCAGGCCTGGCCTCTGAGACAGCCCGGGAGCGTTTGCATTTGTGGAAGCTTCTCTCTGTTTGCCCGTCAACTAAAAACTGAGGACCTTCTCTCCCCCTAGCCCTGTGCTGCCACTTTGGGGGGACCTAGCCCTGTGCCTGGGGCTTTGGGGTGAGCAGGGAATACTCAGTTTTGCCTCAAGTGAGGCTGAGCTCAACCAAGGTGAGAAGCCAGATGTGAACCACACAGTTCAGGAGAAATAGCAGAGTTTTTGTCCGTGTTGTGAGGAAGGACTAGTGGGCAGAGTGGAGGCATCATACTCAGCTGCCCCCCACCTCACACCCCTCTCCAGCCTGGCTTTCCTCCTCTGCTAAGTGGGGGTAATTTTACCTTTCTACATTGCTTCTGGCCTATTGTGAGGAGAGGTTGATGTGGGAAAATACTGTACAGTGATGTGTTGTGGTTGATGATGGTGATGATTGCAACTTCATGCTGGAGTTTCTTCGGGTCAGATGCCCCCAAGGCAGTGATTCACAGGCTCAGGTCTCTAGGAGCATGTCCAGCTGTCCTGGTGGCCAAGGGCTGTCTCCCCACTTGCCGGCAGGAGAAGCCCGGGGCCCGGGTGGGTGGAGAGGACTGTGCTGCACAGGTGTGCTGCCTGAAGAGGTGGTTTGGCTGGTGGTCCTCTCAGAGCTGGAGCAGGACATCACGTCATCTTGTTGTGTGTGACGCACATACCACAGGGACTTGTGTCTGCCCCGGGGCGGTGATGCGGAGCGGCAGGGAGCGGGGTTCTTGAAGGTGGTCGAGCAGATCCGTCCTCTGTCTGTCTAGCCCCCTAACAGTTCTGTGCATAAGCAGGAATCAAACGTGCGAGTTCTGCAGATGGACAGCGTGAAGTCTGGAGAGGGGAGGTCACTAGAGCCAAGTCACCTAGTGACTAAGGGATGGGGACCTAGGCCGTCCACCTCCGCGTCTCTCCTGACCTCAGTTTCCCCAGCTAGTAAAGCAGGTACTGGACTCCATCATCTCCTCTGTCCTTACTAGCCAGGTCTCCTTCTGGGTATTTCTGGGGCACATGTTCCTCCAAATACATACCAGGAGCATGTTGGCCCTGTAGGTCGTGTGTGTGTTTTTTGACGTTCCAGAGTTTTCAGTTTTGTGTCCATCCTTCCAGATATTTGCACACATGTGTGTGCATGTGCATGTTTTCATGTGTGTCTTCACCCTGACTTCAGAGAGGCCCCTTTGGCCCTTGGCAGTTTGGGCCTTTGTCTCTTCTTTACGTCTGTCTCGCTGTATTTATCCAAGTGTTGGGTTGTTTACCCAAGTGTTAGATTTATAGAGAAGTTATGAAGATAGTCCAGTGAGTTTGTATATACTCCATACCCGGTCTCCCCTATTATTAACATATTACCTTCATGTGGTATATTTATTACAATTAATAAACCAATATTGATACATTATTAATAACAAAAGTTCACGCTTTATTCAGTTTTCCTTAGATTTAATCTAACGTCCTCTCCCGTTCTGGGATCCCATCCAGGATATCCTACCACATTCAGTTGTCACATCTCCTACACTTCCCTTGGCAGTGGAATTTTCTCCAACTTGTGCCTTATTGTTTGTGATGACCTTGACGTTTTGAGGACTACTGGTCAGATATTTTATAGAGCATCCCTCAGTTGGGATTTCTCTGATGTTTGGCTATTGTTAGAGTGGAGTTACAGGTTTTGGGGAAGAACCACATAGCAGTAAAGCGGCACTTTCACCCCACTGTACCAGTGACACGTTGTAGCATATCACAGGTACGTGATTGGTTACTGCTGGTGTTGGCCTTGATCTCCTGTCAGAGCTAGTGTTGGTTAGATTTCTCCACTGCAAAGTTACTCTCATTTCCCCCCGCCCATGCTTACAGACTGTGCACGGCCCCCTTTCAAAGGGTGTGTGTCCATTGCCCGGACCTCATCCTGCACATCCTGCTGGTGACGTCTCCTCACGATGCTAGCTGCGCTCTGTGGGAGCCCAGAGATTCTGAAAGGCTGCTTCACCATTCCAGACGGTGGGCACCATCCCACTGGGGTGGTCCAGAGATGACCATGCCGGAGCATTTCTCTACTTGCAATGTCAGTGCTGGCAGGGAACACTGAGCCAGCCAGGCCTGAAGCGGGCTGAAGCGGAGTTGGTCCATCACAGAGAAAAGGAGTGTGGGCTGAGGGTCAGAGCCAGCCGGGTGCAAATTGCTCTCTGTGACCCACTAAGTTCGCTACCATAGGAAGTTGCTTAAAAGAGGCCGCCATATGGGGGCACCTGGGTGGCTCAGTCAGTTAAGGTTTCAACTAGCTCAGGTCATAATCTCACAGTTCGTGGGTTCAGGCCCCTCATTGGGCTGAACTGACAGCTAGCTCAGAGGCCTACAGCCTGTCTTCGGATTCTGTGTCTCCCCCTCTCTCCCACTCTACCCTGCTCACGCTGTCTCTCTCTGTCTCTTTCTCAAAAATAAATAAAACATTAAAAAAAACCCTTTATATTAAAAAAATTAAAAATAAATAAAAGAGGCCATATGGTACAGTGGTTAAAAACATGGGCCAGGAGCCACTCTGCCTGTGTTCCTGGCAGCCCCGTCACTGGCCTGTTGTGTGACTCTGGCCAAGTTACCCAATCTGTCTGTCTTGGTTTTCTCCTCTATAAACCCAGGTATCTGTTCACATCTCAAGGGGTTGTTATGAGAGTTAAGTGAGTTCATATATGCAGCGGGCTTGGAACAGTTAGCATGACTTCTCTCTGGGAATCAGTTTCCCTGTCTGTAAAATGGGGATGCACAGTACTTCAGAGGATTGCCAGGATACTTCCCGCCGCACATGGCCCACGGTGTCACGCCTCCAAACACGGCACCAAACCCTCAGGCTCTTAGACCACACATTTTGCCTTCCGGAAAGAGCTTCTGATCTGGGATATGGGAATTTCCTGGATGATCCTGGGCAAGTCATGTCACCTCTTGTCTCCCAAGTTAGGACTGTTGTGTCTGACCTGCCTTCTTCTCGGGGCAACTGTGGGCTGGAAATTGAGTAATGCAGCTGAACATACTTTCTTTCCCTCACCTTCTGAAAGACCTTTTCCACTGGTTCCCAGAATCCAAGCACCTGAAATCTGCACAGTCACAACACGTTATTACCAACACATCCCATCCTGTTCATGTTCCCTGAGGAGATCTGTGGGTGCAGAAAGACCAGGCAAGTGCAAGAGGCTGCAAATTCCCTGAAGAGGTGAGGCTTGGCGCCCGAGCCTCCTCTGCCCCAGGGTCACCTTCACGAAGCCCCGTGATGCTTGCTGTAGTAGAAGAGAATGACAGAGCTGGTTGCTTTTGAATTTTTTTTGATGTTGATTTATTTTTGAGAGATAGAAGTAGAGAAAGAGAGAGCGAGAGGGAGAGAAGGAGGGACAGAGAGGGAGACACAGAATCTGAAAGAGGCATCAGGCTCTCTGCTGTCACCACAGAGCTTGCTGTGGGGCTTGGATTCATGGACCTCAAGATCATGACCTGAGCTGAAGTCAGACACTTAACTGACTGAGTCACCCAGGTGCCCCAAAGCTGGCTGGCCCCCCTTTTTCTGGCATCATGGGTGCCATCACTCTGGTGTCCTTCTTTCAGCAATCCGTGGCTGGGGCCTTATTGTCCTAAGGCTGGAGACAGACAGCTGGACTCTTTTGAGGATAGTGTTGGGTCCACTTTGAGTCAGTGGCACTGGATAGGAAGGGCTGGTGTGGGTCTCGGGTAATTTATGTGTAGGCCCCTTCGAGAAAGAATGGAGGTGGGGCCAGAGCGCCTGTGGGTGGGGCCAGAGCCAAAGTGGGGAAATCCAGACTGGCAGCTCTCCATTCATTTATCTGTTCATTCATTTTTTCACTCATTCATATTTTAAAACACCAAGGTCAGCATACAAACTTTAGAAGAAAGCGTTTAAAATTCCATTTTTTTTTCCTTCAAGTGAAATTTGACAAATGTAGTAAAAGCCATGTTCGGTTTAGGTTTCTTTATTCTCTGCTCTTTGTATTTTTACTTACTACCACGGGAGGTCTGTAATGTTCTCTAGTGTTCTTATGTGGCACTTTTCTAAAATAGAGAAGCCTTTTAAAGGCTGGTTTGTGGAACTTCATCATTTTGTTCAGTTCAAAACCAGATGAGAAATCTGTAATCACTGTTTAGTTATCCATCAGTGAGGCAGGCATGCATCTAATGAGAAGGACCCTGTAGGGTGATGAATGCGCCTTCAGGAACCCGGGGTGTGGTAGAGAAGGTGTGAGGATTTTGGCCTCTTCTCTACCCTTAACCCATCAGCCTCAGTATCAGGAGAAAGCGGAAACAAGGGGCCCCTAAACTCATTGACACTGCTTTAAGTGGTCTTCCAGTCTCTGAAATCCTTAACGTGGCAGGTACTGGCCAGCACGGGGCCTGTACCCACAGTTAGTCCTGAGGCCTCTGCTTCCTTCAGGGGTAAAGTGGCCCGAGGACAGAGGGGGATGGTTTAGTGTGGACATGGGCTCAGCCACCCTGGAAGTGAGTTCTGGCTCTGCCCCTTGCTGTCCTAGCCCTCAGATGTAGGGGAGAGGGAGACCTGCCCCGCTTCCTGGGTTCTTCCTCAAAGGAAGGCAAAATAGAATCTGATTCCAGGACCCCGTTTATTAGTGGACACAGTCACTGTGTGAAAGGTCACATATATGAGTGTGGCTTTCCTTCTCTCTGGAGTTTTCCTCCCAGTCTTGAGGCAGGGCTGCCTCAGCAAAATGGGGCAGGGGAGGCCCTTCACGCTTTCTTCCGCTGGAGGAGAGCGAGGTCCTGCCAAGACTTCGGGCCAGAGCCACATTCTCCGGCCTGGCTTGCTGGAGAGTTCTCCGCCACACCTAGCTAACAACAACGTGGTCTTCCCCACCTACCGTTGCTCCTGCTGTCTATCCGTGTCTCAGAAGCCTCCTGGGGGGTGGGGGGGGTCACTGGACTCTGAGTTCTGTGGCCAGAAGAATACCCAGTTCAGGCAGTAACTTGTCTGAGCTGCCAAAGCTCTGTTTAGAACATGGGGGTAATGATTGTGCACACATCCCGGGGTTGTGACCAAGGTTGGTGGAGACCACGTGTGAAGGGTCGTCATGCCTCAGTAACTGTTGGATGCCATTAGTGCTTCTCCTCTTGAGGGCTCAAGCACACATCAGCAAATTCAAAAGCTCTAAGTACTGAAGTAAAAAAAAGTGTAACAATTCAGCCCAGCATTTCTCAGATACAACTTATCACAGGACACCTTTCTGAAGAATACCTATTCACATTCAGGGTTGTTTCACAGAACTCACTTTAAGAGGTGCTATCCTAGGGCACCTGGGTGGCTCAGTTGGTTAAGTGGCTGATTTCAGCTCAGGTCCATGAGTTCGAGCCCCACGTCGGGCTCTGTGCTGACAGCTCAGAGCCTGGGGCCTGTTTCAGATTCTGTGTCTCCTTCTTTCTCTGCCCTTTTCCTGCTCACGCTCGGTCTTTCAAAAGTAAATAAACATTAAAAAAAAAAAAAGAATGCTGTCGTCAGTTAAGAGTACGATTAAAGAACCCTGTGTGGCTCTCTGCACGAAGCCCCAGCCTCCGGGGAGAGGCATGTCCTGTCAGTCTTTCCCTTCTGCCTGTAGCACAGCCAACGGAACATGGCATTGGGTATGGCATTTTAATTAGTCACTGCTTCACTGCATATACCATGGCTGCCTCCTAACCGTCATGTCCAGGGCTTGCCTCAGACCCAGAAGCAGTAAGGAATCATTGTGGAGGCCCTGGGGACAGAGCTGTTTAGAAGGAGGGCGAGCAGGGCACCCTCCCGGCATTGACAAACTGGAGTGTTTCAGGGGAGGTGACCCAGAGAGCGGCTGAGGGATCTTAAAATCGACTCTTGAAGGAACTGGGCCTCCACATCTGAGAAGACTTACCATCTCCTGAAGGGCCATCCTGGAGAGAGGAAGCAGGCCTGTTCTTTGTGGCCCCAGAAGCCAACACCAGGTACAGCTGGCCAGAAGTTCTAACTCTGTCACCACCTCTCTGTAAGCCCCTTTCCTGCCCAGATGGTAGGTCCTCACATGTAGCCTGAGGGCCCGGATAAGAAGCAGCATGCAGGCTGGCCACCTAGAGCCATGGACTGCAGTCCGGCTGTCTTATCGTTCTTCCAGGGTCTTTCAGCGGGGGTGTTACTGGGGACCGTCGGTCCAAGGCTCATAGCTCTTGGCCCCATGTCATCCTGTTGCTCACGGTGCCTGGTGTGCCTGAAGCCCTCCTTAAAGCTGTGAAGTCGGTGCTACAACCCGAGCTCTGCTCTGCTCGCTCCCCTGCAGCCGCGCCCGCTTCCCTGTTCCCTCTGCCCGGACCACCCTTCCCCTGGAGTCCCTCGCCTCCTTCAGATCTTTGTCCAGATGTCACCTCCTCAGGGACGCATCCCTGACCACCCCATGTGAAACTGTACTCGTCTTCTCTAGAGTGCCCATGTCCTACTTCATTTTTCTTCATAGTCCTTATCACCATCTGCTAGAAAATTTTCTTTTTTATTGTTTCGTCCACCCACATGTAGGCTCCATGAGGGCAGGACATTTTTATGCATTTTGCTCACTGTTGTGCTCCCAGTGTATAGAAAATGCCAAGCACATAATAGGCCGTCAGTAAATATTTGTCAAGTGAATTAAATGAGGGACTTTTTAGGTGTGTATCTCGACCGAGTCTGTCTCGCAGGTGACCTCCCTGTGCCGGAGCCGGCCTGACTGCCTCAGTGCTTTTCCTTAAGCCCATTTCACTTCCCTCCGGGGATGACCTCCAGCAGCTTCTGATCAACTACACAAAAATTGGATGTTTTTAATGGGTTAGCTGTCACTACCAAGAACTTGAATTTTCCAGACAATCGTTTCTCGATGGGTCCCCCAGGCCTTGAGGGGACACGGCGGATGCTGATTTCTCGGTGTATCAGATGGTGCCCCAGGGCTTAGTGTGGTGTGACGTGCAGGGGTTCCTGTGTGGAAGAAAGCAGACAGAGAAGCAGATCCCCAGGAACTTCCCTGAGTGAAAACATCTGAGCAAATACTGAACAAAGGTTATACACATGTGTCCAGTGATTTTCATGAAAACTATTTTCTGGCAGCTCGGTGGAGCAAATGTGAGGCATTTGAGCCCCCCCTCGCCTTATTCTGAAGAGGGGCAGCTGAGCAAGTTTGTCATAAAATGCTAAAAATAGTAATGTGATGCAGACCGCTTTCTACTGATGCCAGAAGCTCTTTGTAAGCTCATGAAAATAGTTGCCAAACTGATTGAATGGGAATATCTTCCATTTTGGTCCCCACCATTAGATTTTCCAAAGAGGATTTCAAGATCCTCTTTGAAATTCTTGGCTACCAGTCAAAGGTATCAGCCAGCATTTAGTGTTGTCAGGCGGTTGAGCAGCCTTTACTTTAGGCATTTCATCACCTGCAAAGGGTCGGCTGCTCACCTGCTGTGGGACACCAGGGTGGGTGCTGCTGCCTTGCCTTTGGGGAGCTCCCCTTCTGGTTTGTGGGAGAGCCCAAGTGAGAAGACGTGCACAGAGCCAGAGGTCCGGGCCTGGACTTAAGGGAGATCGGGTGGGGTTGTTTGCACGGTGAATGGACCAGACACTGTCAGTTGCGTCGATGCAGAGAGGAAGCTTCACTGGGGAGGATGAGGCAGGGGTGCCAGCCCTGAAGGCTGAGGAGTTGCAGGTCAGGGAGGAGAAGGGCATGATCTGTTATGCCAGGAAATCAGCCTTCTGGGTAGAGGGGGATACTGGGCATCCTGGGTCTCAGCCCGGCCAGAGGCCTCTTCAACGGGGTGAGACCCCCAATCCCAGTCCGGTGTGCTCAACAAGCACCTCTGGGGTTGACATCAAGTGTCTGTCTTTTCTTTGTCCTACCTTTGTCCCTGGTCCCCTGGCAGGGGAGTATTCGATTTCTCTCCTCAAGCCAAGCATATGCTTAATGATGACCCAGGCCTATTGGTTAACCACCTTGGATTGAGTCTGGGGCCTGCGCTTCCTTCCTTTTCACTGCCCACTTACTGTGGTTTCTGAAGGTCCTCTGGGGGGCGGGGGGGGAGCTGTGTTTCTGGCTCTGCCTGTGCCTCCAGAGGGACACTGCACAGATTGGTGCCTTACTCCTCCTGCCTGGCCTGTTTCCCCTCCTTCGGCGTCGCTTCTTGCAGCTCTACACGTCTATCTTGTGCTCCAGCCAAAGTGGCTGCCTTAAACCGTTCTTGGTCAAATGCACGCTCTACTGTCCTACTTCCTGGGCTTGCTCAGTACTTCCTTGGCCTGGAAGGCCGCCCCCAAGCACCTGATCACAAGGGCCCCAGAGGGCAGGCTGTACAAGCATGCAGAGTGTCAGTGGGGTGGCCTTTGTGCCTGGTCCTTTGAGGGTGTGCAAACCCCATGGGAGCCCTAAGTCAGGCATGTGACACTTATAAAATCTCAACAGCTTGGGGGGTGGGCGAGGAGGATTCCCACCAGACCCACCCATCAGACGTGGGTACGAACTCTCAGCAGCCAAGTCGTTCCACTAAGGGAATAGACTCAGCCCTGAAGGCATGGTGTTCTGGTGATGACATGATGTTCTAGGAGCTGCTCATCTCCAGGGGCTCTATCATGGGCCTCCTTGCCTTCAGCCTCGGCTTTTCCACTTCTCTGCTTCACACCAGCTTCTTGCCTTTGTTCAGGACTGACTCCTTAACCAGGCTGGGCCAATTCCTACCCTAATCTCACTTGTGTCTGAATCTCTGGGACATAACTGCTCCCTGAGGTGAGTGGGTCGTGGGGTGCGGTGGGTTATGGTCTCCTTCTGTGTTGAGTTGGGGTAGGCAGGTTCAATAATGATTTTCTTTTTTAAAGTATCATCTATCACGTAGTTACATTTGTCCATTATAGTCATTAGTCACAGAGCTGCGAAGTGTGGGGAACTCACAGTGCCAGGCAGCAGTGAGCTTCTCACTGAGCTGATCTGGTGGCTGACCTCAAGTGCATTCCCTCTTTTGCAAGCCTTCTGGCCCCGACTTGGTGTGACCTCTAGATGCCCCCCTTCCCTGCTCTTCTTCCTCCCCCTCTGCTTTCCCTTCTCTTCCCTTATGAGAAAGCGAGGCTCTTTCAAGTCAACACAAGAGAAGGGATTATAACAGGAGGGTTGGGGACGGGAGGGGTGAAACCTGGGGCAGCTCTGGGGACCTGTCTGTTTTGGTGACTCTTTCTCTTTTCCTCTCTCTGTTGGTATCTTTGTTTCTGTTGGTGCTTCTCCATTTTCTCCTCTCTACAGCTGCTTTTTAAAACCCTGTTTTTTTTCTGTTCCTACGGAACTGAAGCTTGCATGAGGCTTTGGTGTATTATGACTTCCCCATATCAGGCATCATCTCTTTGTGTTTTCCATTTCAAACCCTGAAAGAGACTCTTCTGGCCTGACCATATGCCATAAATTATTGATTTTGTCATTGTTGATCTATTCAGGTGGGACCACAGCAGGTGGGACCCTGTGGTACCAAACCCGGCCACTCAGGCCTGCTTCTTCAGCAAGGTTGTGGCAGGTGGGCCGGCAGGTGACTGTGCTCTCAGAGGTAGGGTCGTCCTCTCCACCTCCCATTGGAGGGAGGGGAAGGTGTAGGTCTCCTGTGCGTGTTGCTCTCAAGACTTCATTTTCTGGTGGAGGAATTAGAAATTCCTGTCCTACAGCCACCATCCATCATGGTGGGCATTGTAGGCAGCCTCTAAGATGGCACAGAGCTGGCTGAGTGATCCCCACCGGGGATCTCCACCTCCTCGCGTTTATGCCCTTCACTCAAGTGGGGGCTGGGCTTATTGACTTGCTTCTAGTGAAATAATATGGCAAAGTGGGGGCATTAACAATTCTGAGATTATGTCCTGAGGGACTATGGCTTCCACCTTCAATACCTTTTTTCTCCCTCTGACCCCATGCTCTGAAGGAAGCCAGTTGCCGGGTTAGAAGCTGTTGTGTAGAGAGGCCTGCACGGGAAAGAACTGACATCTCTGGCCGGCCGCCAGGAGGACCTGAGGCCTACCAGCTGCCCTATGAATGAACCGTGAGGTGATCACAGGCTGTGAGCCAGCAGCATCTGGCTCAGCTCTGTCTCCCAAACTGGGAGATGATAAATGTTGTTTTCCCTGCTAAGTTTGGGGTTAACTTGTTAGGCAGCAATAGATAACTGATATAGGGGGCGTATAAGCACAGAGCTATGGGAGTGCAAAGGAGGTGCACTCTTGCCTAAGGGACTTGGGAATGCTTTGGGAAGGAAGTGGTATTTGAGCAAGGCCTATCTTTTTCCCGTAGAGTGGAATAGATCTGGCACTCATTCTGCAGAACCTCTGTATCTTCAGCTGAAGAGGGGTAGGATTTGTTGTTTCTTCGAGCCTTCTGCTCAGCCTCATGTGTGGCATCTCTGATGAAGGCTGGGTCTCTTAAGGCCCTGGTGGCCTCTACAACAGAACCCATGTGTGAGGCTTAGCACCCCATATATGAGTGAAAGAGTGGCAATTTGGGGGTCACAGGCCTGTCCCTGTGCTCCTGAGAGCTGTGCTATCTGAACGTCTGCTGGGCCAGCTTCTCACCAGCTCAGTCATGGGCCCTGCCTTCAATGGCCCTTCTAGAAACAGGTTGCCTCAGCCTCTGACCAATGAGTGTGAAGACCTGGGTTAAAATCCCATTTTACCTACAGATGTTGTGGCCTTAAGCAAGGTACTGAGCTTCTTCTATAGGACTTTTTAAAAATTATTCTTCCACCTTTTATTCATTTCAAATATATACACAAGTAGAGAGACTAGTGTAATGAACTTTTACATACCCATCACCCAGAGTCATAGTTATCATCTCATAGACTTTCTTATTTTATCTTTATTCCCACACCCGCCCCCTCCTTCTCCCTCAACCCTGCATTTTTCAGAGCAAATACCATGTATGATATTATTTTATTCTTAAATTCTTCAATAAGTATCTTGGACAGTTAACAGAAACACAGTATCTTTATTATGTTGAACAAAATGAACAATAATTTCTTATTATCTTCTAATATCCAAGCAGTGTTCACATTCTTCAGTTGTCTTAGGAATGTGTTTTGACTGGCTTGTTCAAATCAGGATCCAGACAAGGGCTATGTGTCTCTAAAGTCTTTCTCTCTCTCTCTCTTTGTAAATTAAACTTTGATTTTTGAGATACATTAACATGTAATTGTAAGAAATAATATAGAGAGCCTTTACCCACTTTATCCCAGTGGTACCATCTTGTAAGACTATAATACAACATGGCAGCCATGATATTGACATTGATACAGTCAAGATATGGAACATTTCCGTCACAAGGATCTATCATGTGGCCCTTTTATAGCCACACCTCCACCAACCCTTGGCAGCCACTAATCTGTTTTCCACTTTTTTTTTAATGTTTTTAAATGTTTTTTAAATTTATTTTTGAGAGACAGAGACAGTGTGAGCAGGGGAGGGTCAGAGAGAGAGGGAGACACAGAATCTGAAGACAGGGTCCAGGCTCTGAGCTGTCAGTACAGAGCCTGACACGGGGCTTGAACCCACAAACTGCAAGATCATGACCTGAGCTGAAGTCAGATGCTTAACCAACTGAGCCACCCAGGTGCCCCAGTTTCCCACTTCTATAGTTCAGACATTTCAAGAATGTTATATAAATGGAATCATAAAGTATATAATCTTTTAGGATTAGGTTTTTCTCAACATAGTTCTCTGTAGAGTCATTCAAATTGTTGTACATATCAGTAATCCATCCTTTTTTATTGCTGCGTAGTATTTCATGATCTGGATATACCACAGTTTAATCATATGCCCTTTTAAGGACATCTGGGTTGTTGCTAGTTTTTGTTTCCTGTGATTACCTACTATGACATTTGTATACCAGTTTTTATATCAATATAAATTTTTATTTTTCTGGAGTAGATGCCTGAAAGTGCAGTAGCTGGGTCTTAAAGTTCCACATTCAGTTTTATAAGAAATTGCCAAGGTTTTCCAGAGTGGCTGTACCATTTTACATGTCCACCAGCAATGTGTGGGTGTTTCCTGAGTCTCTCTTAATCTGTGAGTGCCCCTCTCCCTTTGCTACCATTTCCTGGCCCAGCAGGTGGGGATAAACACCTGTGCTCAGATTGTCTTGCATGATTGAGATGGTAGCCGTGAAGCTGCTTTATAAACTGTCCCCAGTTGCGACTCTTAGTGCTACTCTTTGGTGGTGGTGTCCGAAAGTGGCATCACAGCACCTCAGGGAAGTTCTGGAGGTGTTTATTGACTGTCTGTCCCTGTGCCTTCTAGCCTGTCTGGGTCACCAGGGTAGCCACGGGTCAGGCTAGCCCAGCGTGGCTTTTAAAGGAGCAGGACTAGGAGACTCAGGTGCCTAAGCCACCCAGGAAACCCTAGTCTCTGCCCACTAGCAGGCACATTCCCTCATGACCACTCTGGGACCTGCTCGTTCTTCCTTGTCCTGGTGAGCCAGCAGCTCTGACCAGAACAGGGAGATTCTAGGATGTGATGTGTGGTATGAGTGTGTGTGTGTGTGTGTGTGTGTGTGTGTGTGTGTGTGCACGCGCGCGCTTCTCCATTTAGCCACAGGTCCCTACCACATTTGCTCAAGATGATGACATTTTTCTAGAGCACTCACTGCATGCAGCAAATTCCAAGTTCCATTAGAAATAGCAACGTGAGGCTTTTTTACAAGCACTTTCCTTATCTCCTCCCTTGTGCCATGTCTGTCATGACCATAATTCCCTCAGTCCACGTCATCCTCCCCTCTCCCTTGCTGAGCTGTTGACTGATGACCCCAACATTGGTGGCAGCCTCCGTTCCAGGGACTGACCTGACTAGTTGTCCCCAGGTTTGTTGGTGACCTCAGACAAGAAGCACAGCAGTTACCTGGCCTCCCAGCCTCATCAGCATCAAGAATGACAGTCCCGGCACTGCAGAGGGGGGATAGGGGGATAAGTAATAGACTTAAAGGGAAAAAACCCCACCAGATGCCGTGCAGAGGAGTCATGCTGGAGAGACACCAACACAGCAAAGAGAATGGAAGTTCGGCTATCTGCACCTGATTTTAAATGCTGAGGGGTTCCTAGATCTCTGTTCTTCATATTTTAGAAAATAAGGTTGTTTTAATTTTGTAAAATTTACTTCTGTGGGTTTTCTCTAGTGTCAGCACGCTCCCCTTTTGCATTGCTGTTCATCACAGGCCTGGGGTTGGGAATGTGTCTGCTGCTCTTGCAAAGGATATGTGGACCCCAGAAGGGTTTTCAGGGAGGTGCAGGGGTGGGTACGGGCCAGTCAGTTAACCAGTAACAGGTAAGAGAAAGTTCAGGAGTGGTTGGACCTGGCATATGTGTTCGCGTTAATGTTAAGACCTATGTGTGAGCAAGAACTGTGGCCAGAGGGCAGTTAGAGGTATCTTTCAGGCTGTTCTACAGGGAGCCTGCTAGCTGTTTTTGTCTCATTGTCCCTGACGTGTCTCCACTCCTTGCAGGGTGCGGCACTAATGAATTCCAGTCTCTTTCTCTGGTGGCAGAGTTGGGCCTTTTCTGTGGGCAGTCACAATCAGGGCAGCAAGCATGGCGGTTCTGAGGGCCGGGGGCACATTCTTTATCACGCAGTCCCTTTATCTCGTATCTTACTTTCTGTAACCTCTATTAACACCGACCATGGACTAGGTTGCCAGGTGTGCCTTCCATGGCTCTGGGCCTTACCGAGCTTACAGGCTACTTAGGGAGAGACCCCATTCCCAGGAATCCTTTCTCCCCTGCCCTCCCTCTTCCCATGTTCTCACTGCCATCTCCTTCGGTCACATCCTTATTGTAAAATGTTATTGTAATAAGTGCCACGATTTAGAGAAGACTCACCTCGGGCCAGGCATGTGCTGAGTGCCTTACTGCATGTATATCATATCCCCTGTAAGCCTGGAGGGAGGTCCAAGTCCATACCTTACAGGTACAGAAAACTGGGCCTAGAGGAATCAGGTAGATTTCTGAAGGCACAGCCCTGATTGAGGAGCTGGACCAGAACTTGGACTGCCCGACTCGGGCCTCTAACTCTCTACCAGGGTAAGGGGATCAGGTGATCCACAAACCTTGCGGGAACTTAGTTGAATGTTCTCATAAATAACTTGCAAGGGCAACGATCGGATGCACAACCAAAAATAGCCAAGCGCAAAGGAAAACGGTGTAATGAGTGAGAACCAGCAAAAACTGGTTTGGATTTATCAGACACCCATCATAAAAAATGTATGGTAACCATGTTTAAAGAAACAAAAGACAAGCCCAAAAATACCTGCAGGAATCTGTAAAAAGTGATGTAGCATATTTGAAAACACAACCAAGTACAACTTTTAGAAATAAGGAACATAGTAATCAAAATAAAAAGTAATGAGTGATCAATTAGAAAAATCTTAAAAATGTGGATTTGTAATGGTAATCACTGAACAAACTCCTTCATTCCTTTTTTCTACCCCGATTCTACTCCCCTCTTCGAAGTTAAGCACTGTAGATTGTTTTTCATTTTAAGCCTTTTTCTATGCATATAGGAACAAACATATGCCAACACATAGCAAATTATTATAAATGGGATTAAACTCTATAGTTTGACTTGCAACTTGTTTTTTCCTCCCACTTAATAAATGATAGACATTTAGCTATCAGTGCATGTAGATTCACCACAGTGATGAAACTCATTAAAATTTGTTTTTGTTTTTGTTTTGTCTTATTTGCAACCCCCTCCACATGCTACAAATTTCACAAAACACAAAAGGACACAGTGAAAATAAGTTTTCTTACCCTCATCACCTGTGACTAAGTTCTCAACTCCATGGGAAAGTTCTGCACCTTATTTATTTATTTTTCACTTAACAGTATGTCTGCTGATAGTTTCAAATCCATGTATTTAGGGGTGACTCACTTTTTTTTAAAGCTCCAGAGTAATTTATTTAACTAGTCCCTTGTCGTTGTGCCTTTAGATTATTTACAAATTTAGTGATCGGAAACAATGCTACAGTCACTTTCTTGTTCATAACTGATCTTACACATATGCAGGATTTTGTTGGATACATCCCTAAAGATTTGTTAGAAATGATTAGTTCTCTTGGGGCCCCCTGGGTGGCTCAGTTGGTTGAGTGTCCAACCTCGGGTTAGGCCATGATCTCACAGTTGGTGAGTTTGAGCCCCACATTTGGCTCGCTGCCGTCAGCGCAGAGCCTGCTTCGATCCTTCCTCTGCCCACCTCTCTCTCTGCCCCTCCTCTGCTTGTTCTCTCTGTCAAAAATAAATAACAATAAAACATTAAAAAAAAAAAAAGGGCTAAGTTCTCTCTCCAGGTACATAGAGTTCCAAGGTGGTGACGGGAACCCTGAGCAGGCTGGTAAGAGACCAAGTGCTGTGCTCATTTGATCTAGATCCCTCTTCCGGTCCTGCTGCTGAGGCCTCTTCTGTGGCCCTGCTCTTCCCATCCCTCACAGCTCCCTCCCCGGGAGCCGCCCCAGAGCCTGGCTCTTCGTTCACTTTGCAGATGCATTTCAGTCCCTGGTAATGCAGTTGATCAAAATTTATATCCAAGCAGCAAGCCCACATCCGTTGATTTTTATAGAGATTTGTTTTTTTCAGTGTGCCTTGCAAAATGCCTGCCAATATTTACTCATTAACGTGATAATTGGGTTTTGCACTTCCATCTGAGGACTGCAGTTTTTGTCCAAACTTCTGTAGTGAGCAATGTACTCAGTGGAGACAGGACAGGAGATTTTGCTTTGCCTGATGGAAGAGTCACTTCCACGAACTGGCTTTTGTGAACTGTGGATGCCATGCCCTTGTGAACATTGTGGAACTTTTCTCTGACGACTGGGCTGTTTGTGTTTAAAGATTTTACTATGTATTGCATTATGATTGAGAGCCCTGGAGCAACCCTGCCTTGGTTTGAATATAGTTCTGCCACTTAGTAATGGAAAATAACAGTATCTGCTTGTGAAAGATCATTGAGTTCATACACGTAATGTGCTCAGATGATACCAGGCACATAACAAGTGTTACTTAAGTGCTTGCTGTGACTGTGCTTGTTAGCGTGGCTTAGGTTGGGACATCCCTACAACCAGCTCTCCGTACACCCAGGCCCTTGACTCTGTACTTGATAACCTTTTTCTTACTGTGGCGTCAACGTGGCCTAGAACAACTTCTTTAAGTACTTGGCTTTCCCAGGATGAAACACCTGGGTGGCTTGCTCCATATTGACTTGTTTCTGAAACTCCAGGCGGGAAGAGAAGATTCATGTTGGCTCACTCCTCTCTTTGAGCCTACTTCCTCCTTGAAATTACTCATCCATTTGTGAATCACCTTTGCCAAATACTGCCTCCTCAGTCTGGGATGTTTTCCTTAACAATTGTGCCACAGTCAGGAAATGCAACTAGTTTTTGTAATCCAGGCCAGACAGTTGGGTGAACCTGACACATATTGGATATCTCCAAGCCCCCCGGCTGAATGTTTATCAGATAACCTGCCATTAGGAATTAGTGACACGTTGGCTAGTCTGATTTTATGGACAAGGGAAAGCCGAGGGTGAAGCCTGTGATTAGCACAGGAGCCGAGTCTGCTCCAGTTGGCTTCTCTCTCCAACTTGAGTGGCAGGTAATGGGTGGGTGGGGTTAGTACAAACTCCCCTTGGTTTTGTGCCTGCAGGGCCGTTCGAGGGAGCCTGTGGGTTTGCTTTTCTATAAGGTACTGGTTAGGTCAGAGAGAGAGAGGAGAGTGATAATCTGGGTCAAATGCTCATTATCGGTAAGTACAGTGAGGGCTAGATTTAGAAATGCAGAAGTCGTCAGTGACCTTGACTTAGCTTCTCTGAAGCCATAAGTGTGAACCTGAGTAAAGTTGATATATAATGGCTTCCTTTTTTGTAGAACATGTAATTTATGTTGCTTGTTTTAATTTTTGCCATTAAAAATTTTTTAATATTTATTTATTTTTAAGAGAGAGAGAGACAGAATGCAAGGGGAGTGGCAGAGAGAGAGGGGAAGACACAGAATCCAGAATCAGGTTCCAGGCTCTGAGCTGTCAGCACAGAGCCCAATGCGGGGCTTGAACCCATGAACCACGAGATCATGACCGGAGCTGAAGTCGGATGTTTAACCGACTTAACCACCCAGGGGACCCAAATTTTAGCCATTTTAAATTATGCTTGTGAACATCTTTAGGTGCATAGTTTTTCCTTTTGAATAATATTTCCCGGGGATAATCATCATGGTAAGATGACTGGATCAAAGAATTAAAGCGTCTTAATCCTAAGCCCATTTATATTCGACTCTCAGTCTATTCTTTGCAGATTCTCTAAAACAATTTGAAATAGCCTTGTGTTTTGTTATAAATAAATATCCCGAATAAAAATAGAGACCAGCTAGTACTTGAAGTTGGAAGCTAATTGAGCTGGGACAGCTTGCTGCCAGTTCAGTAGCAGGAGGTGCAGAAAGTAATTGCCTGGATACATATTGATTTTTCTTTTCCAATCCAAGGTGGTTGTGCTGTGAGATAATGGACATACCAGTCCCAAAGCAAAGGATTCTCCTTCCGCTAGCTCCCCTGCCTATCTTCAAATGGGCAACTTCTTTTTTAAAAAGCTTCCGTGAAGTGACTCTTAATGACTTGAAATTATAGCCACCTTAGTTTTATCTCATCAGATGTTCCCCATGACCTTAGTTCCCACAAAGCATTTTATAATAATCTCCCTTTACACCTGTCTGATGAGACTCTTAAATTTTGTTTTATATAATTTGAGCCCCGACTCTTACCATAGCGGTGAACTTATGACCAAATTCCGAGCAGGTTATTTATTCAGACTTAAAAAGAGAAAGCAGAGGCTTCTTCCATCCTTGGTGTTTGTATAGATGTTTGCAGGTTCACAGGCCTGGCTCGTCTCTGGGGTCTCTCCCTCTGTGTTTATTTTCCAAGCTGTGTTGCTGAAAGGTTGCAGGAGTCCTCAGACCTCTTGCGAGCACACCTGTTGCCCCCGGGGGCGTGTTTGTGTAGATGGGGTTGCTGGCCGGGCTGCAGGGGCTTTGCAGGGGCTTTTGTGTGCTGCAGGAGAACTGCACTGGGTGAGAGGCACGAGGTGAGGGAGCACCCTCCCCAGCCGCCAGCAGCTCCCTGAGCTGTGTTGTCTGGTACAATACCCAGTGGTCACATATGGCCATTTAGATTTAAATTAATTAAAAGTAAATAAAGTTAAAAATTCAATTCCTTGGCCCCAGTAACCATATTTTAAGTGCTCAGTAGCTAAATGTGATTAGCAGCTACTGCACTGAACGGTGCGGATATGGAACATTCCATCACTGTAGAAAGTTCTGTTCGCACTGCTCTGGAGGGTGTGGCTGCCTCCTGGGTGGCTTGAGAGGCCAGCATTTGGGGTACTTATTGGCCAAGCCCCTTGTATAGGGAATGGGGTTCAGCTTCCTGGGGAAGGGAAAGCAGGCTGGAGGGACCAGTAGCGCCAGGTAAGGAAACTGAGGCATAACCTCAGCCACACACCGCTCAGCTCGGTGAGGAGGAAAGAGGACTGTGACTCTGAGGTCATGACAAGACCCTAGCCCCCTGAAGTAGCCTAGAAACCTTTCAAGATGGAGTCTTGACCCCTGCAGTAGGGGCTGGGTTGCTGAACTCTTGCCTGCCAGAGGGGCTGAGCCTCCTAAGCGGGGAGCCATCCTGGTGCAGGGAAGGCAGCGTTCCCAGCAGAGGACCACCCTGCCCCTCACAGCTGCTCCTGAGAGCCCTGTGAGTGGAGATGGTGGGGTGGGAAAAGCGGGGGTACTTCAGGAGTGGAGGGACCAGGGCACAAAAGGCTTATTCTTGAATCTCTTTCATTAATAATCCACTAGGAGTAGCCTTTCCCCCAGGTCTCTGGATAGTTCCAAGAACAAAGAAATAAGACAAAGATGGTCTTTCTCTTTTTTTAAGCTGAAAGAGGCTCTATCCAGTGGAAGAAGAGCATAGCCACTTTTCAGTGGGGCCCCTTCTAGAAACAGTTTCGCTGGCTGAGACCTCTGGGGACGGAATCCATAATGACTACCCTGAAGGGCCTGGACCACCTTCTCAGAGCACGTCAGGGCCCTGTGACATTAATAATAATAATAACAACAATAGTTATTATTTATTTATATTTTTATTTTGAGAGACAGAGACAGAGCATGAGCAGGGTAGGGGCAGAAAGAGAGGGAGACACAGAATCCAAAGCAGGCTCCAACTCAAGAAATACAAGATCATGATCTCAGCTGAAGTCGGACACTTAACTAACTGAAACCTCTGGTCACCACATCCCCCTCCATATTGACATAATGTTTACTAAGACATAGACACTGTTCTAAGTGATTTACATAAATTAAGAGAACATTTATGAGAACAATAGCATAGTTTATCAATGGAGAGTTCCCAGGACCATAGCATTTAACAGCATCAATAACCAATGTGATAGCAGCTGTTATAGTTTATGATTTAAAAATAAATTTTAGGGGCGCCTGGGTGGCTCAGTCGGTTAACTTTCTAACTTCAGCTCAGGTCATAACCTTGTGGTATGTGAGTTCAAGCCCCACATCGGGATCTGTGCTGACAGCTCAGAGCCTGAAGCCCATTTTGGATTCTGTGCCCCCCTCTCTTTCTGCCCCTCCCCCCACTGGTGCTTTGTCTCTCTCACTCTCAAAAATAAGTAAATATTTTTAAAAATGTAAAAATAATTTTTATATTCATTTTCTTTTTTCCCCAAACAGCTTTGTTGAGATACAATTTATATATCATATAAGTTTACCCATTATAAATGCAGTTTCATGGTTTTGGTAAATTTATAGGTTTATGCAACTATCACTGCAATCCAGTTTTGGAACTTTTCCATCACTCTGGGAAGTGATCCTTGTTTGTGCTTGTTTGAGGTTAATCCCTGCTCCCACCATTAGCCACAGGCAATCACTGATCGATCTGCTTTCTTTCTCTATAAATTTGCCTTTTCTGAAAATTTCATATGAATTGACTCATACCATATGTAATCTTTTCCATTTGGATTTTTTTTACTCAGCATCATCTTTTTGAGGTTTATTCATGGTATAGCATGTTCATTCCTTTTCATTGTTAAGTAGTATTCCATTGTGTGGACGTACCACATTTTGTTCATGTATTCACAAGTTGATGGACATTTTGACTGTTTCCAGTTTGGGCTTATTATGAATAATGCTGTTAGGAACATTCATGTGTATGTTTCTGTGCAAACATATGTTTTCATAGGTTCAATTCAATTTCATAGGTAGATTCTCAGGTGCAGGGAGCTGAATGTTTGTGTCTGTCCAAAGCTCTTATGTTGAAATTCTAATCTCCAAATGCGGTCTTTAGAGGTTCCTGGGAAGTGACCAGTTCTAAGATTTGTTCTGTGTGGATTCCTTGGGGTTTTTACCATAAAGTTCATGTAATCTCTGAATAAAGATAGGTTTAATTCTCCCTTTCCGATCTGGATGCCTTTCATTAGATGATGCTGATGCTGATGATGAGTATTTTTTCTGTATTGTGCTAGATCTCAATTCAGAGTTCACAAGCTCTAAGTATAATATAGTGTTGAACAGAGGTGGCTGAAGCAGGCATCCTTGCCCTGGCTCCCAGTCTTAGGAGAATGAAGGCTACAGGTTTTAATAAACTGAGATGCCCTTAAGGTTGAAGAAATTTCCATATTTTCCTAATTTATTAGGAGGTTTTATCTTGTCTATTGAGATGATCAGTGGTTTTTGTCCCTTATTAATGTGGTGTATTACATTAATTAATTTTGGATGATACACCCACCCAGCATTCCTGTGCTAAATCCCCACTTGGCTGTTTTTTATCAGGCCCTATGCTGACAGCTCAGAGCCTGGACCTTATTTCAGATTCTGTGTCTCCCTCTCTCTCTGCCCCTTCCCCTCTCATTCATATTTTTTTCTCTCTCACTCTCTCTCTCTCAAAAGTAAACAGACATTAAAAAAATTTTTTTTTAAGAATTAAAACTTTTTTTGTATTACTTTTGGTCTCATCCAATGAGTTGTGTAGTGTTCCTTCTGGTATTTTCTAAAAGATTTCATGAAAGATTGGTATTATTTCTCCTTCCCTTAAATATTTGATAAGATTCACCTGTGAGGGGTCACCTGGTTGGCTCAGTTGGTTAGCATCTGACTGTTGATTTCAGCACAGATCATGCTCTCAGGCCATGGAGTTGGGCTCTGTGCTGGGCGTGGAGTCTGCTAAAGAGTCTCTCTTTCCCTCTACTTCTGCTCCTCTCTCTCTGAAAAGAAAAATTCACTTGTGAAAACATCTGGGCCTCTGTTTTTCTTTGTGAGAACATTTTAAGTTATGAATTCAGTTTCTTGTTATAGATCTATTCAGTTATCTGTTTCTCCTTGGGCCAGTTTTAGTATTTTATATATTTCTATACATGAATTTCCATTTTATCTAAGATCTAAGTTGTGTAATTTAGTGACATAAAGTTGTTCTGTAGGGTTGGTAACGGTGTCCCTTCTTTCATTCATTATTTTGTAATGTCTCTCGCTCTCTTGCTCTCTCTCTCTCTCTCTCACTCTCTCTCATCATCTAGCTGAAGATTTGTCAGTTTGGTTGATATTTTCAAAGAATTAACTTTCTTTTGTTTTCTCTAGTGTTTTTCTGTTTTCTTTAATTGATTTCTGTTCTAGTCTTTTTTAATTTTCTTTCTTCTGATTGCTTTAGCTGTTGCTTTTGTTTTTAGTTTCCTTTTTTTCTAATTTTTAAATTTTGAGAGTGAGTGAGCAGAGGAGGGGCAGAGAGACGGTGGGGGGAAGAGAGAATCTCAGGCAGGGGCTCGATCTCCCAAACTGTGAGGTCATGACCTGAGTTGAAATCAAGACTTGGGTGCCTAACCAACTGAGCCACCTGGGTGCCCCTCTATTTCTAGTTTCTTGAGGTGAAGCTATGGCTATTTGTTTGAGAGTCTTCCTTTCTGATAGGGCTTTGAAAGCTATATATTTTCCTCTAAGCATTGCTTGAGCTGTATCCCATTTATTTTGATTTAGAATGTTTTCATTTTCATTGAGTTCAAAATATTTTCTAATTTTGCTTCTCATTTGTTTTTGACCAGTGGGTTATTTAGAGGTGTGTGATTTAATTTCTAAATGTTTGGGGATTTCCTAAGTTTCTTTTTATTGTTAATTTCTACTTTTAAGCAGAGAGTATACTGGATATGATTTCAGACTTTCTAAATTTATTTTCCTTGAGATTGGCCTTGTGAACTAGCATATTGAGGCTCTCTTGTACATGATGAGTTGTTTTTCTGATTGATGTCAAGATTTTCTTTTTGTCTTTTGAGAGTTCGATTATGCTTTTTCTAGGTGTAGATATCTTTGTATTTATCATACTTAGGGTTTGTTTGGCTTCTTGCAAGTGTAGATTTTTCTTTTTAATCAAGTTCAGGGAATTTTTAGTCCTTATTTCTACAAATTTTTTTTTCCTTCTGGCCTTGTCCATTTCTTCTGGGACTCTAACTGTACATATGTGATATGTTTGATGTCCTACAGGTCTCTGATACTCTGTTCATTTTTATGCAATTTTTTCTGTCTATTCTTCAAATTGGATAGTTTCTATGTTTCCATATGCAAGTTCACAGGATTTTTCTTTTGCCATCTTGAATCTTCTGTTAGTTCCTCTGGTAACTTTTCATTTCTATTATTGAACTCTTCAACTCTAGAGTTTTCATTTGGTTCCCCTCCCCCCCTTTTTTTTTTTAATGTTTTATTACTTTTGAGAGAGACACAGAGTGTGAGCAGGGGAGGGGCAGAGAGAGAGGGAGACACAGAATCTGAAGCAGGCTCCAGGCTCTGAGCTGTCAGCACAGAGCCCAAAACAGGGCTCAAACCAATGGTCTGTGCAATCATGACCTGGGCTGAAGTCAGATACTTAACTGAGTGAGCTACAGAGTCACCCCTTTTCATTTGGTTCTTAAAATATTTTTTTATCCTTATTGAAAATATTTATTGATTCATTGTTATCATACTTTTAAATTCTTTTTACATGATATTTTTCCTAGTTCTTTGGATGTATTTATAATGTCTGCTTTGAAGTTTTTGTTTGCCAAATCTAACATCTGGGTACATTCAAAAATAATTTTTATTAATTGTTATATTCTCTGAGTATGGGTCACACTTATTTCTTTGCATATCTCATATTTTTTTGTTGTCGTTGGAAACTGAACATATTGATATTACAGCAACTCTGGTTCCTGTTATTTCCCTCATTATGGTCGTTGTTTATATTTTGTTTATTTCTTTGTTTAGTAAGTTGCCTGGGATAAATCTGTGAAATGTCTCAACTCCAGTGTGTGGCCACTTTTGTCTTTGCTTAGTATTTTTAATTTAATTTAATTGTTCATTTTTAAGACTGGATTCTCAGAGGTTGCTCCTTTGTGTAGCTTTGTGGACAAGACACATATGTTCTAGATCACAGTTTTCTTATGTAAAATGGGAAAAAATTAGCACCCATAACATGCTCATAAGGTTTTAGGGAAGCTTCAATCACCCAATCAAGGTAAAGTACTGAGCATAGTGACTGGTATGTAGCAAGTGCTCAATGGGTGTGAGGATCGTTACTGGTTACTCTCATTGTGTGAGGGAAGCAAGGCTCAGGGGGAAGTTGTGACTCAAGATCTCACATCTGAAAGCTAGAGCGGAGCTTGCACTCAGGCCAGTCTGATGCAGCCTGGTAGAATGGCACCTCCTGGTTCTGAGATGTCTCTGTCAAGTTAAATGACAAAATGTTTGAGTAATGCTTGATGCTTAGGAAAGCTTGACTGTGGAGGAAACTCAACCATTGGAGTGAGGTTTGAATTTTTCCCCTTCAACCCCATGATTCTATGATTCTGAGATAGTATGCAATGGACGGAAACAAGAGCAAGGATTTTTAGCTATTGAACCTTGAGCTGGATAGGTCCTAGTGCTGGTGACCAACATTTCAGGTTCCTGAGGATCTAGAGTGGGGGAGACCATGTACATCCAGGAGGCAACTTTGGCTCTCAGTCTGGAAGGTACCTGGCACAACTCACCTCACCAGGCCCTTAACAGGGTTTCTGCAGCGCTCCCTAGGGCTGGCATACCTTACGTCTCTGTCTGCTCAGCTCAGGAAGTGAGAGGAAACTCCAGAAGACAGTTTGCAGATTAGATAGAGCTGTTGCTGGAATACACAGGCCCGGTGGTTGCTGTGTCTCCACAGTCTTCTCTGGCCAACACGGAGGATTGTTTCGGCCTTGCTTCCTGGATTTCCTTCCCTGAGGAGTAAAGGTCAAGTCTAGCAGACTAAAGACTATTCCTATTGACTATACCTTTGGGAGATAAACTAATGTATTCAGTCCCTTAGACTTTTTTTCTGTCAAGAAGTGGTATCTCTGGGATCAGACCTTTCCTAGATTCAGGTGTTTATTCTTATATTTAAATTTGGAGCCAAGGGAACTTAAGGCATTAAACTCCTGTCCTCGGGGTGTATTTCATATCATAGTGATTCTTTAGTAGAGCCTTTCTCAGAGACAAAGGATTTGTTTTTGTTTTTGTTTTAAATTGGGGTAAAAGGTTGGCAATAAACAAGGACATGTCTTTGAAGTATTTAGTAAGAAAGGAAAGTTTTAAATATTTCCTGGCATTCATCTAATTTGCAAGGGCACAACGTTGTTAATCATGTCTAGGCATGTCCTTAGCCCCAAGTTTCCTGTAATATTAAGAGCATGTTCACTGGAATGCAGCCTGCACCATTCACTTCCGGCTGCAAATGAAAAAAGTTTCAATCAACCGGGACTCCACTTCCATTAGAACGCAAAGCAATTAAAATCAAAGAAGCTTAGAGAAATGGTTTCCAGAGGCAGAATCCCATTTCTTTCTCCTTCTATACGTTGCAGTTCTTGGTTAAGTCATTCCAATAAACGTTAGAACAAGATATTAGAGGGAGATTGCCTCTCTGATTGATGGACTATATTCTTATGGTTTTTCATGGTGCTACATTTCAATTTCCTGGAAATATTGAATGGAGGTAATGGCTGGAGGTAATGGCTGTGAAGGCAGATATCTAAAGAAGGAACACAGAAGAGAAAGTTGGGGGGGATCAGGAGCAAAGCTTCAGCCTGTATTCCAGCCAAAGGACTCCGGTGGATGGAGAGTTGTCGCCAGGACTTCGTTCCCTCATTC
The DNA here is from genome assembly GCF_006229205.1 of Suricata suricatta. Classification (NCBI taxonomy): domain Eukaryota; kingdom Metazoa; phylum Chordata; class Mammalia; order Carnivora; family Herpestidae; genus Suricata; species Suricata suricatta. The sequence goes on from NC_043704.1 coordinate 72,952,813, forward strand.
ATTCAGCAAAGATTTATTGAATTCCAACTGTGAAGCAAACCTTGTCCCAAGTGCTAGGGATAAGGGGTTAGGAAAACAAATGTAGTTTCAGTCCTCATGGACTGTATAGTGAAGACAGACATTAATCAGATAATTGAGCAAGCAGTTAATTAATAACAGTTGTGATAAGGGCAGCGCCTGGGAACCCCAGATGCTGTGTTGCTTGGGATATGGGGTGGGCAGCGCGCGGCCAGGATCGAGAGCTGTGCAGTGGCCTAGGGGCTTTCTCCTGGGGACAGTGGGATTTGCAACTGCTAATGGAGTTTGAAGCAAGGGAGTAGCATGGTTTGTATTTTCATCTAGTGATTTCAGTGCTTCTTCCTGCATTCTTTTGTGGGAGGTGGTCTCAAGAGTGACCTGGACTTGAGGGATCCCCACAGCAGAGAGTTGTGTTTCTGGAATTGTGGTGGGGGAGCTAGCTTTGGAAGGTTTTAGAGAGGAGATTGACAGAGTCTGGGGAGCAGGGGTGGTTTTCAAGTGTCAGGGAAACAGTATGTACCAGAAGGCAGTGGCTAGGATTTGTCAGTGAAAGGGGAAGGTTGAATACTGTGCCAGGTGTGGAGGTAGAGCGGGGGAAGCACTAGCCGAGTCTTCAGAGCCAGAGTGCTGGGAAGTCAGGAGGTCACAAACCTGAGTGGGAGTGGTTGGAAAGAGGTACAGAGAGGAAGGAGTGGGACACAGCTTGTTGTGGAAGGAGAGGTGGGTTTCCAAGAGTAAGGATGGGAGTGTGAACCCCCTCTCAGAGGAATAAGAGTCAGGGCTCCCTTTTAACATTCAGGAAGGACCTGAAGAAAGCAAGTGAAGCCACATCCCCACTGGGTCCCTCAGCATCCAGAGGGTGGGTTGACTTGCCGCCTGGGCCAGATCAGTCCAGTTCCAGAAGCCAGAGGACCTCAGAGTGGTGGGCTGATATAATTAGTGCGACGGCTCTAAAGTCAGAGAGCTGATTTTATAAATCAGCACAAACTGGCCTCATTACCCATGGTCATTCAGTGACTTCAGAGGGCCAAGTGAGAAAACAACCATGGGTCAAAACCCTGCCCAGCCCATGGCTTTGCTCCAGAAGCAGGACCAGAAGCTACCAGCGGCTTGTTTTCTATTCATCTTTATGTCCTTGTGGTGTCAGTTCTGGGGAGTGTCCCTTTGGCATCGTTATTCCTCCCCCATTTCACTGCAGATGTGCTCAGCGTTTCATGTTCCGCTAATCAGATTATCATGATGGAACATTCCCCAGCCACCCTGCTTTTTCCATGCTTTATTCTAAGTTCACAGACATTGAGCATTCCCAAACCCTGATTGTCCTGTGCTTCACAGAACAGACCTTTCTTCCCAACACTCCAGGGCACCTCATCAGTTCTTTCCTTTTTGCCTTTTTTGCCTTTTCTTTCCTTCCCGCCTGCCTTTTTTGTTTAACTGGAGTGATGTCATCTGTGGGGGTGTCACTGCCCTGTGGAAGAGTAGACCTCCAGGACGCCAAGCCCTCCTTGCTATGACTTCTGACCTGTGCAGTCTGTAAAGTGCCAGCACTGGGGGGAAATGAAACTGAAAGGATTACGACAGAGGGATAAACTATAAAAGTCTCCTTGTTCGTGTAGTCCATTTTATTGGGGGAGATGAGGATGATCTGACGTGAAGGAGGAACTTCAGATTTTTTCCTTAGCTGATTAAGTGCAGGCACTTCCTTCAGGATCAGGAATTTCCCAGAATGTTTTCTCAATCCACAGTGTCTGTGCTAATTTGAATGTTGGATGGTTTACGGGCTGTGTGAGAATGGAGAGGGAGTCATGTTGATTATCCAGTGAGACATGAAGAGGGAGTGACCTTATTTCTGGTTAAGTAGACCTGGATCAGACACACTCATCAGGTGTACTGAGGGTGGGGGGTAAGGGTTCTTCCAAATCATTTTGAGGATTTTCCTAACTTCCGGAATTAAGAGCCCATTTCTTAAGCTGATCTGAGGGTACAGTGAAAGTCAGTGAGGGGAGTTGGGATTTTAATCATGTTTTGGTTTAAAGACAAAGGCAGGGAAAATGGATACCATTCTGCTAGCCCCTTGCTATGTCCAGTGGTGTTTGACACTTTGAAGTCTAAGAGGAAATCAACGGAAATATGGAGGGCCCCACGCATTGTGCTCAGGACCATTCTTCATCCTGCACTGAACACGTTTTGGAAGGGATTGCCTGAAAACCTCATGTAGTCTGTCATTGTAGAATTGAAGCAATGACCATGCTTTCCATTACACTGAGTTAACTCACTGCGAATGGAAGAACACAGGCAGGGATCTACCCAGGTGGCTTTGGTGCAGGGCTCATCTGGGTATCTTGGTCTGACTGCTGCTGGTAGACCTGATAGGGCAGTTATGAGAGTAAATGAATTTATATATACCAGGAAACTAGGCACAAACTATGCCAGGCGTTTTGTATTTTTGTTTCTCTCTTTCTCCTTCTATTTTTATTTTATTTTATTTTTTTAATGTCTTATTTATTTTTGATAAGGAGAGAGACAGAGCATGAGAGGGGGAGGGGCAGAGAGAAGGAGACACAGAACTGGAAACAGCTCCAGGCTCTGAGCTGTCAGCACAGAGCCTGACGCGGGGCTTGAACCCACGAACATGAGATCTGACCTGAGCCGAAGTCGGAGGCTTAACTGACTGAGCCACCCAGGCACCCCTCTTTATTTAAAAAAAATTTTTTTTAATGTTTATTTTTGAGAGAGAGAGGCACACACACAGAGTGTGAATGGGGAAAGGTCAGAGAGAGGAAGAGACAGAATCTGAAGCAGGCTCTAGACACTGAGCTATCAGCAGAGAGCCAGGCGCGGGGCTCGAACCTATGAACAATGAAATCATGACCTGAGCTGAAGTCAGTTGCTTAACTGACTGAGCCACCCAGGCACCCGACTTATCTTCAGAAGATAACTCAGTCTGTCTTCCAACAGAATTTTCATTCCAGAATTTAGGACAGCGTTCCTTTTTCCAAATCGGATGTCTTACAGAGCTTTGACCCTGGGGAGTCTCAGGCCTTCAAGAATTCTCTGGCCATCCAACCCTCATGTTAGTTCCCTTTAAGCATTGGAGTGTGGAGGGGAGGGGTTGAAGGTGGTTTCAAATGACCCCTTTCCTGGGGTGAGTAGCAGTTGGGTTCTGGGCCCCAGGGTCATTTTACTTCCTTCTCGTTCACAACCATAGCAGAGCCTTGACCTCGGTCTGGAGGGACTTGAATCCCCTGGTTTCCTGGAAATGACTTGCCCTTTTTCCAGTGGTTACAACAGGTGGAAGCCAATTTCTCTGAGAGCCCAGGAGCGGACCAGTCCCAGCCCGAGTCCCAAGAGTTCAGTGGGAACAGTGGTGAAGTTTGAAGTCCCAAGCCTAAACCTCATTCTAGCCACAACTGGTTGTGTGAACTTCATTTAGTTTTCATGCCTGAGCCTCAGTTTCTTGGTTTATAAAATGAGGATAAGAGTTTGTACCTCACAGGGTCTTGTAGAAAATAAAGGAGATGAAGTATATGAGAACAGGATAGAAGCTTTAGGAACATAGTTCATTTTCTCTATTTTCTCTCTAGATTTTGAAATTCTTTGGTCCTTTTTACATGCTTTAGCACCAGACACATTAGAAGGTTCTCAGGAAATCTTTTTGGGTCTTGGGGGTTGTTTTGGCAGCCCTGACCTAAGAGTTTAAATTCTGACCTTTTATAGGGAAGTAGTTGTTGTTATTGTCGGGGGGGAAAATAAGTTTCACATAAAGGGATGAAAAATGTAAGGTCTTTTGGGTGTTTTGTTTTTTTTCAATTTCCTTCCTTCTACCAGTGACTTTTTTGTATTAAGATCTTCACCTCTTGATGGTGAAAGCAGACCTTGGCTTATCACCAGGCTTCCAGGAGTGGGAAGGAGAGTGCAGACAGAGCAGGATGTTTTCTCTGCAGAACTGTTTACAAGCTTTTGGCCGCGGGAGGAGCACACCCTGCTTGTCCGTCGAGGTGGCCCTGCGGCCGGCTGGAGAACAGAGGGCTGGCTGGTCGATCTGGAGGGAGATTTGGGACTGAAAACCTTTAGAATGCAGACGCTACCTTCCAGGCCTTGGTGTGATGGCAGCTCCGGTCCTGCTGCAGTAAACTGGCTGTGCACTGTCCGGTGACACTAGCCAAGCAGCAGTGGCTGCCAGCCATGACCTCGTGATGCTTCGTGATGCTAACCCTTGATCTGCACAGCCACGGCATAGAGTGAGAAAGTGGGTGCCGCAGTGATCCTGTCTTAAACGTGAAAAAATCCAGCACGAAGAGGTGGTAGGTGACTTGCCTGTGGGCACACACCTGGTTGAGTCGCCGGCACAGTGTTTGGAAAGATGATGATTAGGAACCAGAGGATTTGGATCAGTGGGCGAATGTGCCCTTCACGGTGTCCGGCACAAGGCGGGAAGTCTGCCAGTAGCCGTTTTTAGTCATATCGGTCTGGAATTGGACCAGAGGAGTAGGGTGACTCTTGACATAGAAAGTGTGTTTGTAACAGCGTATTTCACTGGGGGGCCTGGAGGACCAGGGCTGTCAAGAAAAACACTACAGCTCATTTGTAGTGTACCTTAGAATTTTGCCAGAGTTTCATCTATGAGTTAATTAGATAATTCATTCATCTTCCCTCCTGTTTCCATGTACGCTGGTGTGGGTGAGGGTATGGCCTGTGGAGAAGAACCACACTGGATTAAACCCTAGTTCTGCCAGATACCACCTGTGGGCACTCACCCACTTCAGGCCCTAAGGTTCCCCCTTTGTGAAGTGAAGATAATAATAAAATACCTCTCCCCAGGTTTGTGGGGACAACGGAATGAGTTTAGATACAGGAGGAGCTTAAAACGGGATCTGGCACATGGTAGGTATTCAAATGATGTTGATGTACTATTACTGTTGACATTTATTATTATTTTTGTATCTCACCCCTAATTCCTCAGAAAATTTGAGGTGTTCACTGAAAACACAAAGTTAGAAAAATAAAAAATAAAGGGGCACCTTGGTGGTTCAGTGGGTTAGGCATCGGACTTTGGCTCAGGTCATGATCTTGCAGTTTGTGGGTTCAAGCTCCACGTCGGGCTCTGTGCTGACAGCTCATAGCCTGGAGCCTGCTTCAGATTCTGGGTCTCCCTCTCTCCCTACTCATGCTCTCTCTCTCTCTCTCTCTCTCTCTCTCAAAACTAAATAAACATTAAAAAAACAAATAGAGACTTCATACCATGACTAAATATATAGCAAATGAAAGCATAGGCCTCAGAAAAAAATGTAGACACGCATGGTTGTGAAGGAGCCCTTCAGCCCGGCAGCCAGCACAGGAAGAATGAGCACCACCATTTACGTATCTGTCATTACCAGGGAGGGGGAAGCAAAAGCAAAGCTTTCTCAAGTGTTGCCTTCTGAAATATAGTAACACCTTTATTTCTCTTTTGATGGAGAAAAATCGGCTCTAAGTTCTAAATGCCTGGCTCACAGCCAGACTCTGTTTGCTGCCCGCGGTCCAGTGGGGAAGCCTCTGCCCCAGTAACCATGTCTTTCTTCCCCACTCCTGCCCCCACCATACTCTCCACCTCCACGTCTTTTGTCCAAACTGAATTCTTTGCAATCAGTTGGGCATTTCATATTTTGGTGTGTGGTCCACCCTCCGTAGCCAAGCAGGGATGAACCTCATCACCAACTTTGTTACAGCTAACGGTCTTATGCCACCTCATCTTTGGAGACATCTTATGACCAGAGTCCTGTGATAGCAGTAGGGTTCTCATAGTTGCTCCTAAAGAGAAATCCTGTATTGCTATTGCTTCTGGTGAGCAGATGCGCTGTTGTGGGGCGAGGGAGCAGTGGATGCCTTTCCAGTCTGCTCTCAGTGTGGGTGGAGCTGCCGGCGTGTGAGCCCAGTCACGTTTGCCATGGCGCTTGCTGCTCCGGCCACTGGTCACCATTGCTGCCTTGTCCCATTGGCCGGATGGGGCCACACCATGCATCGGGCCAGGAGGGGCTGCAGGAGCTGGTCCCAGAGGCTGAGTCTTATCTGTTTGTTTGCTTATTTCCAAGGACTACAGGAAGAGGAGCAGCCCCCTTAGAAAAAGGAACAGGAAACTGTTCAAGGGGATGACAAGATGAGAAAAGCAGCAGGAAATAGCCCGGCAATCAGGGGAGGCGCAGCCAAAGGACATAAGTCTTGGGGACCAGGCAGACCAGAGGGATAGACCAGAGGGGCAAATCATCTGCAGACCTTTGGATGCCCTTCCTTCTTGGCCCTGACCATCCAGGTGTGCAGGGTGGGGAGTGTCCTACAGGGTTCCCAAGGGACTGTCTGTGCCTCATACCCCTGGCTTCAGTGTACATATCTGAGGGTCTGGAGGTAGAAGTGAATCTGTGCCCATCAGGCCCAGACCCTCCCAGGTGCTCCGTGGCCACCTTTCCTCCATGCACCTCTTCTTCTGCTGCCCCTCTGCTGCTGCAAGGTCAAGATTGCTCTCCTGGGCACTCCTGGAGCCCCAGATCACTTCGTGACGCCACTCAGAGATTACTGTCCCCCGCCAGTGGCTTCGTCACTCTACTTCACCCTGTCTTGCTCTGCCTGCAGTGTGGAGTCCTGGTCTGTGTGTGAGACAAAACAGGGGAGAGGGGAAATGGGGTGCAACGTGGGGAGAACAGAGGAGGTGTTTTCAGGGGTGCGCACTCTCGTCACACAGCACGGAGGTGCAGACGGGCTTCCTGGGCAGAAGCCACACTCCAGAAACCAGTTGGTGATTGTGGCTTGCTTTTCAATTTGCGCCATATCTTTACTACTCTAAGTGAAATTTGGGAAATCACCTTTAAATGTTTCCCTCCCAGGAAGGATGAAATTGGGTCCCTAGGCAGCAGCTGATTCCCTCTGGGCATGCTGGACTGGTTCTTTTCTGCTTCTTGGGATTGATTGTGAATTTGTAACCTCACAGCGCCCCTTCTGGGGCTTGCGTCTCACCACTGCCCCCGTACCCCAGCTCACCACACGTCTGGAGACGTGCATGCACACACATGCACACGCGGATCTCTTCAGCTCCCTGATTCTTTGGCCGGGGTTCAGGTTCAGCTCACATAGGACGTGACTGCGAACCCATCCTTGAACTTCCATATCCTTTTCTGGTCCGACCATGGAACAGCACAGTTTTTAGTGGAGATAAGGGAGTTGTTGGAGTTGTTGAATTGGGTCAGAGAATATCAGGGTTGGGGAAAACTCGAAGGCACAATCCCTTCATCAGTGCTCAAATCTCCTTCGAGGAGAACCCAGAGAGGGACCCACTGGGACTCCCCATGGCAGGGACCTGTTGCTTCATCTTCGGACATGTTTTGATTTTAGAAACTTCTTTCTTAAACTGTCCAGAACCTGCTTTTATCTGTTGATGCTTGTGCCAGCTGTTAGCCTCAGCGAAGAAGCCTAGTTCCTTTCTTTGAGAAATTCGAAGGCAGCTTTCAGTCAGGGCTTCGTGTCTTCCCCACAGGAAATGCTTCTAGACTGCGCATGATCAGATGCCTGTTTCGGGACGTGCCACTGTCCCTCCCTGCTCCCCTTCATGTACGGGGGGGCTCAGATTTGAACACAGCAGAGCTTCCAAGGTGGGTGTCCTGAGAGGGACAGGTGCAAACTGGAGTGCAGTCTGTGCTGTGAGAGTCTCCCCTCCACATGGGAGGCACTATACCTCTGTTGATGTGGCGGCATGTCAGTTTGTAGTTGCATCCTACTGGAGATGCTTGCAGTTACAGCAAATCCCTGCCACCCCCTCACCGCCCCCCCCCCCATGTGGTATTAGATCACATAATGAGGCTTCCTGGGGCCAGCAGGGCAGGCTTCCTAAACTGATTTGGAAATGACCTGTGAGAGTAGGGGAGGGAGACTGGCCTGGGGTTATGGTGATTAGGGGTGGGGTCAGGGTCAGGGTTTGTGCAGGCTGGGGCTCCGCGGCTTGAACTTCCTGCTGGCACCCAAAGGGGAAGCACCCGGCTTTCTCAGCAGCTTGCCCAGGGTTTCTGGACAGAGGAGAAGAGGGAGGCGTGGGGGCTTGAAAGCTGTCAGCGGTGAAATGGCAAAAAATGGAATCACGTTGCTGTTCTGTGTCTCTGCTGCATGACCCCGGCAAGCTGGTCAGTGAATTTCTGCATCTTCTAACACATCCTCAGTGGAAACAGTTAACAGAACAATGCTGGAGAGAGAGTCCTGGGTTCATTCATTTGAATGATTCATCTTGCCATTGAGGCCCTTCTTCAGATCCCGTTCCCAGGGCTGAGGATAAAAGGAGGGTAAGCCACCTGGCGAGCGGCACAGACAGAGGAACTACTGATGGGGTTCTGTGTGGACTCCGTAGAATTATGTAAAAACTAGTGGAAGGGAGTGAGTAGTTCTGCATCGACAGCCAGAGAAGTCTATGAGGATGAGGAGTTCAGCAGGAGAACACCCCCTGCTGTCTGAGGAAGGGACAGAGCTTTCACTAGTGGGACCCAGAGCTGGATGTGCTGATGTGAGGGGCCAGAGGGCCAGGTGGTCCCTGACGTGCTGCAGAGGGATGTCGGCTGTGTCAGCAGGGCTGGGGCGTTAGTTCCCACGCAGGGGTTTGGGAGTTCCCTCCCGTGGCACCTGAGTGGCTGTGTCCTAAGCCTCAAATCCCATTGCAGCAGACTCTGTGGGTATGTGTTCTCTGAGGTAGGGAGTGTTGCTATGGAAACAGTGACTTCTGCGTCATCTTACTGAGTTATTATTCTCATTGTCAATTCCATCTGCAAACTTCTGCCTTCTGCCTGTTGAGAATCTAGGTAGACATAAGGGAGTCTGTGCACGTAGGCTGTGGGGTGACACAAGCTAATGTCATACTCCACCTCTCCAGCCTCTCCGACATTGGTGTGTCTCCAAACGTGAACAGCTGGAGACGCTGAGGGAGCTTGACAGACACGATGAACTAATCGAATAATCCCACGGTGTCAGAGGTGGTTCACGCGGATAGTTCACACGCGGATTGTTGTTGTTGAGACTGAGTAGCAGAACGGGGATTCATCTTCAAGATCTGCCTCTCCACATTTCATCCCAGTTATTCTCAGATGGGGATGGAAGATCAGGCAGATATCCGATTTACCTGGAGGGGATGTAAACGTTCTGTGTAGCCCCCTTCTAACCAAGATTGTTTCATGGACCCCAGGGTAGGGGTCATTACAGGTTATTACTGGAGTGTGAGCCCATCGTTACAGTGACGTCCTGTCTGTCAGGCGTATGGGCAGATAAAAGATTCTGCATGCGCACCTGTGCCTTGACTGAGCTACTACCTATGTGCTTAAGCCATCTGCATCAGTAAGGCTAAGCTGGACTGGGCTGCAGTAACAAACACACCCTGAAATATCAGTGCTTTAATACCTATTTTTACCCTGAAGCAAATTTCACTCTGGGTAGAGGGCGCTCTGGGGTGGCTTCCTTTCAAGCAACAACCCAGGGGTCCAGGCCACTTCCATCCTGTGGCTACACCACCTGGGACTCACGGCTCACAGAGGAAGAGGGGATGGGGCTATGCAGTGGTTTCTTCCTGTTACAGTCCAGACGTTACACCCACCTCAGTCCATTATCCAGAAACGGGTTCGATGGCCACCTAACCGCAAAGAGCAGGGATAACTGGGCATGGGTGAGCACTAGCAGTGTTCTTACCTCCAAGTCTGCCTGACACCTACTTTTTAGAAGTCTCCATCTGAATGCCCCATAGGTACATCAAAGTCTACATGCATCACAAAACTAATTGTCCTCTCCTAAGTTTGCGCTTTCCCTAGCTTGACAAATCATAGGTTGCCTGAGCCAGAAACAAAGAGCTCATCTTGGACTTCCCTTCCTCCCCTGTTTCCCCTGGATCGTCACATATCTTGATGGCTGTGGTCTCTGTTCCCATCCACAGAGCTGGTGCTCAGTCTGTGCACACTGCATGGCTGCCCTGCCTGTAAAAATTTGAAATGCTGGCATTCTGGGGCATCTGGGTGGCTCAGTCGGTTGATGGTCCGGCCTCGGCTCAGGTCATGATCTCATGGTTCGTGAGTTTGAGCCCCGTGTCGGGCTCTGTGCTGACAGCTAGCTCAGAGCCTGGAGGTTGTTTTAGATTCTGTGTCTCCCTCTCTCTCTGACCCTCCCCTGCTCATGCTGTGTCTCTCTCTCAAAAATAAATAAAAACATTAAAAAAATTGAAATGCTGGCATTCTGTTGGTAAGTGGACACAGTTCCTACCACCCAGCACCACTGGCTAGGCCTCCAGGACCTTCTCCAGTGTTTCAGGCCACTTTTCCCTTTGGTCGGCTTTGCCTTGTGATCTGTTGACTTGTGGGCCCTCTTCTTACTTGTAAGGTCCTGCCACTTATCTCTTAAATACTTGGGTTGAAGATTCCATCCTGGGTCTTCTTGCCTGACTGTTCTCCCCAGCAGAGTTTTCTGTCTGCCTCTGTGGCCCCCAGAGCCCAGCCCTGACTGCTGTTTTTCTAGTTGTCCCCAGGAGACACTCAGTTCCTTAAGTGGATAGCTTCCTCCTAAGTGAATCTGGTTGTGGGAGAGTCTTGTATTTCCTCCTTTTAAAAACAGTAGTTGTGAGGGGTGCCTGGGTGGCTCAGTTGGTTTAGCATCAGACTCTTGATTTCAGCTCTCCTGTAGTTCATGGGATCAAGCCCTGCATTGGGCTCTGCACTGACAGCATGGAGCCTGCTTGGGATTATCTCTTTCACTCTCTCTCTGCCCCTCCCTCCTTCTCTCCCCCCCTCTTTCTCAAAAATAAATAATAAACGTTATAAAAACCCAAACCAATAGTTGTAGAATGTGCCAAGCCTGGTACTGGGTGCTATAACATTATAAGCCCTCACAGAGCCTACAGTCTCATGAGGGAGACCAACCATACGTAAATAAACAAATAAGTGTATAATTACAAATTGTGAGAAGTCCTAAGAAGAAAAAGAATGGGATTCCTCGAGTAAGAGAATATAAGCGAGTCCTTGCACTTGGTTCGTAGCGTCCTCACCCCACGATCCCTCTCCTTAGCCCCTTGTGGAAGGAGGTGAAAGGTGCATCTGTTGAGGGTTTGGGGCCTTGACACAAAATGGGGTGGGGAGTGTCAGGGTTTTCTGATGTCTGATGGCATGCCCGGATTTCCCGGCTGCCACCAGACTGGGTTTATATGACACTGACATGGGATGATCCATAGTCTTCATTAAGAAAAGATGATTGGGGCGCCTGGGTGGCTCAGTTGGTTGAGTGTCTGACTCTTGATTTCGGCTCAGGTCATGATCTCAGAGTCATGGGACTGAGCTCCACTGGGGGCTCTGCCCTGAGCATGGAGCCTGCTTATTAAGATATTTTCTTTCTGTCGCCATCCTTCCCTCTCCCCTACTCCTTTCCCCGACTCACTCTCTCCCTCTAAAAAAAAAAAAAAAAAAAAAAAAAAAGATCACCAGAGAGGTGTCTACATGTCCTTGTGTCCGGCTTGTTCTGTGGGCTTCCTGCCCACCCCTTGCAGAGTGAGGGACCAAAGGCTGTGCTCAGCAGTGTTTCTGCTGACAGACGTTCTGTGGGCTCGTCGCCTGTGAGAGGCATCTCAGGAGTGACATCTGGTGACTGTCCTTTAGGAAAAGGGGGTGTGGCCTCCAGTAGACAACAGGAGTGACCCTCCGGCAGGATCAGGTGCTTGGTGGGGGGCAGGGCAGTGGCCTGCTTTATAAATGCAAGCCCGCTTCATCCAGAGAGATTCTGTTAACTAGGATTCCCCGAAGCCCCTGTTTCACCCTGCTGCTTGACCGCCATTGTGGGGATGGCGGGAGGAAGGAACTCGGGGAAATAGGAACTCACTGGCCCTTGGAAAATCAGAAAGGAAAATGAAAGAGCTTTGAGATGATGCTTTTAGTCACTGAGAAAATAGGATTCAGTTAATAAAAATCAAGTTTTGTGCTAGGTTTTTAGGCATATATTAGATGTACCCTGGGAAGTATTTGTTTGTTTTGCCAGTTCTTAGACGACTCACTGTCGTTGGGCATCAGATACCGCCAAGATCAGCTGCCTCCCTGATGTGTTTACTCTGCTGGTGGCTGTAAGGGTTAGAACCAGAAGGGGGCCTGAGGGACCCCCAGGCCTAGCCCCTTGTTCCACAGATGAGGAAGTGGACTTGGGCCACAGTGAGGCTGACCACGTGTGACAGGGACCCTGTGAGCCACACAGCTTCTTGGTCTCACCAGAAATGCTGATGAGGAATCGGGGATGCTGCCTGTTGGGTCACCGGTATGTGCCCAGTTCCAAAACTTGCCTTCTTGCCTTCCCACCCAAGAGTGGGCGAAGCAGCTGCCCTTCTCCAGGGCCCGTGGTAGGTGGGGCAGGTGGGTGGCTTGGGAAGCATTGGTTCTGTTCTTTGGTTTCTCTATTCCAGGAGTCAGAGGGAGCAGGGCAGCCTGGGTGCTCAGGTGAGGAGCAGCCGACTTGAGTGCACCCGGTGAGAGCCCACACTCCTTACCTGTGAACACCCCCGTTGGGGCCCCAGCCCTTTGTAGCCACAAGTGGCTGTGTGTGGCCCCAGCTCCTAGCAGGGCAATGCCACGCTGTGCCGTTCCGAGGCCTCCTTGCCGGGCAGCCGGAGAGCATGGGAGTGTTTTTGTCCATGGGACTCGGGCAGATTCTTGGTGCCCAGAGCAGCACTGTGTCTGGGGACCTCAATTGATGTATTTACTCTGCTGGTGGTTGTAGGGTTAGAACCAGAAGGGGGCCTGAGGGACCCCCAGGCCTAGCCCCTTGTTCCACAGATGAGGAAGTGGACTTGGGCCACAGTGAGGCTGACCATGTGTGACAGGGACCCTGTCTGCAAGGTTTTCAAAGCCTGATGTGGACTGAATTGCATGCCCCTTCAGATTCAGATGTGGAAGCCTACCTTCCAAGGTGGTGGTCTTTGGGACGGGCCTTTGGGAGGACCTTAAGGTTAAATGAGGTCATAAAGGTGGGGGCCCTCGTCAGACGGGACTGATACCCTTATAGAAGAGGGAGACAGGCCAGAGTGCTGTCTCTCTCTGAGTGAGCACAGAGGAAAGCCCTGCGGGGACACCGTGAGAAGGTGGCGGTCTCTAGGCCAGGAAGAAACCCTTCAGGGGAGAGATGACTTTGTCAGCACCTTGACTGTGGGCTTCCAGCCTCTTGAACTGTGAGAAAATCCGCTGTCTCTTATGTAAGGCAGCCAGTCTATGGTATTTGGTTATGGTGGCCCGAGCTGACAGACACGAGGCCCGAGCGAATACCGAAGTCCCCTCCAGGGCTGCCTGCCTGCTGCCCCCGCAGCCCTGTCCCTGCCCCCCAACATGCACCACGGGCTTCCCCGAGTGGTGGTGGCTCCTATTTAACCTCCATCGCTAGTCTGTAAGGGTTCTGATGGCCGAGACCTTGTTTAGCTTCTCCTAATCAGAGAATCAGATATTCTATGTTTACGCAACTAATAATTGAATGAAAATTGAATGAATTAACCCCCCGCCCCACCTTCCCACCCTACATCTTTACAGCCGCCTGCTAAGCTGCATTGAGTACTTTGCTGGCCGCCTTTCTGCTGTCCCTGCTCTTGAGGATTGTTTAACCTGCTTCCTCTTGTGTGCGGCTGGGGCGGGGGTGGAGGAAGGGGGCCCACGGTGTTCTTTTTTACCCTCATGTGCTGGTTGGTGCGGCTTTCCCAGCCCAGCTGGTGGGAGGAAAGAACTGTTTTGGTGATGGCACAAAGGATTGCTGAGGCCAGGCCCAGGAGCAGACCGTAACAACAGGGAGACATTGGGGAAGGAGTGTAGGCCTGTGTCCCTGTGCCTTCCTGGTATGGTTTTCCTTGAGGACCAGTGGCCGTGTCCTCTGTCTTCAGACCCCAGCCTCCCAAAACTTAGGTGGCAGAGAGAAGGAGCTCCCTAGATGGGAGCTCGCTCATTACGTCGCTCAAGTTGTGAACATCCTCACCGCTAAGAGCACAGTCCCGAGAGCCAGGGTGCCTGAGGGACACGTCACATCAGATACCAGGACCCCTGGCTGGGGAGAGGGGTAGTGGGGTGGGGGGAGAGAGGTGAAGTCTGCAGCGGGGGGAGGTTGCCTAGTCAGCCCACCCTTCTGCCCCGCTAAAGTCCCTTGGTGGGTCTGGTGCCTGCCCACTGAGCACTCTGGCCGTGACAGTCACAGCCCCCTCTCCTCTTTCACTCAGCTAGAGGCCAGCTCTGGCTTTTCACCAGCGGCTGCCTTTGCCCTCTCTTCCCCTGGGTCTTGGCATTTCTCTTTGCCTATCGTTCATGTCGCAGCTCACATACTGCCTGTTCAAAAGGTCTCTGTCTCCCCAGCGTCACTTGCCCCTCACCATATCCTGTTGCACCCCCTTGCTCCGTTTGCTTCTTCTCCCCCACAGCACTTCCTGCTGTGTGAACTCATCTTGTCCAGACTGTGAGTGACATGAAAGCAGGGCCCTGGGCTGTCTTTCCCGCTCCATCTGCAGTGGTTAGAACACCAGCCACATAGCAGGCGGCTAACAAATATCTGTTGGATGATCAAAAGAACGCAAAGCTGTCCGTCATGAACAGGAGAGGCGCCCTGTGTCTCAGAACCGTGCAGTGCATTGCTGGTTCGTGTGTGGTCACCATGCCAGGCCCTCAGAGGGCCCGCCTTGGTGCTGCCCTTGGACTTAGGAGAGAAAGCAGGGCTCTGCTCACACCGGTAGCTTCTAACGACACGTCTACTCCTGAATGGTCTACTTCTAGCAACGTTGACTTTTTTTTTTTTTTTTTTTTGGCTTTTTCTATAGCACATCGAGCCTCTCATTAGACGCAGAAGGTAAATTTGGTGCAGTTCCAGATTTTCCTTTTGGAAAAGGGGGTTCCATCTTTGACCAGGAAGTCACAGCTCTGCCTGAGCTAGGAGTATTTTTGGCAGTTTCGGTCTTCAGGAAGACCCTGAGGTCTTAGAGGCTGTTTATGTCAAAGGAATGAAAGTTCCCAGGCGTCACAACTGCACTTATATGAGTGGAGGTGAAAGCGTTTTAAAAAGAAAACAGGGCTCATCCTGGCTTCCAAAGAAAAGGAACATTCCCGTTTCTTCTGGTATGTGTTTGTTGTTCCTGTGACCACACAGTCATGCCCAGCTTTATAATTGAAATCATTTGGGGATCCTTTTAAGCTTGTTCAACTCTTCTGTCACTGACAGTTACCAAACTGAGTACCTGGGTGTTTATCACTAACAACTAATAAGGTCACAATTGATTTGTATCTGAATTGCACCGAGGCAGCTTTGTCTCTTAATATTGGACCAGACTATTCATAAACAAATTTTCCCTGACCTTGTATTCCGGTGGCCCAACAGCCTACACTGCCATGTGGGAAAGTATCTGCCTCAGTAGAGGAGAGAATGAGGCAGGTCAGGGCCTCTCTGGTGAGCAGTGTAGGTTTGGAGACAGTCAAGACACCAAAGCTAGGGACGTTCTCCTGCCAAGAAAAGGTTAAAATACCATGTTTCCTTAAGAATGCTCAAGTTTTTCCTTCTTACAGGCATGCAGGAAATTAAACCACAAGAAAGGCCAAGTTGAAATTTCTTAATCCACCCCAAACAATGAAATTTGAAATGTGGGTTTATGGTTGGAAAGTGACTGGATAAAAATAGTGCTGAATGACTCAACAAATCAGCCTCTTAGGCTCCCAGAGCTGCTAATGCTTGTGGGCTCAGTAGCAGATCCGAGGGCTTGGCCAGTCAGAACTTGCCTTCCTTTGGGAAGGCGGGGCTGCCAGAATTCAGACCCACTCCTGACACCTCTCACCCATGTTCCTGCTTTCACCGTATTCAATTCCAGAAGTTTCCAGTACAGGCTCACCACTGTCTTTTGGTGCTGTGACTCAGAGGGAAGCCCCTTGCCTGCTTTTAGGGTTGGGTTCAGGTGCCCTCTATGGTTTGGGACCATGGCAGCTTTACTGCCTTCAGCCACCATTTTCCATGGTGAGGTTCTTAAGAGTCACTTACCTGACCGGAGGGGCTCACCCTGCCTACCCCCTCAGACTACCTCCTTTGCTGCAGAAGGTGGACTGAACATCCCAGGTTGTGGTCCTGTGTCTATGTATATCTATAAGGCTGATCTTTCTTTTTTGGATTCCTCAAGCCTGGAGCTCTGAGAATGCTAATTGGCCCCTGAGAGAAAGACTCCTCATAGTAGACTCGAGGGTTTTTCTAAGCTGCTGAGATCTCCAAAGTGCCCACCATTTGCCTTGGACTTCAAAGAGGTGTTCAGCAGGAGGAGGTGTGGAAAATGTAGCGCGAGTCTACTTACATAAGTGACAGGAAAAAAATCAGATGAGAGTAACTCCCAGCTGGTTCTTCCCTTTTTCTTTAAATAAATGCATTTGGAAATCTAGAAAGCTACCTTGTGCTGAAGTAAGAGGGAGGCAGAAGTCTCTAGATGGACTTGATTATGGGATACAGATTATAAAAATGCGTAACTCTAGCCACCTTGAGAAGGAATCCAAAAAAACCTTAAAGTCATGACAGATGCCTTAAATTTGATATATGTTGCCAGCAAATGGATATTTTCTGTGAAGTAGTTAACTAATCCCTTAACAAATATTTTTAATTAAAATGTTTTGAATTTAAAAGCAATACATGTCCAGTTTGAGAAGATGATAAGTATTTAAGAAAATGCACATTTTCTGGGGTGCCTGGGTTGGCTCTGACTTGGCTTAGGTCATGGTCTCATGGTTCATGGGTTCAAGCCCTGAGTCAGGCTCTGTGCTGACAACTCAGAGCCTGGAACCTGATTCAGATTCTGTGTCTTCCTCTCTCTCAGCCCTCCCCTACTGGCTCTCTCTTCCCTCTCTCAAAAAGAAACAAAAAACTTTTTAATGCACTTTTTTTCAGTCTTACATGTATATACACATATAAATACATAAATGGTACTTTGTAAATGTTTGACATACTGTTAATCGTGTTATATAATATTATATGTCTTAGAATGTTCATTTCAGTGATTACAAGAGAATACATACATATTGTAGAGAGGTAGACTGCCATAAAGAAATGTAAATAATGTGTAATGCCACAGTGGGATGGGGGTCTGTGTGGCTGGTCTCCAAAAATGACCTAATCAGCCACCCCTCCCAGGATTCACAGCTGAGTGCAGCTCCCTTCCTTGAACTTGGGCTGGCTCTGTGACTTGTTTTTGACAAATAGGATATGGTGGAGGTGACGCAGCATGACTTCTGCGGCTGAGTCCCTAGGAGCCGTGCACTCTCAGCCTGGGTCTCTCGGAATGTGTGTTCTCGGCAGGCCCTTCTGTGGACTCCCGCTGCCACGCCGGGCGAAGCCGGGACCCCAGGGAGAGCCTGCAGGAACGCGCTCCGGTTGACAGCCCCGCTGAGCTCTTTGCTGATAATTGGGATGAGGAAGATGGGCGTCCAGCCCCGCCGAGCCTTTCGCTGACTCTGCAGCCTCAGCTGCTACTTTGCTGCCTCCACAAGGGAGACCCCAGTGAGGACCGCCCAGCCAAGCATAGCTGGCCCGCAGATCTATGAGTGACAAGCATACACTATTCGAAGATGTTAACTTTTGGGGTGATTTGTTATCCCCGACAGATAAACTGGCATGGGGTGTGGGCAGATTTTGAAGCAAACCTGTTTAAGGGAGCACATGGAGGCAAAAGAACGCAGACCCTAGAACCACTTAGGCCTGACGTGCGTTCCTGCCTTGTCACTCACTAGCCGTGTGACCTTGGGCAAGTTCTTTGGCTACTGTAACCCAGAGTTTTCCACATTTGTTCAAAGGAAACTGGGAGATGTAAAAGTAATCCCGTGTGTGGCACACAGTAGGCACTACATAGATGCTAGTGTCCTATGGTAATACTTCTCACCATGAAGAATGCTCATGAGGTGTATTGGAATTGACAGCGGCAGCAGCAGAGAGTGTATTGTGCAAATGCTACTATATTTGCAGTCTTTGAGGCCAGGAACAATGTCATGTGTTTGCGAAGCTCCTTTACACTGTTATGGCACCTGGCACACAGTAGGGACTTTATGGCTTGTTTGGCTTGGCATGGCTGAGGCCAACACAGAGAGGCCTATTTCCTGTGCTTGATAAATGTGCTATTCTGAGCATAGCCACTGGGTTATGGGCAAGGGAAAAGGGCCATCTCTGTTCAGAATCACAGGTGCCAGGGCCGGGGTGAGGGTCTTGGAGGATGTGTGTCTGAACCCACTTGTCTTTATCATCTAGGAGAACCGATGCCCAGACAGGAGGTGGCTTGCCCGAGGCTGGACGTAGAGGTAGACCTGTGAGCCAGGCCTCTACCCCAGTGCCCTGTCTACTCACACTTGCCTAAAGTTCCTGAATTCACATTTCACTAAATAAGGTAGAGCCCATGCATTGCTTGTTTTACAAAACCGAGGAAAGCCAGGCTGGGGTGGTGTTGCCTTCCAAAACTATCTGTGATACGCAGTCATGTCCTGCTAGTCTCTCTATTCACATTTATTTTTGTAAGAACGCACAAGGACCCTCTAGCGTGGTGCTGCTGGAGGTTTTCCAAGAGGGTCATTGTCCATCCTCCCCACCCCTCCCACCTCCCGTCGGGACTTAGAGGATGGATCTGAAGTCACACCATCAGCAACCTTGATGCTCCTTCCTTGTCCAGTGCCCCTGTGGCAGGCGACATTGGAGCCTTCCAGTCAGGGAAGAATTTGCTTGGCATGACCTGTTGTAACTGGGAATGCCAGAACGTTCTTCCTTACAGTAGAATGTCAGCTAATAAACATAGAGGGAATGTGAAGGCACTGGAAAGTCACCATTTGACGATACCCATTATAGTAATAATTTATTCAGTGAGAAGAATCAATGGATGCTGAACCAGAGCAGGCAAAAATGTGTTCAGGAACAGTGTATTTTCACAGTCTGGAAATGTTTCCCCACATAATGCTATTTTTACAAAGAACACATGGTAACTTTACAATTAAAATTAACATCATCAATAATGGGACAAACTGACATGCTGTGACTCCTGATGCGATGGAGCGAGAAGAACAGTGCATTGCTTCCGTGGTGTTCCCGACAGAGATGCACAACCTGAATCTCATCACGAGGAAACTAATTAGACAAAGGCACGTTGAGGGAGATTTTACTACAAAATTGGTGTGTACTTCTCAAAATGACCCTGGGTCCCGGAAGATGAGGAGAGACTGAGGACCTACTTCAGGGGGAAGAGATGTGACAACCAGATGCCATTAAACTGGAAGTTTTGTTTTTGTTTGTGGACAATTGACAGATTTTGAATGGGACTGCAGATGAAATGGTAGCGATGCAGTGATGTTAATCTCCCCATCTTGGTAGTTGTGCTTCATTAAGTTTCTTAGGAAATACACACTGAAATATTTAGGCCTAATTTTTTTAGAAATTTCATCTGCAATTATGTCCATTTGGCATTATATTTTGTGTTCTTTCATTAAAAATTAAAACAAATGACAAGTTTTGTTTAATTAAAAAATAGAAACTAGTTACATGAAATTAAGATTTAATTAAAACAGAAATGAATTAATTAGTGCTTAGGTACAGCTTGGAAGACAATCTTTCTGATGATAGAGTCTGGGACAGGAACAAGTGAAGAAGGGGGTGTCTTGAGCACCCTTGCTCCGTGGGAAGGCAGATTTGTGTGTTGTGTTTTTAAAAGTTTTTAAAAGTTTATTTGTTTTGAGAGAGAGAAAGAGAGAGAGAGAGAGAGAGAGAATCCCAAGCAGGCTCCCCATTGTCAGCACAGAGTCTGATGCAAGGCTAAACTCATGAACCATGAGATCATAACCTGCGCTGAAATCGAGAGTTGGATGTTTAACCGACTGAGCACCCCAGGCGGCCCCAGATCTGTGTTTTAAATGGAAGTTAGAGTGGATTCCTGTGACTTCCTCATGTTCTTGGGTAATTCTTAGCAGACTTGGGCTCCTGCAAGGCTCCCCTTAACCTTGGTAAACAGGAGTGAAAGCACTGAAACAGACTGCGTTGGTGGGAGAGCCTATAAAACAGGGACAGTAAACCCTACATGTAAAGATTAAATGAGGTAAAATACATAAAAATACTTAGTGCAGTATCTGGCATTTGGAACCTCATTTTATAGGTGATGATACACAGTTCATTTTTTTTAATGTAGCATGAGAATCAATAAAATAACATGACATTTTGGCAAGAGGCCTGGCTCAGGAGACAAGAAACCTGGAAGCTGTTTGGCCACTGGCCAAGTCAGTTTGCAAACTGTCACAGGCCCACAGGTGTTGCTCCCCAAAAGATTAAAACCGTATTTCTTTTCTCCTGCTGCAGAAAGTAAGGGAATGGGTCGTTCTTCACATATAAATCTCAGAAAGGTATTTCTGGGCCCCTAATGTGGACATACTGGTTTTTCTCTTCGCCAGTTGTCATGATGTGAATTTCTGGGCACAGGGAACGATGTTGGGGCTGCTCTGTCCTCGGCTGCCCCGCGCTCCTGGGAGGCCACCCTCGTGTGCCCACGGGTAGGCTGCTTCTCCAAGAGGGGCAGCTGGCCGCTCCCTGCTGATCACACGCACCCTCCTTGTGCAGGTGTTTCCATAGGGCTGCCCCTCATGGTTGCAGGTCCCCCTGCTGTGTCCGGCTCCAGGGGGCCCGGGAGACCTGGGTAGTGGTGGTCTGCAGGACCCCCACAGAGAGAAGGGTGGGTCCACTGGGTAAAAAGGCCTCAGGAAGTTCAGGCCCAGGAAGGAGTAATGAATCCTTCATTCATACCAGGAAGAATCGCCAAAATACAGAAACCTTTTCATTAGCGACATGAAAGCGATGGCCACAGTGCTCGGATGTTGACGCAGAAAGGTTTGTGCTTGCATGGGTGTCATCACCAGGGACCCTCCGTCGGTATCCTGGCCTGGCACACACCCAGGCAATGTGCTCTCAGAGCCAGCACGGACGCATGAGAGGCCCGCCACCAGAAACTGGGTGAGAGGGTGGCAGTCATTGCCTCGTGGTGCCCCCCAAGTGGTGCTCATAGACCTCCCATGGCGTCATGGAGACTGTTTGAGGGGTCTGCCCCGCTGTCTGGGGTCTGGCTGTCTCTGGCACGGTTCGCCTTACTAGTGACTACGTCTGGATTCCAAGAGACACGGACCCAGGGCGGAGAGCCAGCCGGGCATGAAGAGGGAGCCCGGTGATGGAGGAGCACGGTCTCAGCGGGGAGCAGGTGAGGGCCGGGCAGAGGTCTGCCGGGTGAGCGGGCAGCAGTGTGGCCAGAGCAGGCCGGTGGCCCCCCTGCAGCCAGAGGGCTTCGGGAACCAGGAAGAGGGCTGTGCACATGGGTCAGAGGACACGGGCCTGGTTCCTGTTTTGCCATTGTTGATGGTGTGACCTTAGCAAAACCGAATCATTTGGGCCTCTATGTCTTCACCTGTCAAGTAAGTGGAATTACTCTGTGCCGGTGGTGGACGTGCTGCTAGTTGCTGCTCTGTGTCCATTCTCTTCGTTTTCATTTATTTGTTTTTATTTAAATTTTTAAAATATTTATTTGTTAGAGCATGAGAGGGGGAGGGACAGAGAGAGGAGACACAGAATCTGAATCAGGCTTCAGGCTCTGTGCTGACAGCTCAGCAAGGCTCAGACCCACAAACCACGAGATCATGACCTGAGCTGATGTCAGATGATTAACTGGCCAAGCCACTGAAGTGCCTCTTCTTTTTCATTTATAAGATGCCCTGTAAAATAATTTCATAGCTTCCCTTGCAGCTACAAGTAGCCATGTGACTAAATAAGGGACTTCCAGGAAAGTCTCCCTTTCTTTCCCTTTCTTCCCCCTTGTTGCCTGGAATGCATCCAAGTTGACTGGAAGTAGCTGTCTTGCACTGTGCAGTGACCTTGAGAATGGAAACCAGGTCTAGGATAATAGAACGGAAAGGTAGGAGGAGTGAGGACCTTTGACAGCTTTATGAAGTGGCCCTACCACCCCTGGATGACTTAGCTTTAGTCTTCTGTGTATTGAAACCATTGTTTCTTTACATCTTCTGTTCTATGCAGCTGGACCCAACCCACACAGATGCCTCTCACCCCTAGGATTGTTGTAAGATTTAAACGAACTAAAGCATAGTAAAGAGTTCTGTGAGTTGGGAAAGGACTTTGCACATTGCTATGTGCCATAAAAATATAAAGAATTCATCCTGTTATTGCCATTGTCATTTGCATAAACCTAAGGGGCAGGCTGCAGTGACCAGGCCCAGACAAGCTGGTGGGGCCAGGGGCACCAGTGTGTGTCAGAGCAGGTCATGGTGATGGGAGATGGGAGCTGTAGGCTGTGGAGTACAGGCGGGGGAGGGGCAGAGGGAGGGCAGAGGCTCGGAAGTGGGCTCTGGCCTGACAGGCTGACAGCAGTGAGTCCAATGTGGGCTCAAACTCACAAATCATGAGATCAGGACCTGAGCCAAAGTCAGACCCTCAGTTGACTGAACCACCCAGACACCCCCATTTTTCCTAATTTTACACTAAATCCATAGGTGTGGCCTGGGCTCAAATGCCAAGGAAGAGGGAGAGAGTGGTCGGGGGAGGTAAAGAGCAAGGGCAGATGAGAGTAGAAACAGGGGCCCCCACAATTCCGGTGAAGAACCTCAGAGTGAGCAGTTTGGAAAGTTGAGCTGTGGGCACTTGGGTAGACCGGTGGTCACTGTATCACTATTTTCAGAAAACACTTGTGGATTCTGCTCAGAGAGGTCTGTTTCTCCAGCTGCCATCCCCAGGGCTCCATGAAAAAAGGCTACTTTAAGAGCAGAGACCTGGCATCAGTGTCTAGGTTGGTGAACAAAGTCAGAATGTGGTCGTGCCCCAAATAGGAAGCAGGGCTTAAGCTTTTGCAGACAAAAAATAAAGTCTCTGGCAGACCCCAGAGGACTAGAAGCTGTGGAAAGGCCAGCAGGGGCCACGGACATCCACGCCATAGAAATGAGAGAAAGGCGGATATTCTGCTTTCCAAATCCAACATTCAGTTTCCTCTGTAGATTAAAATTCAGAAAGAGGTACATGAGCTCTCATTTCATATTGGCAATAGAAGTGAGAGGAAAATTGAGACCAGGTGTTATATGTGTTGTCGTATATTATATACATCCCTAAAGTTTTTCCTCCAAGTTGGAAATAAATTCTATCCTATCCTAAAGGATATGATTTATATACCTAGTCACCGAAGGCACCGGGGTGAGGGAGGAGGCTCGTATTACACTGTTGCTAAAGCAAAAAAACTGTGCCTTTTCATAATAATTTGTTTTGTCCACAAAACAGGAGCTGATAGTTACAAAAAATGTGAGAGCCCAACCATAGCTCACACTCACTTTTCCATGCTTAATTTCGAGAGGGGGTGAGTAGGGCTGGGAGAAAGAATCTTGTAGAGCTAATGCATAAAACTGACTGTGGTCATTAATTTCAACCTCTTGGCCCCTAAACCTTTTACCAGAGCTGCTAACAGGTTGTGTAAATCACTCGCAGGAGCTCCATTTCCTCCCTTCCCTCCTCCCTCAGAGGTAGGGGTGGGCTGCTGATGTGGAAAACAGAGATCCTCCTGGGGAGAGTCAGGGACTTCCTGGCCCAGCAGTGCCTGCAGAGCTCAGCCTGTTGTGTCCTGCCCTGCTCTCCCTCCCCCCCCCCGCCCCCACTCCCTGAGGATGGGGTAGGAGGTAGAGGGTAGAGTAACATGGGGGTGAAGAGCAAGCATGGGCTTTAGAGCCCAGTATTCCCATTGTGAGTTTCAGCTCTGCCACATTCCAGCTGTGTGAACTTGATTGCTGTACTTCTTCATTTCCTCATTTGTCAAGCAGAAATAATAATACCAATCTCAGAGCATTTGGATGATTAAAGGAGTATAATAGAGTTTCTACATGTTCGCTATTGTCATTGAAAACTTTCTTTCAACTTTTGTGGCCTGAAACTCTTTTCTTCCCCCTGAAATGTCTGTTGGCCTCTGCTCGGTGAAAGGGAACTCCAGTAGTTTTCCAGCTCAGTGTGGGTGGTGGCGGTCTTGAGGGAGATGGTGGCGGGAAGGCGGGAAGCCCTTCTATGTCCACAGGAGTCCCAGCCACTGCACCGGGGCCATCTGGAGCTGTCTGATGTTGTCACCCTTGATGTGGCAGCATTTCATGTGTTTAAAGATAGGGAGATTTTAAAAGGGACTCAGGGATGTCTGAAGGCATTTCTCAGAAACCTGTGTGTGATGGATCAAACACACTGTCGAGGGAGGACGTCTGTGATCTAACTCTGACACTTCCTCGCTAGGCTGCCCTGGACAAGTTGCCCAAGCATTCTCAGCCTCGGGTTTTGCATCTGAACACAGGAGGGACTGATGGTCACCTGGTAGAGTGGAGTGGGGGTTCATGAGACAGCACAGTAAGGGTAAGGCCCTCGTCATGGCCTGGCATCCGGATGCTATCTCTCTGCCCCTCAGGAGGGACCATTGGACCAGGCGGGAGGAGCCCCAGGAGTCTGTACCCAAGGCCTTGGACCCTTGGCATGTTCCACCTTCCTTGGTGGCAGCTGTCCCCATAGTTAGCCTGCCGTTCTGCCGTGGGCCGTGAAGGGAGTGGAGAGGGGGCTGGGCTGGGAAGAGACCCACATTCTCTGTTGGATATGAGAGTTTCCACTGCAGACCACCTCAGGGGTGTGTCATCACAGCCCGAGACCCTGCAGCAAGAGCCGTCAGTCTGGCGTGGCTGGCGCGGCCCATCAGGACTGGGCCTGGGCCGTGGGTGTCTTACTGTTGGAAAAGGTCTCTACCCCTTTCAGTGGCCCTCTGGCTCCTGCAGGCCAGAGGAGTTGCCGAGCAGCAAGTACAAAGCACCAGAGGAGGATAAAACAGGTGGCAAATTGCTGCAGTATTTCCAAGTGGACAGCAAGAAATCAAGCTTCCTCTCCAGGCAGCCGCTTCCAGATTCTCCGCCTCATGACCCCTCACAGACTCAGGATGTCACAGTGTCCCCTTCTCCCTGAACCCTCTCCTGGCTAATGGAAAGCTAGGGCTGGTGTTCTGAGGTGAAAGCCCTGTGATGTGTGATGAGTATTTATCTCTGGAAAGCCCTGAAGCTCTTGCCAGACAGAAAGAGCAAGGCGGCACTTGCGTGGTTAATCTGCCCCACAGAGAAGGCCCCTGCTGTCCAGGGTGGTAGGCCCAGTGCGTACCCAGACATGGCTGTCTTCCCATAACTTCCTGATCTGTTTTGTCGTGCGTTGTTCTGTGTGTGTTAAGATGCCTCTACCAGGAATTACTTCTGGGACTAGGAGAAAGGAGGGGAGCGGAAAGGCTTCTTTTCTCCTTTTGTTTGTTTTTGGGTATCATTAATTACTCACTCTGGGTTGTAATTCCATCCGTGGTCAGATGACATGCCTTGTGACTGGTTTAATTGGAGGCTGATGATGAGCCGTCTCAAGCCTTTCCACAGGGGAATGTTGACTTGGGAAGCACCCAGCTGGTGCTGAGGCCGCGCGTGTTGTCTGTGCCGGGCACTGGAGCAGAGGAACGGACCCGCTGGCCCAGCCAGGCTGTGCTCGCGGCCCCAGGTGCCAGCATCCGGGGTGGGCCTCCCGAGCCCTGAGAACAGTGCCCTGGACAGTCAGGATCTTTCTTCGTGCTCTCCAGGGCCAGGGCAGTCATGGTGGTAATGGTCTAGGTCTTAAAAGCTGCATCTTTAACCAACACCTTTAGCCTTGTCTTTCCTTTTCTAACTCATTAGAAACAAATGGCACCATTTTGTTAGCCTGAAATTGGAGCATGAGAGAGTGAGGTGAGCGGGTGTGGCCTTTTGTGAAGATGA
This sequence comes from Suricata suricatta, assembly GCF_006229205.1. Classification (NCBI taxonomy): domain Eukaryota; kingdom Metazoa; phylum Chordata; class Mammalia; order Carnivora; family Herpestidae; genus Suricata; species Suricata suricatta. The sequence goes on from NC_043704.1 coordinate 72,978,642, forward strand.
TACCAGCACTTTACCCCCTTGAAGTTCAAGTAGAAAAAGGCCTCAGACCAAAAATCCCACCTAGATCCTTAGCATTCTTTTCCCAGTTTGAGTTGACCCGTCTTGTGGTGAGGCATTTGTCAGTCCTGTGGTCTGAGGTTTCAGCCAGGACCCCTGAACTACCTTCTGTACCCAGGATGCAGCAATTCTTCCGTTTCCTGAAATGGCCCGGCTCAGCCTGTCTGATGTCTTGCCAAACTACCGTCCCCCGTGGAAACCAGTGTTCAAAACCCTGAATGCTGATCTGTGAGGGGACATTGCCGGGAGCTCCTCTGCGTTCTGTCATCTACTGAGGGCCTGGCCAGCCTGCATCAGCCCTGGTGCTCATCCGAGGATGATGTTCCTCAAACCCCCAAGGCCACACAGGACTTTTCCTAACACATGGGCAAGCTTCCTTCTACCTGAGAAAATGACACACTTCAGTTCTCATTTTTGTGATCAAACACATACATGGCAAAATTTGTAAGTTCGAGGGGCTGGTTGGATGGTCTGTCTTCCAACTAGTTGGATGTCGCCGCAAACATGTTTCCAGGAGTGAACAGGTCGAGCTAGAGCAGGAGATGACTGGGTGGTGGACCGGCGGAGCTGGGGGACAGGTTTTACTACGGCATGTTGTAGTTCCCCCACCAGGCACTGAGCTTGCGTCTCCGTGGGTGGCTCCTGGTCAAGTGAGGCTTCTGCCTGCCTTTGAGGGTAGTACAACTCCAGGTGTGTTCTTAGAGAAGTGTAAAGATTTGTTAGCTTTGTCTGTTTTCTGACATCCCTGCCCGATGTTAATGTGAGAATATGGAGAGCAGTTTCCCAAAGCTGCCTATAACGTATGTGGATCATGGAAGTCTCTTCTTTCTTGAGCCACTACTATTCATCTTCCAGTTTACATTTCCAGGGTATGATATGCAGATCCTCCACAAGCTACTCGTATCGGGTACCTGGCAAGTCTCGTGCACAGCCCTTTGGGCCATATTATTTTGGCCACAGTATTTTCTGCTCTTGAGTTTATGGCCCATATTGGGAGTGGGTAGAGGGAAGGGGGCACTAATTGACATGGGAGCATGAGCTAGGCAATCGGAGGACCTGAGTTCTGGGATCAGCTTTGCCACTTGGTTCGACTGTGTGACCCCTGACAAGTCCCATGTCATCCTTAGTTCTCAGTTTCTCCATCTGTATAATCGATAGATTCGGTTTTCTTTCAGATCTGCTTTTTGTTTGTTTTACCATTTTCTTACAGCATTCCAACATGGCAGACATTCACCCAGCCTGGATGCTGGCCTTTGTTTTGAGTTTTGTAGATGTCTAGCCCTTTTTCTGAGTCGTTCTTCCTCATGCTTTATAGACTTCATCTCCTTGTTGTTTTGGAGTCGATTATCTCACCCGTTTATTACTTAAATCTCAGTGGTCATAAGTGCTGTCATTACAGATGTCCTCCAGCCAGCACCCCCTCTGGGCCATCACCATTGCTGTCACTGCCATGTATCCATGTTATTTCATCTTCAGAAGAGACTTTCAACATTATGGATACCACCCAGCCATGTAGTTCTCACAGGGAGACAACTACATTAAGGACCAGAGGCCAGAGGAGCAGGGCCCTTTAAGAGACTTACCCCAGTCCATTCCAGCCTTCCTAGTAAGCATCTTCCTCTTTCCAGCAGTGACATTTACAACTTGGCATCTTATTTCATAATTACATAAAAGAATAACCGCCTGGATAGAGGCCCGCATGACCCTGCAGGTTGTGCTGAGGGCTGTCGGCTCTCAGAACAGAAGGGAGTGTCCTCCTGCCTCAGCCTGAAGAGCAGTCACTGGGTCAATCCTTTCACCTCAGTGTGAAGAAGTCCACTGGTGCGCACCTGCTGCCTCTGCCCTTCCTAACCAGTTAACCGCATTTGGTGAAGTCCCTGTTGGAAGAAGTATTAGCAACTTTTAGTAAAATAAGGTACCTTACAAATGAGGAGTTATAAAACCATGAAGGCATCGCAAACTCCTGTGTCTCAGAGCTGCACATGGCCTTTTCCAGGTTTACTCCCAGCTGGTCCCTAAAGGGCAGGGAAAGGGAAAGTGCTTAGACTTATTGATGGGCTTCTTAAGAGAAGGCCAGGGCTCTGCCCAAATGAAGGGCTCTGCCCTGCCAGCACTTTCCCACCTTCGAGGAGCACTCACTCTGGCAAAGGTGGTGAGGCAGGTGGTGGCAGTGCCCATGACCTTTACTAGGGCCTGTCCAGGCAGGGGAGGGAAGGAGGCATTTGGGCGGCACCTTGCAGAATAGGTTGGATTTTGATGCCCTTGAAAGACCAAGGGGTACACCTAGCACATGGTAGGCTCTGAGGGAAGACTGGCTGACTGAGCGGCCTCTCCACTCAGTGCGTTTCTTTAGTTACAGCAAAACTCTTTGCATGTAGAGGACTTACCTTACATTCCACATGTGACCAGCTTGTTGCTCTGCTTTTTGTCTGTCATGGTCTTTGGCACTTCTCTGTGCCCCTGTGTGATGTCAGGGGATGCCAGATCTGCCTCCCTGGAGCTTCTCACTGATCAGAGGGGAATCAGGGTCAAGGGGAAAGAGCGTGCTGGGCTTTCTTGTGAAGCTGACCCAGGGTCAGACCCCAGCTCCAGCACTTGTTTATTGTGGGACCTCAGGCTGCTGACTTTTAACTCTCTAAGCCTGTTTCTTCATCTGAACATAGGAACAACTCAGCATGTTGGGTGGTTATGAGGAGTAAGCTAGTGCCTGTGCAATACTGGGTACTTAAAAACCACTCACGGAAAGGGTGGCTGTCATTGGAAGTATCCTCTGGGGCCACAAGGATGACGTTTCCCCTTCTTGCACAGCCCCGTCAATATCACAGAAGTTCCACCATACCTCCTTTTGGCCTCTCATCTTTTGGCCACACGCCCTTGTTCCCTTCTACCTCCTTCCTCAGCAGAACCTGTCATGATGTGGTTTCTCTCCTTAGGATGATGGTGCCCTCCTGTCCCTGTCTCATTAAGTGTGTGAAAGAGCCACCCGAGACCCTGGATGTAGGAGCTTGGGGCACAGGAAGTGGAAAGGAAGGGAGGGAGGAAGAAAATTGGCTGGTGAGGGGTGTGTGCACCCCCCCACCATGACTCCTAAATGGCTACAATTCTCATTCCTAGACATTCTCTCCTGGGACACAGTGCCCTTCCCTAAGGTCGCCATCAGGTTCCTTCTCTTTGTTCCCCAGGGCCACCTCTGAAAGCAACAGGTGCCGTGAGGCTCTGCCTCATGGTCTGGCTCTCTTCTCCAGTCCTAGTTTAGGGCAGTTTTCTGGGGGCTGGAAAAGTCACCACAAGGGCTCCTGACCCCAGGCCCGCGAGTCATCACCTTTTCTGGTTTCTCTGTTGTGGTTATTGCTGTTTTTAGTGCAGTGGGGAGAGCAGCAGTTTTACTCATTTGTGTGTGGGGGTGGGCAGTGTGAAGCCAGGCAGGCAGCGGCGTTCCGTGGCCGGGTGAGCCCATTTTCCTGCCCCCCCTTCCCATGGGGCCAGAGAGGCGTGACTTTGGTCCCCCCTGATTTCCTTTGTCCTGGGCAGCTGGGTTCTCAGCTAGTGTAACTTATTTTTTTCAGAACACTCATGTCAGACGTCAACTGATGTGTTTTTTTTTCTTGTGCCACAAAGGAAAATAGAACAAGAACAAATGAATCAGTTTTTCTGGAATCATAAGCCATGATTTCTTCATAAACTAATTTTGAGAATGGCTATTGAGTTCCACAAACATTCCTGAGTGTTTACTGACCACCACGGCCGGCACTCTGAAGGGGCAGAGGCCGAGATACCAAAGATAGGGTCCCTGTCTTCAGAGGGCTTCCTCGGAAAGCCTGTTCCCAGACAGCCGTCGTGTTCCGGATGGGTGTTGGTGTGCCCATGCATGCCCATCGTTCACAGCCCAGCCCAAGCCTCCTCCTCCATGAAGTCTCCCTTGACTGCACCAGGCATCAGTGAGTTCCCTGCTCTCCAGACCCTGGATCCCTACAGTCCTCCGCAGCCTGAATACAAGATGTTTCCCATCTGTCATCCCTTCTTCCCGGCACCACAGCCTCCTGAGGCCCATTGTCCCACCCCCACATTGACAGATGAGACAGCTAGGATCTAAAGAAGTCATTTTCCCAGGGTCACAGAGTTAATCAGCAGCAAAGCTGGAACTTGCACTTCGTGTCCTGATTCCCACCTCTGGCCTCCTCCTCAGTGCAGAGCACTTTCCTTCATCATTGGACCCTGAGCGCCCCCTCCTTGGAGTCCCTGGAGCCCCTCCCATTTCATGTCCTCACTAGTTTCTCCCCACTTGGTGTCAGTCACCTGCTATCACTGCTGGGGTGAGAGGCCCCGTCAGCTGGGTCTGGCCCCCTGCTGGCAGGAGCGGAGTCAGGCTTGGTAGGGGAAAGTGGGGGAGAACATAGCCAGCGCCTCCCTCCCCGCCCCTCGCCCTGACTCATCTGGAGGCAACAGAAGCAAACAGCGCTTCTGTGCCAGGTAATTGTGAGACTCAGTTTGTCTAATTATAGCTCACTTTGTCTTTCAGACAGCGGAATGCAAACAGAGTCTGAAGGCTTTCAGCTGTTCCCCTTTGGTTCAGCATCCTGGCCTGACACATTACGTTTGCAGAATGTGCTAATAAGGGTGGGTGTTCAGCCCTGTGTCCCGTGGGTCCCTTACCACCTGCGCCCCAAAGAGAAACACCTGTGTGTTGGAGTTCTCAGTAGGGCGTCCACATGTACCATCCACACTAGATCCTTTTGAGAACGCAGTCGTGTGCTGTTGACAGTTCCCCCGGGACAGTGGGCCTGAAGTAGGGCATGTGGTCACCACGTTATGAACACAGTGCGTGCCTGTGACTGGAAGGAAAGGTGGAGCGGTCGTTGATGGAGACTTCTCACGCGGAGTGGGCTGCTGGTGGATGCGGGGCCTCTGTTTCCAGCCATAACTTTGCGTCATTCAGTGACTGAAAGAATGATCCACTACCTGTTTCTGCAATTTCCACTCCTTTTCTGTTCAGTGGCTGAGCCTCCCTAGATGTGTGTCTGTGTCTTATTGTTTTCTTTTTCTTTCCTCCAGAGATCCTGCGGATAATTCAGCTGGACCTCGACCTGAAATACAAGACCAACATCCGGGAATTGTTTGAGGAGTTTGACAGTTTCCTGCCAGGCGCCGTCATTGGCATAGCCAGAGAGATGCAGCCAGTGTACAGGTATGTGGCAGCTGTTGGGGACGTGGCCTCCGGGACCCACTCCACCCCTCACCCCTTCCCCTCTCCTGCTGCCCACTGCAGATTGGGATCGGTAGGCAGTCTTTTCACACTTAATCTCTTAGAGACATGTTTGTACTTGCATATCGTTAATAGTGCAAGCAGATGGGTCCCCTCCAAGGCTGTGGATGCTGCCTCATTCTTTTTGGGGAGTTTGTGACATTTCTCTTATGGAAAAGGGGAGCTGTTTTGGTTGTTGGTTCTCATTAAGCTCAGAATTTCAAAATCCTGGGCCTCACCTTACAGAGCGAGGTATCAGGCTATAGCTTTCACTTGCCGGTGTGGAGATGAAGTAGGTTTTCGTGGCCTCTCAGTGCCCAGTGACCACTTTCCTGTCGAAGCAGAGCGGGGGTCTCAGTGTCTTATAAAGAGGCAAAGGTGGCACAGCTCTGGAACACAGGCTGGCCTTCCCCCGTCGCAGTGGAGAACGTGTTCTGCGTCGTGTAGGGCTTTATTGTCAAGCGCGTGCTGTAGAGAAACCCCAGAACCGGGGGGCATGTGCAGGAATAGTCATCGCAGCGTTGTGTGTGGAAGCCAAAAACTGAGAATGACTTAAATGCCCACAGATAGCAGAATGGATAAAAAAAATACGTTCATCCAAGTGAGTCCTACACAAAACCAACAATGAGCACATGGTGCCTACACGCACTGCTTGGCAAAACTAAACTGTGGTATTAGGGATGCGTGCTGTGCGGCCAGAATTATAAGGAAAACCAAGGGAATGGTGATCCCCAAAGTCAGCATGGCGCTCCCTCTGTGGGGGGGGTGGGGGGCTGGGGGGCTGAGGACATGGGTGAAGGTTGCCTCCGGATGCCTCGGTGTGGTGTTAGCCCTCTACCTCGGGGCATGCGCGGGGTTGCGTGTCCTCCTGTGTGTGTACAGTATGTCTTACAGTCGAAACAAAGGAGAGCAAAAGCAGAAGCACTTAGAAGTTTTCATGAAAAACTAGACCCATGGTTCTGGGTTCAGAGAGTTCCGGGTCACTGACTGATCCCCTTCCGGACAGAGCCAGAGCTCCCCCAAGGCCAAGCTGCCTGGAGGTGGGATTTCACTGTCCCCTGGGCTGGCCCAGTCTTTGTTCTCTACGCATCCCCTCCTGCTGGCTCCCTGGGGACATTCTTGGGGCCAGGCCGCCTTTGGAGAGCTGCAGAGCACAGGCGACTGGTGACCCAAAAGCCCGTGCTTCCCCCAAAAGAGAGGGGAAGAGTGACAGCCTGCTTGCTTGCGGTCATTTGCAACACGCAGATCACATAACAGGAAATTCCTGCGAGGCCTCTGAGAGGGCTGATAACCCCTGGGCTGTTCGCCCTGACGTCATCCTCTCCCACGGTGCCCCCCGCCGCCCTCCGGTCACAAAGTGGAGCCTAGTCCTCCGCCGGGAACAGGAGGGGAGGCTCTGGGCAAACATTTGCCGCTTCTAGCTCCTCGCCGCCTCCAGCTCCTCGCCGCCTCCGGTCCTCATTCCCTCACCTTTATACAAGGTATATCTTATGTCAGGGGTTCTCGATTTAACAACCAGAGGCAATGGGAGGAGCACTGAATTGAGTCCAAAGTCCTATGTGCTAATCCCTGTGCATGGGGCCTGGGTTCTCCCATCTGAGAACGGGAGCAGGTGTGCCCGCAGACTTCCCACCCCTGGCTCTGGCACTGTGGTCCCTCTCTCCTGTCCCCTCACCATTTCCTCAGCGTCTTTCCTCTGTCCTGAGGCTGCCTGTCTGCTGGGGACTCCTCACTGCTTGGTAGGGGCTGGGTCCCCGGACACTTGCACCAGGCTCATCATTAAATGCAGTCAGAGCAGTGATACCTTCAAACCCTGATCTGGAATCTTCTCATGTAATATATGTGGAAACCTGATCACATTTAAATAGATTTGGCCAGAATTTATGTTTTTTGTAGATCTAGGGTTTCATTAACCGTGAAACTGAAATCAATTGAATTATCTGGACTTCTCAAAAGAAATCTCTGAGACATTTAGATCCAAAATGAAATCGGATTTTTCTCACCTCCAGAGTCTTTAATTACCAGTATGTCCAGTGAGGAAAATCAGACCTCTGCGGCTGGGCTGCGGGAAGAGCCCTGTTTGTAGGGCCTGTGCACTCAGAATCAGCAGAAATGAAAACTCCTTTCGGCGCTCCTGCCTTCCCTTTCCATTCCTCCCCAGCTGAACCGTTTATAAAGCCTCTAATAATTAAGTCTGCAAATGACTGCCTTGCGCGACTGTGCGTCCTACTGGCTCTGGGTAATTGCCTCCGAATATTTGCCATCTCGTGCTGGGGCTGGGGATGGTTTGGTGCTGGCTGGGTGCGAGGGGGAATGCAGTGGGGATTTATTTTTGCTGCCTTCCACAAGGAAACTGGAAACTCCAGTGGCCCCAAAAAGCAAGTGTCTGTGCCTTTGGAGCCTGTGCCTGGGGTGCATGTGCTTGTGGGGAGGGGGTGGGAGAAGAAAGGGGGAAACGGGAGGACGGTTGGAGATGGGCCCTTCTCCTGAGCAGCAGCCTCAGGCCCACCGGACTCGGCCGTCACTCACCCTGTGGGCACTCGCCACTTCCCGCGCCCTCCTCCAGGAATGAGGAGCCCGTGGGAGTTCCCAACCACGTGCTCTCCCCAGTGGCGGAGTGTGAGGTGGGCACAGTTTTTGCCATAAGCAGAATCAGCTAGCATCTATGAAAGGAAGGGAAACTTTAAACAAAATAGCACAAAAAAAACCCCCAACAAAACTGGACTGATTAACCGAGTATGTTTTGATCTGGAAATTCACTAAGCAGAAATAAATTTGGATCTCCTCAACTACGTTATTTTTATAGTCACTTGTCTGACAGTCACTGTACTTCAAAAGGGCACATCTTAAGTCATTTTGATGGTTGTTTCCCCTCTATTGTGCGCCGTGAACGTTAGAAGCTTGGGGTGGGGGTGGAGAGGGAAACCTATTTCTCACTATTCATTTGACGAACAGCTTTTTTGTTTTGTTCAGTTGAGTTTTGTTTTACACTTCTCCCCTTGCCCCAAATGTGCCCTGACCCCACTGTGTGTTCTGGAAAATGATGGACTGTGGGATGCTAGGATAGTGATGGAGGAGGAGCCTTTTCCTCTGGGGTCCCTGCTAGGATTCTGTTGGGTCAGATGTCCTATGGCCTTTCTCACCTGAAAGTTGGGGAGCCGTGGCCATTTTGGGTGAAACGGTCCCGTCTCGACCCTTTCTCTGCCTCTTTGTCAGAGAACGAGTCCTCGTGGGTGATGTGTGTAGTTGGGGTACATGGCTAACAGGAGAGAAGGGGCTAGAACTTTCTCCTGTAAACAGAATGGTCTCTGAAAGTAGACCACTGTATTTTGCAAGTATGTGTCCGGTCCAGGATGCCATTTAGAATTTGCTTCCTTATGAGTGTATTGGAAAAGTAAAGAAAACTATTGGACCCTCCTTATGTACAGCCCATAAAAATTGCAAGTGTGATTCAGCAGGCAGAGCAGCTTGATGCCCAAGAAAAAGCACTCAGGTTGTACTCGGAAGCGGTGGAGGATAGTCCCTGAATTACCCCCCGGGATACTTTGCAAGGCACTTGATTCCCTGACCCTCTGTTTTGTTTTCGCTCTGTAAGCAGGGGTACCTATATTTCCAGAATTGCTGGAAAGCTCAAATGGAACGGCATGCATGGAAGTTTCTGGAGTGAGAGTGGCCTTGGTAAAGGGCACGTGCCCCTCTCCTCCCTCCATCCTCACAACGCCTTCGTGTGTTTTCTTTTCAAGGCAATTTCTTCTACGGGATGCCCCCACTCTCCCCACCCCAACCATACAGGGCTCCCAGTCAAAAACACACGGCATTCACTTAGGTTGGATCTCAGATAAACCAATAATTGTGTATGTATGCCCCAAATACCGCATGGGGACACATATACACAAAACAATTATTTGTTGTTTATGTGAAATTTCAGTTAACTGGATGCCCTGGTTTTTGTGGGTTTGCTTGTTTGTTTGGCCAAATCTGGCAGCCCTACCCCTACCCAAGAGTGAGAACTTTCTCTTCTTAGCAGAAGGGGGTGATCTGGGCTTTTCTAGAACATTTTCAAGTGAGCAGGAACGAAGTGTTACAGGAGTGGGAGCTAGTGAGGAAAACAGGGTGAGTGAGTGAGTGAGGAATAGAAGGAGGCAGCTCTCAAAGTCTCCACGAGGCACCAGGCCTGAGGTCACCACTCTGCAGGAGTTAGAAGCCTGCTCGGGATTTGGGCCCTTTGGGGAGGTCACTGGGGCTAGGAGGCCTGGCAGTGACTGAGCTTCGGGCCGCAGGGTTCCTGCTGAGCCTGGAATGAGTCAGTGTGTATGTGAGAGAGGCACAGAGACTGTGTGAGAGAGAACGTGTGTGTGTGTGTGTGTGTGTGTGTGTGTGTGTGTGTGTGTGTTGAGGAGCTGGGTCACAGCCCTTGGTTATGGTCTTTCAGCCTTGGAGCTGGCCACCCGAGGAGCTGCTGAATGGGAGCTTTGTTGGTGGGGGCCCCTGGCTTCCGGTTCATTCTCTGTTGGCTCCACAGGCCAGCTGTGTGTTGGTTTGAGCCCAAACCCACCATGAAGTGGAAGCAGCAGGCTAATCCTGTCAGCTGCTGATAACACGCCACTAGGCAGGAATTTGCTTTTGTGGTAAGTATTTTCGTAGTGTCCACTCTTGCGCCTTTTTAGGGCACGTGGTTTTAATTGATAGCATTTGTGCCAGCCTAGCCTCCTTCCTGATGTCGGAATGGACATGTCCGGTTAGTCTGCAGGCTGCCTTATGCGGTTCCTAGGGCTGGTGAAGGGCTCTCAGGGGAGATGGGGAGGAAGTGAAGATTCAGCACAGAGGTAGGAGAGGAGGATGCAGAATGACCCCACCTGTGCCCCTCATAGCTGTGTGACCCTGGGCAAGCCTCTTGACCTCTCTGAGCTTCAGTTTCTATAGCTGAGAAGTGGAGATTATAGCACTGTATAATACTATATATGGGGGACTTGATTGGCAGGTTAAATCAGATAATGTATTTATAGCACCTAGATATAAGATACAGATACAGACATAGATAGATAATGTGTCTATAGCACGGAGTAGCACTCCCTAGTGGTGCTGGGAGTTTTATCCAGTTCTAGCTTAGCCACTTACTAGTTGTGTGACCCAAAGGAAGTCCCTTAATTTCTGAGCATCAGTTTTCTTATACGTAAAATTGGAGCAGCTGATAACTTAGCATAATTAGTGTTAGTATTTTGGCTTCTCAGCATGTAAACTCCCTTCCTATGTTTGAGGAATTCCCTGTCATATAAGCCATCCCCACCTTTGTGGAAGACAAAAAGGCTGATACTTTATTTCCTGAACTCACGGTGTTGTTGCTGGGTTCCCCTCCTTCCCTCCCTCCCTAAGTTTGGTATCTACGCAGGCACGTTTTTATACTTTTGCTGTCTACCCTAAGCAATATAGGCTGTGGGCAAAACAGAAACAGTGTTGCAGGAAGTCAACTGGTCCACAATAGAGGAGGGAAGTTTTAGTGGGGAACCGAGAGCTCAGACAGGGGGACGCACGCATGCAGAAGATGGCTGTGTGGTTGTAGGCGTGCAGGGGCGTGCAGAGGCAAAGCGGGGGCAGGCACCCCAGTCCCTGCTCCCCAGTGTGAGCCTGACGCCCCACCTCCCCATTTCAGTGCCCTGCAGGGGGCAAACTGCTGGCCATGCGCCATTCCTGGACTCAGCCAGTTCCTCTAGCCCTGATGCTCCCGAGGTTTGTGCTCCATTTGTGCTCCTGGAGATATTCCTCTTGCTCTTTTTTTTTTTTTTTGATGTTTATTATTGAGACAGAAATAGAGCACGAATGGGGAAGGGGCAGAGAGAGAGGGAGATAGAAGCAGAAGCAGGCTCCAGGCTCTGAACTAGTTTGATGCGGGGCTCAAACCCACAGACCGTGAGATCATGACCTGAGCTGAAGTCGGAAGCTCAACGGACTGAGCCACCCAGGTGCCCCTCCTCTTGTTTTTTAACCCTACTATGTCTTTTCCCATGCTGCACTCCTTGAATTAAAAAAAAATCAGTATATAAAAATAATATATTTTCATTAAAAATTCAAGAAGTATGTGAAGATTATTATTTTGCCAGAAATTTTCCACAGATTTATCAATGTGTGTGTGTGTGTGTGTGTGTGTGTGTGTGTGTGTGTGTGTATCCATGGACTCATACTTTATATACCCTTGTGCATCTTTTTCTTTTGTTCACTTACCAGTATATCTTGGCCATCCTTATACCTAACTCAGTGCTCCTATATTAAGTGTTGCTAGTCTCCCAGAGTGTGTGTGTGTGTGTGTGTGTGTGTGTGTGTGTGTGTGTGTGTTTTCTTCTTTTTGTACTTAGGAAAACTTCCAAAACCTACAAAAGTAGAGAGAATCATGTAGTATGCTGGGTGCTTCATTGTTACAACATTCAAGGAGCTTCAATAATTCTTAGCCCTCAGGGCACCTGGGTGGCTCAGTCAGTTAAGCTTCTGATTTTGGCTCAGGTCATGGTCTCACAGTTTGTGGGTTCAAGCCCCACGTCAGGCTCTGTGCTGACAGCTCAGAGCCTGGCGCCTGCTTCTGATTCTATCTCCCTCTCTCTCTGCCCCTCTCCCACTCATATTCTGTCTCACTCTCTCTCAAAAATAAATAAAAAACATTTAAAAACTTTAAAAAATTATTTAAAAAATAATTATTAGCCCTCAGCCAGTCTTGTTTCATGTCTACTCCCAGCTACCTCTCTGCTTCTCCCCTCCTTGCTTTCTGGGTTTTTTTTTTTTTTTACATTTAATTACTTTTGAGAGACAGAACGTGAACAGGGGAAGGACAGAGAGAGGGAGACACAGAATCTGAAGCAGGCTCCAGGTTCTGAGCCAGCAGTCAACACAGAGCCCGACACGGGGCTCAAACCCATGAACTGTGAGATCATGACCTGAGCCAAAGCCAGATGCTCAAGCGACTGAGCCACCCAGGCACCCCTTTCTCTGTTATTTTGAAGCAAATCCTAAACATCATACCATTGCATCTGTAAATGTTATTTTTAATCTATTATTTTTTTAAAGCATCCTATCTTCCCTGGCTGGGTCTGGAGCAGAGAGGGTTCTGTGAACTCCTAATGGCATTCTGTCATCAGGTTTCTCCGTTTGAAATCAATTTGTATGAGGGAGGAAGATGGACAAACCCGTCTCTCACATCCAGCCAACCAGCGCTTTCCATCTCTCTCCGGATTGTCTTATGTCGGATGTTACTGTAGCAGTCCTGGCTGGAAGGGTTTACGCTAATAAAATTCAGGCCCTCTGTTCAGTAGGCGTGAAGCTCTGCTTTATAAGAGAGCGCCGCCACCACCATCCTTTCAGGTAGTAGCTTCTCTTCTTCCCTCTGACACCTGAAAATGAATTTCTTGGCTCTTGTTCTGGTGGATTTTTTTTTAAGTAACCAAGATTGAACCTGTCAGTTTCTATTACAGTTAAATCTGAACAACAGAGAAAAAAGGCTACCACCTCTTACAGCAGTGACTGATAAAGAGGCCAAGTATTTCTTCATTTGCTGGGAGTCGGGAGGCTGGGCTCTGGTGGGGCCCATGGGATCTGGAGGCTGTGATGGAGGCCCAGAATTCCTAATAAAAGGGGAGAGAAATACCTACCCCGTGCTAGAGACAAAAATACCTACTGTGAGGTGGTTATTTTTAAATCACACCATTGGGAACATGTGTTTTAAAAGAAACAATGCGTATACAGAAGCACCGAAGTGGAATTGTGTTTCCTGACTGCCGCGCTGGGTGAGCTGTGAGCGTCCAGTGGCCGCCAAAGGCCGTGGGACACAGGAGGCGGCCGGAGATGGAGTGTCAGGCTAAGACGAGGTCCTGCTTGAACATGGGAGGGCTTCCCTCCTCTGAAAACACAGCCCCTTTTTCATTTTCTTTCTTGCCTTCCTGCGCATTAGGAGTGCTGTGGCCCTACTGAATCAATTAAAAAAGGCCGATCACATGGTACCTGACACAGATGTCCCTTGAAAGATTGAGCGAGGAAATGAATGAGCGGACTGGGTGGGACCAGGTTGCTTGATGTCTGCAGGGTGTTCAGAGCGAGCACCAGGCACATGGTGGATGTCTGCGGGATGCATGAGGAGCACATGTTTAATCAGAACATGCTTCCTCAGTAGTGTGTTGGCAGCTGTCAGGCAAGAATCCACAGTCCTACTGGTGGTGTTCTTTTTTTTTTTTTAATGTTTATTTATTCTGAGAGAGGGAGTATGCGCATGAGTGGGAAAGGGGCGGAGAGAGAGAAGGAGGGAGAGAGAAAATCTCAAGCAGGCTCCATGCTGTCAGCACAGAAGTCGACGTGGGGCTCGATCTCACAAACTGAAATCATGATCTGCACCAAAATCGAGTTAGACGGTCAACCAACTGAGCCACCCAGGCACCCCACCACTGGTGTCCTTATATAAAGCACTTTCACATGTGTCTTTTTAAAGATAGTCCGTGGGAAACATTGTTATTCTCAATTTTTACTGGGCCCCTCGTGTGTGAACCACACAATTAGGTGCTTCGAGGCACCATGAGGTAGAAGACATGGCCCTGCTTTCAGGGAAGGAGGTAGGGCAGATCGGTGAAGACGCCAATGCCAAGTCAGCGCTGTGACTTAGAGGTTTTCCTTGGACAAGCCACACAGATGCTTTTGTGCAGGAACTGTGAGTGTCACTGTGTGGCCCACACCATTCTGCATTTAACATTCTGCTTTCAGAATTCTAAGATGTGTGTCGTGTTTCTTCTGAAAGACTTTTTGGAAGGGTGGTGGGATTTCTGTGCTCCCAGGAGGGACCTAGCTCTATGTACAAGTACAAAGCTCACCCAGTAGGCTTTTGCTGAGGGTCTAGCCAAGCAGTAGAGAGAAGCTAGACCCCACCCTTCAGAAGCTTACAGCCTCACTGGCGGCACCCCCCCTCCAGATCATCCCACTGGGAGGTGGGCCTGGCCAGGTGCTCCAGCTGAGGCCCAGCAAAGGAAAATGGGCTGGGAAGACTGTCCTTTTTTTTGGTGTTACCAGAACTTGTTCCTTTTTGCCACATAAAACTCTCATTGAGGGACCCTCATTTGCAATCCAGGCAGCAAAAGAAGACTCATCCATAAATATCTTCTTGGGGGGGACAACCAAAATAGCATAGTTGAATCACAGGGGCATATGTAGAAGAGGGACTTTGTGTGACAAGCAGCATGTGGCAACATGACTGGCTCCATGTGAGGGGAATTGCAGTGTGGCTCCCTGGCCCCGGTGGGCGCACATCTCAGCTGCATGCCTGCCCTCCTGCAGGTGACCGAAGAGAAATGGATATTCAGGCCCCCTGCCCCCTGCCTCCGGGTTAGCTGCAGAATTAGCCACTGCAGAAATGTCCAGCTTTTACTGGATTGGAGTTTGAAATGAACACCTTACCTCCCACTCCTGCACTGGGTGATTTCTTTCAATGCACCATTTACCGTTGACCGTAGAGAACCCCTATGGTCTTCTGTTTAGAAGTGGTAGAACCTACCCTAGTATCAGGGAGCCACCCATAGGAACACTTATGATCCAAGGACCCTGCTTTCCTCAGTGTCTCTGTCTTTGACAATTTTCTATCATTCGTAAAAGAGGAAGCTTTTTAGGAACCAGAATTGCTTTCTGTGTAATAATTTGCCTTTTGGTCCTCGTAGATGAGCGCTCATTATGAAGCTACTGGTCCTGACGGACTCTCAGAAACACCAAGTCCTAGAGATGCTCGTGGGGCCTCATTACTGTCAGTCAGGGTGGTGTGAGGTACTGGTGCATTTGACTTCTCTGGTTCCACTCGTTTCCCCATAGGGGAACACCGCCACCCTTAATAAAATGAACCTAGGATCTGCACAGAGTATGAGCAGGGGAAGCCCTCTCCCTGCCTCTAGGACCATCTTGCCTTGTGTGACCCAAGTATCATGAATTCGGAGCTGTAAAGAAGGCAGTATAATCCTAGCACCCTACTTGGCTTGGCAGCGAACGAGATTTTCGTGTTCTTGATGTAACTGCAGGTCCTTGGTATTCAGCCTTCAGGGAGCCTGGGAAATAGTGTCTAAGCAAGGTGAGGGCATAAAGAGGGAGCATTTTTTTAGAAGGAATAACTAGAGCAGAGGAGAGGCATCTCCATTTTCTCTGCTCGTTCCTCCCTGCCAAAATGTCATCAGGGTTTGGGAGGATTACGATGTGATCGCGGTCACTCAGGCCACCTCTCTACGCATGCCTCAGTTTCTTCCTGCTGTTGTCAAAGGTGAAAGGCATCATATAGATGAGCAGGCCGTACGCTTTTGTATTAATGGGGAGCAGAGATAGTCGTGGCCTCTGAGTCCCCAGGGGACTGAGGTGGCTTGCCAGAGCCCAGGAGGGATTTGTGGGTGAAATGCAGTATCTGGTTTGCATGTGACCAGCTGCCTATACAGGTGCCCCCCCCCCCCATCACCTGCACAGAACAGACCAGTGGAGCCCCAGTCTCCAATCCACACGCCATATCCTGTTCCAGACCATACGGAGATGACTGGTCTTATAAAAAATTGTAAAGTGAGAGCATATCAGGTCGGCTCTCAAAAGGGGATCATCCAGTGAACGTGGTATATTGTCACAGGCACAAGAAGAAGCCATTTGTGATTCAGAAACTCAAGATACAGCCTGTAGCAGTTTAATTTCAAGTAAATGCTTCCAGGAGATAACACAAGTGTTTGAAGATTTACAAGCAGATTGTGAAAGAAAAGGAAGGAAAGAATTGAGTGAAACCCGTCTGTGGCCTGGTTCCTAACTGGTGTTTCTGATATTCTTATTTGTTTTGCATGAATGTGGACCCGGTGCTGCCAAATCTCTTTTTTTTTCCCCCCAAGAGAAGCCAGAAATCTGTGTTGTTACTGTTAAAGCTTCTGATCTTTAAATATTGACAGTGATGCAGTCAGTCTGCGAGCTGTGCGGAACACAGGCGCACCAGATTCAGCCCAAGAACTGCCAGGTTGAGACGTCAGGTTTAAAAGTTCACGGAGGCAAAGACCAACAGAACGCTTCTGCAAGTTTGGCCTGGACCTTCCGAAGACTTTGGTTGGCTGGTCCTTGGATGCTAATGGCGAGTTTGGGGGACTTAAACTTTGTTTTTATCAAGGGTTTTCTTGAAACTGTCACTTAAAGTCATTAATTTTCATTGGTAATTTAAAATTTCAGCAGGCTGAGCCTCAGACTTACCTAACAGTAAAGTGTCAAGGCCAAGCATAATTCTGGTCCAGGAATATAATTTTGGAAGAAAATAAAAAGATGCCCAGACTTCGCATTTATCAGAACTGGCAACTACTTTAACTTTACTGTGTATTAGAGCATCTTAAACTACTCTCAGTGTCCAAAGATGCTTTTAGGAGATTGAAGGTCTAGACAGGGTGGGAAGGAGGGAGAGAAACCAGAGGGAAGAGGGAAGGAGACAGGAGAGGCCTGGAAGCCACGTGGCTGCCATACGTTCCCTGCCTCCCTGTCTGTTCTGCGCAGCCCCGTGAACAAGCCAGGGCAGCGCTGGACCCACGGGGACACCGCCCCCCGGCCTTGCTGCCTGCTGCAGCGTGGCAGTAAGGACCTGTGAGTGACGTGCAGAGCGGCCTCAGTGACAGCCCACTGGAGACCCTTCTCTGCAGGCCACGACCAGTTGTACTTCTCCCGGATGATTCATTGAGGTTTCCTTCTGTACAACTAATTAGATGCCCATGTCTTCAGTTGATTAACAGCAAATTTAGAGACAAACTTGCAGTATACCTGTGTCAAGCCCATGGCTCTTTATAGGATGCATTTTGGTATCTTTGTGAGCAAAGAGAAATCCCTTCTGGAAAAAATCGGGGATGAAACCTAAAGGAAAGAAGAGAGGGAGGGAAGGGAGATGTGTTCAGTCTAAATTCGGCCCTACCACTTAGGATTCTATTTTCTAGATCTGCCTGGCTCTAGTAAGTAAGGGAAACATCGTGAGAAATAGTCCCGGGAGGAAGTACCGCATGGGTGGGGTCACCGCTCAGTTTTACCATTAGATTGTTGTTCAAACGAGAACACTTGGAGTGTAGAAAGGGGATGCTATTAACCGGCACGCTAGGACAAGTGTAAGCCAGCAGTGTCCTGGGCCACCGGAGGACACATCGTCACCCTGAGCTAGAGGCGCAGAGCAGGGAGGGATGGAGGGAAAGGACTGGTGGGGGCTGAGGCAGCACAGGGCGGCTCCGAAAGGCCGAGGTACCTGGGGCCCGAGACACTGTCGGAAGGAGCGGGGGCGGAGGACACTGTATCTGGACATGCCATCTGTTAGAACCCGGACAGGGAGTGTCGAATCATTCTCGGGCTGCCATTTGGCCTTTGACTGGACTTTCAAGGTGAAGAGTAAAAGCTCCCCGTGGCTATAAATGCATCGTACCACGCCTGGCCCCCACATCTCCTGGTCGCCCTTGTCAGCCCACGAGCTGTAATCTGGCCTCGCGTTGAATCAGGAGATTAGGCTTTCTCTGCGGGGTGGTGCTAACACCATGTAGAGACTAATTTGCTACTTTTGAGAGCTCACCACTGGGATTTGGCCATAATTCCATGCAGAAGGAATGGAGGGAAAGAAGTAGAGGTGAGGCAACTGCCTCTCAGAAGTGTAAATGCTTTGTTTTCACCATTGATTTCCGGCTGGTCTCAGAAATTCCCAGGTGCTGCCTTTCGCGCCCATTAGCTGCAGGCCAGAGCTTTGCCAGGGCTGCGACCCTTCAGCCTGTGCCTGGAAAAGGCTGACTCGTGCGCTCTGTACTCCAGAGGGACCAGAGGTATCTTCTGCAGTAGGGCTCTCCTCCCCAGACGAGGATGTAGGGCTCCAGAAAGTGTTACCTATGCTTACGTCTGGAGCAGAATCTCCAGAAGCTGGGGGCAGGGGGGCGCCATCCAAGAGGAATCAGCAGGGGCTGTAGGTGAAGGCAGCCCACCTCTGGCCCACATATACATACATTCACACGTACATTATTCTTTATTTTAAGGCTTATTTATTTTTTAAAAAATTTGTTATGTTTATTTATTATTGAAACAGAGAAACAGAGCATGAGTGGGGGAGGGTCAGAGAGAGAGGGAAACACAGAATCTGAAGCAGGCTCCAGGCTCTGAGCTGTCAGCACAGAGCCCAATGTGGGGCTCAAATTCACGAGCTATGAGATCATGACCTGAGCCAAAATCAGATGCTTAACTGAGCCACCCAGGTGTCCCTCAGCAATATGTTTTCTGCAGCCAAGGGACACCCTACGCTGTCCCTTTCCCCAAATTAACTGGCAAGATTTCACTCTCTCGAACTGTTTTGAGCACTTACTCTATGCCAGGCATTGTGCCCATTTAAAGCCCACCTGCTGCTCAACGCACCAGTCAGGGACCTCTGCTATCTGCCCCTCCCTCTGCTCCCACTGTCACCTTCTCCCACCAGCTCCCCTGTACCTTTTGTTTCGGCTGCACCAAACCACCAGCTGTCTCCCAGACAGGGGCTCACTCCCACATGTGGCCTGTGGCTATGCTCTCTCTTCTGCATGGGACGCTCTCCCTCCACCCTGCCCTTCTGTTTGCTTACTTATACTTCGAGGCCCAGTGAGAGGCCACCATTTCTAGAAAGTCTCTGAGGGCTTCCTTGTTTCTAGCCGTAAGCCCTGCTCCTCAGCACTAACTGCTCTGAGATCGTTCAGTAAGTTGTGACTTGGAGGACAAATGCTTCCTATGTATGTGGATCTCCTGGAGCAGGGTTCTGCATCCTTTGGGAATGGGGCTTTTGACTAATAAAACGTTGCTTTTTCCCTCCACCCTCACAAGTCCAGCCTGGAGCCTTGAACTGGAGTCCTTCCACCAGCCATCATCAAGCTCTGGTTTTCTAAGAATGGCTTGGGATTTTAAGGTGTGGTTATTTTTAAATAATGGCATGAAGGATCCAGAGGAAGTAGGGAGAACTGACCTGTACCCATAAGGATAAAGCCAACTCATTTCGTTTTCTGGGAATATACATGCTTTTATTGCACTCTGCAGTTTCCCAACTGACCTTGAAATTGGAGGTGGGTGGACTCCTGGTTCCACCACTTACCAGCCATGTTATTTTGCATAACATATTTAAACCTTTTAAAGCTTTAGTTTCCTCATCTGTGGGACGGGAGTTGCCTCCAGCATACTGGTTATAAAGTGACTTCTGCCACCCCCTTCATGGCATATACGAGATGCATAACCCACATGTCACAATGCAGGCAGAAAGGACGTATTTACCTGCCCGGTAATTCCGAAGCTGGAGTTTGTGCCTTCTCTCTTTCCCCTGTTTGAGAACCACTGGCCCACATCCTTGTGGGTGCTCAGTAAACAGCTGGGAATGAAATGCTGTCATATACACATCGCACAACACCAGGTACCGACGGGCTTCATGAGAGTTAGCTGCCCTCCCCCTTTCTCCCTGTCCTACACACCCCATATCTTCCCATGGTTCTGGTTGGTTGTGGAAAATGTTCCCAGAACACAGAGACGTTGCCATAGAGCGGCGGTGAGGGGTGGGGTGGGGGCCAGCTTTAGAAGCCAGAAGGAATTTGTCCTGACTTGGAAAGGGGGTGTGCTGGGCAGGAAGAGGCCACATCCTGTCTTAAACAAAGCTGCCACTGGCTTTCCTCTTCCCAGTTTATAGGCCAGTGCATGCCCTTGGCCATGATGAAAACCATGACTTTGCTTTTCTAGTCCGTGGTGCCGAAGACCAGTGTGGAAAGCCCAATGGCAAAGGTGCAGAGAGTGGCCAGATTGGAGCTGTGAGTAGTGTCTTGTAGATTGCAAACTGAAATCGGCTTACAGCGATACAGTGTCAGTGATTTTGGAAGCACTGATATTCAAGTATTTTGGCTTCTCCTTATAATGTGCCTGTTCCTGCATGTCCCTCCATAGCATGCCCCAGAAGTGTTACACCCCACCATCTCTCTCTCCCCCAACTTTCTCTTGCCACTTCAGGGCCCCTTCTGTGCCCCACCTTCTCCAAGCCGGTCAATGAGAGCGCTTCCTCCACCGCACTTGGGCACCAGCATGCGGTCATGGTGCGGGACAACCTGCGGCTGCCCGCAGCTGAGCCTAAGCTTAGGGTCACGTGACTTGACCAAGTTGTAGTCTAACCACCTCTTCTAGACACTTGCTTCATAGGATCTTTTCTCATTCTGTGAACCTGTCTTTTGAAACCAGACTCTTGTGATTAAGATCTTACCATCCCACTCCACTTGGTTCCAGAGGCAAAGAATAAGTTATCAACTTTCTTGGGCCTCTACTTGGTCTTTCTCATTCAAGCATGAAGTCCCCACACCCTTTGACAGACATGCTGATGGCCTAAGCATTTCAGGTGCGCCCTACAGGCTGTGGGCCATGGGTTTCCCATTGTGGCATGTTTGCTCTTGCCAGTGGTTAGAATGGTGCTGCATTCTCTTAGGCTGGAACAGTGCTCAGCTGTTTACAAATTGCTTTTACATTTCCTCTACCTACTAATTCAGTTGAGGAGGAAAGCAGGTAGTGTTATCCCCATTTTCTTTCTTTTTTTTTTAAACATTTATTTAGTTTTGAGAGACAGAGATAGAGCGTGAGCTGGGACAGGGCAGAGCGAGAGGGAGACACAGAATCCGAAGCAGCTCCAGGCTCTGGTTGTCAGCACAGAGCCCTATGCGGGGCTCGAACCCACGAACCATGAGATCCTGATCTGAGCCGAAGGTGGAAGCTCAACCAACTAGTCACCGAGGCACCCCGTTATCCCCATTTTGCAGAAGAGACTGCACTTGTAGGTTAGATTTGCCTGGGTCACATGGTCCATACTGGGACTATGTCCCCAGCCCTAGTACCCTGCCTGTCCTCCAAGCAACTATGATCCTAGGTGATGGCTCCTAGCTCTTGCCTTTATGGTTTCTGAGTTATGAAACAGCCAGCCTGGAAGGGTTTTGCAGCTTCTTACTCAGCCACCCCGCAGCCTGGGTCACTGAGTCCCTCTTTCCTGGGGATTCATAAAATATACTTGCATGTTAAAGGCAGTCTCAGTCTTTCCATTAAAACATTGAAAAGTACTCAAGTTCCTGCCTCGGTGTTTGAACCCCATACAAACTGTCCTCCTGCCTCACAGTCCATGGTCACATTTGACAAAGGCTGGGTTTCTTCTCCAATGTCCATTCCAACAGAATGGTTTTATCACTTTTCCTCACAGCACGGTGATGTCCCTGGAGGATGGGATGAGTGTGAAATGAAACAGACTTGTGGATATCTGTTCTCAGACTGTTTCTTCAGGCTTTTGATTCCTGGGGAGCTTCAGTTGTGTAGGTTTTAGTGTGACTTGTGTTCAGCCAGGCTACTCAGGGCTATATGCCAGAGAGGGAATGGTTTTAGTTATTAGAGGGCATGGGCTTCCTTTTTCTTTTTTCTCATAGGTCTGCAGCCTGATTTGGATTAAAATTTCTCTTAATAAGTATGAAATATTAGAGTAATGACTTCCTTCCTTCCTTTCTTCCTTCCTTCCCTCCTGCCTGCCTGCCTACCTGTCCATTCATCCAACATCCCCCTAAGATGATAGGAAACATATACTGTGGATTACTTTGAATCTGATGAGTTTCAGTATCTACCGCTTCACTTAACAGAAATCCTGTCCTTCTGTTTATTGCAGAAGCAGCCTATTTCTACTGCAGTGTCTTTCACATGAGTCTCGGCTACTGGTGCCGAGCCTGGGGGCTGGGTTCAGGACCAGTCTGGGGTCCCCAGGGAGATGTGCAGCTGAGCAGTGTGTCATCAGCTCTTGGAAAAAGGAACCGTCTGCACTTTGCCTGTCCCCTCTAGCTGACATTCTGTGCACGCATTCCTCATCTTTGTGAATAGTTGTGTTCAGTGTGGAGATGGAGCGACAGAGCTGGCTGGCTTCAGGCAAGTCACATCCTCTCTGTCAGCCTTGGTTTCCTCCTGTATAAATGAGAAGGATGGATTGAAATATCTTTCCTGACCTTAACAGACAGTTATAGATTCTGTTAAAATAATTACAGAACACCAGAGATAGAGACATCTAAGGACATCTTTTCTCATCTGAGGGCATCCCTGATTTTCCAGGTCTCAGCTTGATCACCTCTTGCAGTGGAGAACTTGCCCCTTACAAAGCAGCCCATTGTTTTATTTTTGGACAGGTTCGTTGGGATGCTTTTCTGTATGTTAAATTTAAACAAGCAGGGGCACCTGGGTGGCTCAGTCATTTAAGCGTCTGACTTCGGCTCAAGTGATGATCTCACAGTTCGTGAGTTGGAGCCCCGTGTTGGGCTCTGTGCTGACAGCTTAGAGCCTGGAGCCTGTCTTCGGATTCTGTATCTCCCTCTCTCTCTGACCCTCCCATGCTCATGCCCTGTCTCTCTCTCTCAAAAATAAAAAAACATCAAAAAAAATTTGTTTAACTTAAGCAGTCAGCTTCCGTGTGGTTTCTACCCACTCCCCCGCCCCCATTTGTACTCTGGGGCCACACGGAACATGTGTATGTCCTCTTCCACCACAGAAGTCCTTCTGATACTCAGATTTGCAGAGAGGCTCTCATTTCTTTTGAGTCATCTTTGTGTGGGCTCATCATCCTTCCTTCACACACACCCCTTTTCCTTTCCCCCAAGGAAGGGCATTCCACTTCTGAACATCAGCAAGGTGGAAATCTGGGCGGCAGGCTTCCCTCTCAGCACAGGCACCAAGAGGCCGGAAGAGAGGCCTCTGTGGAGAAGGCTGCGCGGACACACATTTCTTGCCTGGGAAGCCAGGGTCCTGGTTTGTAGCTTTCCCTGCATCCCAGCCAGCCTCCTGAGGGCTGACTTTGTCCAGGGCAGGGACACAGCATGTGCGGACTCACAGCAGAGCCTGGTCCCTGACCTTGCCCTGTGCACGCAGCTCAAAAGTGTGATGCGGTGATCGGCAATTCTTGTTCAGGGTACAGGGAGCAGCCCGGTTTTCAGGGTGTCTTGGGCTGTGAGAAGAAAGAAGAGACAGGAGAAGAAAGCTTTGGGACCGCCAGTGTCTGGAAGCGATGTTGGAGTGTGTTGGGAGCCCCTGGCAAATCCTTTGAAAGCAGTGACTGCCCGGGCTGTGGCTGTGCAGACTGTACACTCTTGCTTTCCCCCCTCGCTTGTCTTCTCCCATCTGCATCTGAAGGAAGAGCAGGGTGTCCTCTATGGCTGTGTCATTGCTCCTGGCTGATGGGCTGACCTGGCCATCTCAGACTGTAGAACCACCTCCTTCCAGGAGGGATGTGGAAGATCTGTCAGTCTTTTCCAGACCATGGTGCCCTACAGAGCTGCCCTTTCCCTCTTCCCACCAATCCGGGTGGGGGCCTCTACCTTCTGGGTTTCCTGCCAAGTAAAGGCAGTGCATTTTCACATCTGTTGACTCTAAGGGCCTCTCTGCCTGGAACTTCCTGACAGCTGGAATTCATGGCCATGGGTCATTGATCACAGTGTTGGGTGGATTTCTCTATGGCTGCTTTGAGAACATACTGCCTCTATTGTCACCTAAAATTTAAGCTTTATACTGGAATAAAAATGAATTAAAACCATAGATGTCTCTGGTGTATACCTGGGTTAGTCTCCAGGGATTTTGAAAAACTGAAACTTTCCCGTGTGTGTAGTTCTAGTGTAGAGCTGTTGTTCTGTGATGGCTTTCAGGGCCCTTGGAGCCTGGCCTGCTGGGAGGTTCTGGGGAGCAGGGTGTCCTAGCACTTGCCAAGAGGAAGGGCCCAGCCTCTCAGTGCGGGGAAGCTGGGTCACTTCCTTCCTGTCTCTCAGAACTAGGCTGAGGGTGGCTGACGAGGCAGCAAAGTGGTGAGGCTGTGGTCACGGGCTGGAGTCAGACAGCCTGGGTTTGAATGCCAGCTCGGCACTCACGCATGCATGACCTTGGCCTGGCTGCTTGATCTCACTGTGTGCCGACATTCTCTGTCAAACAGAAACTTCCTCCCGAGGTTGGGGGTCATGAGGATTGAATAAGTTCATGTTTGTCAAGTGCCTGGAACGGCATCTGGCACAAATGCCGTGGGTGAGTATTTACAAAATAAGTTGAGCAGTTGTGCCCAAACGTACCATGTGTCCGGGTAGCTGTCCACCAAGAATATGCATCTGAGAGCCTTCTGAACACCACATCGTCCGCTTGCGCTTCTTTTCCCCAGCCAGGGCACTTAAAATATGGATCATTATCATGTGAGGCCGAACTCAAATTGGCTTGATGCAGGCATATTATTTTAGAGTCTGATAGATGCCATTGCTCCCAGGACAACTTCTCCACGTTCACCTGCATTTCCTTCCTAACTCTTGGACACCTGTTAGGTGTGCCAACGCTTTTTCATCTTCCTACTTCGGGAGAAAAGTTCTACACCTTTTCCTTCCACAGAGTCAATGAACCTGTCCAGCTGTAGATGTGGCCGCTGTGACTCTGACGTCATTCAGGAACCGTGAATTTTATACTCCTCATCAGAGGCTTACAGCCTGGCGGCCGCCTGTCCACCCAACAGGAGATGTAGCCTCCTCTCCCTTCCCGTCTCGTGCCCCTGGATCCCCCTGACTCCTCATGGGCACAGTCTCCCAGACGGTGCCGGTGTGCACCTGCCCACCACCCCCACTGCAGGCAGGTCTTTCTGGGTGTGATGCCATCAGATTCTCGTTCTGTAGTGCTCAAGCAGAAGGTTTGGTTTATAGAACGTGGCTATTTGTGTCCTTATTCACTAGAAAATCCCACTCATCAGAATATCCAGTTTGATAGACACAGAAGCATGAATGGAATTAAACAAACTGAATTAAAATCTTCCTGCAGTTTTTTTCAGTGGTAAAATGATAGTTGTACCTTCCGTGTGTCTCAGAGAGGTGTTTAAAGATCCGAGTCAACCTTAAAGTGCTGCATGCGTTTCTGGAAGATGGTGTTTATTATTAGGCTTGAAGCGTTCACCTTCCTCAGGCTCTCCTGGGTGGTGAGAGGCAGCTGCAGATCTCCTAGTGAGCAAATAGTGGGGAGATGCGACCTCATTCCTCGGCTCTCAGTTCTGACGTGGGGCACCAGGAAGGCTCATCTCTTCAGTGAAGGCTGATGTTAGTAACTCCAAAACTTTGTTTTATTTTTTTAATTTTTAAAAAATCTTTATTTGATTTTGAGACAGAGAGACAGAGTGCGAGCAGGGGAGGGGCAGAGAGAGAGGGAGACACAGAATCTGAAGCAGCTCCAGGCTCTGAGCTGTCAGCACAGAGCCTGACGCAGGGGCTTAAACTCACAAACCGTGAGATCCTGACCTGAGCCAAAGTCGGACTGAGCCATCCCAGTGCCCCTCCTCTGTTGCAGTTTAAATTAATGGAGAACAGAAATATACATTGTAATAATAATGAGAATAATAAGAATTTATACTTACGAAATATGCATGATGGCCCAACCACTCTTCATAGTGCGCAGATGTCTCATTGCTCTGGCTCCATGCGGTTAAAATGTTTGCATGCCCATCTCACAGGTGAGGAAGCAGACACAGAAAGGCAAAAACTGGTGCCCAGGGTGTCACAACCTGTAAATGGAGAGCCTGAGTGCAAACCTAGGTTCAAACCCGCTCCCGATCACGGTGCTGCCCTGTCCCCTGGCTGTGCGTGTTGGCACCGACGGGCTCCAGGCTTGTCCTTCCCTGTGACTGTCCAGCCCCTACAGAAGGAAGGATCTCCTGAACAGGACTTGGTAAAGTCACCTGTGAGACTCTCAGTCTGTCTCCTGGGGGTAAAGCAGGGTGGGGTTGGCATTTCTGAGAGGATAAGGAAGCGTTGGGTGTCGTGGCCGTGGCAGCTGTTCAGACACAGGACTGAGGGCACACACTGGCAGCACAGCCCCTGAGAATCAGCCGCTCGGCGGTTTACAGCCATCCTCTTCAGTAACCCACAGGGGATGCCGCCCTATTCCCTGGGGGCCTCAGTGTTGTGCCATCGACCAACCCAGCTCAGGGCTGACATTCTGACCTGGAATGTGTGGTCACATGACAGGTGCCAAGGCGTGTGGCTCATTTACTCTCTCTTCCTTACAGTTGAGTTGCTGGTGTGTGTTAGTTAGCACATCCTGGTGGGAGCCTGCTCTGGTAAGGCCCTGCTGGGCTTTGCAGATGTGGAAAGAATCAGACTCAGACCTGCTGCCCTCGGGGCCATTGAGGTGAAGACAGTGACGACTGGGGTGGGAGAGAACAGGGCTTCCCGAAGCTGAGATTGTAGGAAGGCCCTTCCCTGCAGGAGGGACAGCTGGAGTGAGGCAGAGGCAGGAGAGGGCAGGGCCGGGTTTAGGGCCGAGAAAGAGGGCAGTTTGGCCGGAGCAGGGCTACACAGGGCAGGGGTGGAGAGTAAGCCTGGAGAGGGAAGTTGAAGCCAGCTGCTTTTAAAACCTCCGCTGCCCACATCTGCATTCACCCCCTCATTGTGAGCTGGCCCAGGGGCCTCGTGCGTGTTCCACCCTTTCCAGCCTTTCTCTGACCCCTTTCACACACAGACCCTTCAGGCTCAGGGTGCAGACATGGCCCCCAGAACAGTGCCAGGCAGGCCCTCCGCCTCTAGCCTCCTGGCCCAGCAGCCTGGCTCTAGCCTTGGTCTCCATTCCTGAGTCTCTGCTGCCCTCACTCTATTGGGTTCCTTAGTTGCTTAAGAGTGAGACCCTTCCAGGCATCCCCCAGGCTCACTGGCTGGCTTCCAGCATCTTCCTGATGGCCCTCCCAGATGCTGGCCACCTGCCTGGGCTGTTTTATTGTTGCATCTACTCACTGAGCCCCTTTGGAGGAGAGCAGGATGGATCGTGTCCCCATTTGACAGAATTTGCCCAAAGTCACAAAACTAGAAATTGGAGGAACCAGGCCTCAAGCATAGTCTGGTGTTCTCTTTCCTGTATCATGTGTTGTATCTCTTGTGGGGAAAATAGTCTGCATGTGTTGGGGCCGTTGGTAACACTTAATGTAGAGTTTTGTCACCCGCCTCCTGCTCTGTCCACCCCAGCCCTACCCGCCTCGTGCTCAGAGAACGGTCTTCTAGGACAGAAGTTTTCATTTCTCAGTTTGAACCAGTGCTGCACCATTTATCTGTGGCCTCAGTGGAGGAAAGAGAGCGAGGAACATGTCTTCTTCTTACAGGTCGGGTAGAGCTTTCTGAAGATGCACATCCTTGCTGCAGCAGATTTGCAGCCATTCCTTGTGACCGCTGATGTGTGCATGTTGCTATAGTTGCAGAAACAGCCATGCTGTAGTTAGCCAACCAAGTGCTATACGTCTGAGTTTGTTCTGGGTCAGCTAGCCTCCAAGCCACAGGCTGCCCTTCCTGCAAGGTGCTGATGCAATATGGGACTGGGACTGAGAATTCCACTTGCCTTGTAGAGTGAGTCAGAGCACATGTGCTGCTGGCGGTGGCCTGTGCATCCCTTCCGTGGGTGAAGACTGTGCATTTGGAAGTGAATGGGGATGGGGAAGGAGGGGCGGAAGAAACCTCCAGCTGGTCCCGATGCTGATTCTAGGCTGATGGAGCAGGGTGAGCGTTGGCTCTCTGGTACTTTAGATGCCCAGGATAGAGAGAGGCTGGTCCTATCAGTAGTGGAGAAGGATGGGCTGATGGAACAGGTCAACGTAAGGAAGAACACTTTCTGTGTCTATTTCTGAGCGTGGGCTGCAGGGGCAGGAGCCGGATGGCATACCTGAAGGGGGGCACCGAAATGTTACCAATCACAGGACTTGCGGGCCTGGCAGTGGTATTGTATTTTCAGGCCCCGAGCTGTGCAGACCCTTGGGGATCCTGCAGCCTTTAAGCCCTGCCCTCCTTCCTTCCTTGTAGCTTGAGAGACAAAGTCACACTTAGTGTGGTGTGAAGGCCCCCTTTGATCTGACTTCAACCTGATCTTTTCAGACCCGTTTCCCTCCACTCCCCTCCCTCCACACACCCTGAAACTGTAAGCACAATGAACCACGTGTGGGCATCGGTGCATTCGCTGAGATTCTCAAAGGCACCAGCCTTGAGTTCAGGGCCCCAGATTGCCTTTTGCATCCACTCCCCTCTTCCTGCCTCCAAAGCTTTGCGCCTACTGATTCCTTAGCTTGGCATGCCCTTCCCCGACTCCTGCTGTTTGAAATTCTCCTTGTTTTATAAGCTGAGCTCGAGCACAGCTACTTCCAGGAGCCTTTCCTTGATCCTCACTCCACCCCAAGCTGGCATCACGTCTCCCTTTCCCTTTGTTTGCAGAGCTCCTTGCTTATGCCCCATTTAAGCATTTATTTACTTTTGCTCTGCTGTCTCCACAGCTTGATTGCAAAGCCCTTGAAGGCAAGCAAGGTCCATCCTCACTCATCTCTGTACCTTTTACTCCCAGCTGCTCCTTACCTAGCAGCTTCTCGAAGACAACAGGCTACATAGTCCCTGTCTATTGAGTAGAATCATTGTCACTTCAAAGTTAGCTCCAGAATCCTCTCTGAAGGTACTAGTTGGTGAGTCCTGCCAGTTGGTGGGAATGCTGGAGCTGTACCCAGCAGTCCTCAGAGAGGGACCCGGAGATCTACCCGGAGCATCTGGGAACTGAGTGCATTATACTGAGTACTCGCGGAGGCCCTACTCAGCCTCTCTCTGATCCCTTTCACATGCAGGCCCTTCAGGCTCAGGGTGCAGACTGGGAGGCTGGAAGAAAGGCAGAAGAGGTACACAAATGGCCAAAAAGCACACGAAAAGATGCTCGACGTCCTCCGTCAGCAGGGGAATGCGGCTCACCCCCATAGTAAGACAGTACGACCTCCCGGCATGGCTGTTCCAAAGGACAGGCAATACCGGCGACGGCGAGGATGTGGAGGAGTAGGAGCCCTCACGCACTGCTGGGGGGAACAGAAAATGGCAGAGTCCCTTCAGCACACAGTCCGGCTCTTCCTCACAAAGCTAAACACAGGTTACCATACAACGCAGCCATGCCATTCCTAGGTATACACCCAGCAGAACTGAAAATATCTGCCTGCCCAGAAACATGTCTGCAAATGTTCATGGCAGCACTAGTCATAACAGCCAACAAGTGGGAGCAGCCCCCACGTCTACTGACGACTGGATAGACACAATGTGCTGTATTCATGTAATAGAATATTATTTAGTTATGAAAAGGAGTGAAGTTCTGACACATGCTACAACCTGGATGAACCTAAAAATGCTATTCTAAGTGAGTAGCCAGTCACAAAAGACCACATATTCTGTGCTTCCATTTATATATGAAATGCCCAGAATAGGCCCAAGTGGTTGGTAAGGGGTAGGCAACTGGGTTCGGGAGGTTTGTGGGGGTGATGACGAAAAGGCACAGGGTTTCTTTTGAGGTGATGAGAATGTTCTAAAATTGATTGTGGTGATAGCTGCCTAACTCTGAAACACTAAAAACCATTGAACAGGTGAATTGTATAGTAGGTGAGTTATATGTCAATAAAGCTGTTGTTATCCAAAAAAATAAGGGCAAGAGAAGTTATATTGCTGTAATGTAAGTATACACTTCAATGTGGGTGCTGAAGTCTGTTTTTCGTGGAAGGAGGCATCTTTTAATGCTACCCCCTTCCCCCCACACAGCATTTTTTCCAGAATGGAAGAAGCGTAAGTACTGACAGATCTGTATAAAGTCATTTTTTTAAGGATGTAAAATTTTATTTCATTTTTATGATTTAGCTGCCCTTTTACTTTCCAAGAGAATTAAAATGACTTGGCCTGCGCTTGGATTTCTTTGTTGGCCACTGGGACAAGACAGCTTGCTCATCTTTTAGTGTTGGTGGTTGCTTTCCTTCCTTCAGTCAGTCAGTCATTCACAGCAAACACATATTGTGTACCAGTGTTTTAGATTCCGAAGGGACAGAAATAAGTCTCTTCTGTCAAGGAGCTTACGGTGCAGCGGGGAAAACATTCCAGTAAGCAGGTAAGGGAACGGTATTATGATGGGGCGCTCAGCTGACCCATTGGAGGGCCCTGAACTCAAGTAGGGGTAATCAGGGAAGCGTTCAGGAAGAGGTGACTTATCAGAAGACAAGCAAGAGTTAGGTCAAGAGAGCTGCATGGGTAGCATCCTGGCTGCTTTGGGGAACTGTGAGAGTTCGGTCTAGGGTGCCAAGGAGGGCAGGGTGCGAATCAGGCACGGAGCGCCATGTAAGCCACACAAAGCTGGGCTTATCTTGTAGTGGGGGGCGGGGGAAGGCTTGGTTTCACTTTCCCTTTTGGAAGGTCAAGTCGGCTGCATGATGGAGATCAGATTGCAGAGGAGTGAAGACATGAACGCCTGGGGGGGGGGGGAGGATTAAGGAGGGGGAAGTGGCAGGAGGATGAGGGCACTATAGGTCAAGGCTGCCACTCAGCGTTCTGGCTTGGACACCCTAGTAGGCGGTGCTGCCTGTGTGTGGGCCGGGAGGCACTGGCAGATGCACGGGTGTTGGTTGTGGCTCCTGGGGGGAGCCACGCTGAGTGGTCCATCCTGGACCACATGCTAGAAAGTGACCAGTGTTCCTGAATCAGCCAGTGGTGTGGCCACAGGCAGCCTGCCTTCACTGGCCCAGACAGCTCGCAGGTCCCCGTGGGCCCCGGGCTCCTGCATGCCAGGCTGTTTCACTCCTCTGAACTGCAGGCTCACTAACTGTCTATACCAGGGGGTGGGCTTACTGATCTTCAAGCTCCCTTCCAGCTCCGATACTCTGACGTTCTTCGTGGTGGGAGGTGACACATTTGCATGATCACCCCTTCCTATGACTTACATGATCATTTCAGAGATGCTTCAGAATTTATTTCTGATCATCTGTCCACCGTTAGAGAATACCAGGAGCTTAGCTCTCAGTTTTGGCATTGTGCCCACCTTCTCAAGGCCTCTCTTTCCAGCACTAATCTCTGAACATTTGGATTTACCTGGGAGCCATGTTGGAAAAGGCTTTTTCTATATCAGAGGCTCTTCCAGAAGGCGATGCCCATTCTGGTACTTCCCATTTCTCCCCACCTGTACTTCTCAGGCCCTCTTCATTTAATTTTAATTTTTTTGAGAGAGAGAGAGAGAGCAAGAGGCAGAGAGAGAGGGAGAATCCCACAAGGGATAAAGAGAGAGAGAAAGAGAAGTGGAGCTCTACTGGGACTCATGTTTTTCCCGAACCAGGGCTCATGCTCACTCGATGTGGGACTCGAACTCGAACTCTGAGTTCATGACCTGAGCCTAAGTCAGATGCTTAATGACTGAGCCACCAGGCGCCCTCTTCACTTAGTTTCTTAGCCTCATTCAGAAAATCTGCAGGGAGAACTTTCTATAACAAGGCCCCGCGGCTGGCTGCCATACCTGAGTTGCAGAGTGGTGCACAGGAAGCTGAAAGGACTCTTTCTGCCTCTCTCTGAGGGCTTGCGGCCCCTGGGCTGTAAGGCATGTTCAGTGTGTCACAACCAAACAGGAAAATCAAATCCCCTGCCACCAGATTTACCGTGATTTCCCCCTGGGTGACCAGGCAGAACGAGGCCTTCTGAGAGGCCCGGCAGCGAACGGCGGCGAGGCATTGTCATTGCTCTGTGTTTCTCCAGCGAGGGCAGGGTTGGCGTCTGACTGAGGGCAGGGGGAGGGAGCCTGCTTCGCTGTCTCCCCTCCCTCTCAGGCGTGGACATTCCGTCCGTGCGCACTTCCTTCCCTGGAGCTCACTCTGTCCTGTGGGGCCTTTGCCAAGGCCGTTGCAGCACTGAGGAATGTCAGAGTTGGAAGGTCCAGTCCAAATCCGTGAGCTCCTTCCTGGAGAGCAGAAATTGTGTCTTCCATCACCTTTATGTCTCCAGCACTCGACTCAACGCTTGGCACACAGTCTCCGTGCATGTTCACAGAGCGAATGCAGAGTGGAATGACCCATCTCACTTCCCAGTGAGGAGGTGACCTCTGTCCCTCCGTTAGCAGGGCACCCTCCGCTCTCTCCGTGTCTGCATCCACAGGCCAGCCAGGTGCCAAGGGGGCGGGGGTGAACACACGCCTGAGCCCTTTGCCACATTGCTGGTGTGGCTTCCTGGGCCCGGGCCCCAGCAGCCTTTACCCTGCCTCAGGCTGCCCATCATGAATTAGTAGAACACAACTCGCTTGAAAGACAGAAAAGAAAAAGAAAAGCACACGGGCCTGCCCAGGGAAGGTCTGTGACAAAGAGAAATTAAAAAATAACCATCTGGAGGGTGTGGGGTGTGTGTGATGTGGCTGTCACTGTTGGGATTTTTCATTCGCCGAGCAGCAATTCCTAGATGTGGTTTGTTGGTGCTCCCCAGCGGCTTTTCCAGTGGTCTCAAGGGCTGCCGTGAACTTGCAAGAGGTGGCTTGAATCCGGCTTTATATTTAAACTGTATTTATTTATGTACATGGGTATTTATTTTACCTTAGCCCTCATGTACTTGGTAAAGATTTAAAAAAAATTTTTTTAATGTTTTATTTATTTTTGAGAGAGAGACAAAGATAGCATGAGCAGGGGAGGGTCCAGAGAGAGAGGGAGATACAGAATCCGAAGACAGGCTCCAGGCTCTAAGCTGTCAGCACAGAGCCCTAAGCGGGGCTCAAACCCATGAACTGTGAGGTCATGACCTGAGCTAAACTCAGACGCTTAACCACCTGAATCACCCAGGCGCCCTCTGGCAAAGATTTTTAAGGTGGCATCTAATAAAGGAGAGCTAGGCAATGTTAAAATAAAAAAATAAATAAAAGATGTAAAAGATGTAGGAAGAGCAAGTAAAAACTAAGATATTTTAGTTGCTTTGATTGAAGACTTAGCTCAGCAGTTAGCTTCTTTGAGGCCGGGAAAGAGAATACATCTAGTGAAATGGGTGATACATACTGTGGCAGAAGCCTGTGGTACCCGGGTCAGAGACCCTCAGTCCGCTCTCGCTTTAGCTGTAGCTGTGGTGAGTCCTTGCCCCAGGGACCCCTCCCCACCACTGTCCACCTTGTGACCAGCCCAGAAGTGGGAGAGGGTGTTGAATGCTGTCTCCAGGCAGCGTTCACCTGTGGGGCATGGGAACTGGGGGCAAGTGTTCCATCCAACCCTGCACCCACTAGGTGGGTGGTTCCCGGGGGCATCCACACACAGGTGTGGGGTCCTGGCCGGAGTGCCCGCCATGCCTGTAGCAGCTCTTGCTAATGCAGTTATGTTGGCTTCTCCTTCTTTCGTCTCTTTCTCTCTTTTCCCGCTTTTTAGGATTACCTCATAAACTATCTTTTCTCAGGCTCTGCTCCAAACCACCTTCTCCCCCGCCACACACACTTTGGTCAGGAGACAGGCAGAAACCAAACCACGGAGAACTGGGGACCCAACACTCCCACCATCTCAGGGCTGGCTGGGACCATGGACGTGCCCCTGCTGAAGAGCACTTCATTCTAGAAAGGGCCCTTCTCCTCTGTGTCCAGCCTAGGGTCCAGCTTGGCCAGGAAAGTGTACTCAGTTCTTGAAAACCAATATCAAAGTGTCCCTTGTACACCTGGCCCCCCTCAGGCCTCCCCCTCCTCCCGCCCCTGGTCAGGGGTGCTCAGTGTCATGTGCCTAATAAAGACCACCCTTGGTTTAGCCTAAAGGGCCCCCATGATTATATTAAACCATCAAGGAGCAGGAGCCCCATATTTCCATTTCGATCTCCAGACATGCTTCCGAGCAGAAGCAAGCAACTCTCCCATTTTCACTGTCCCCCCTGAGAAGACACGATTGTGGTGGGAACTGAAAGAAAAAAGTCACAGACTGGGTTCTCTCTTTGTCTTGCCCACAACCGCTGTGGACAGAAACTGCTGTGACTCCTGGAACTTTCCTCATGCTGGTGCTCAGCGCCCCCACACCAGATAGGCCTTTTGGTCTGATCCCACTCCTGGCCGCAGATTCTGATCGTGGACACCTCAGTTTATTTCAGGCGAGATTTCAGCTGCACAGTGTGATTTCTTCACTTTGTTGGAATGACTTGCACTGGGAAGCTTGGGGGCCATCTGGTACTACCCAGGGTTGACTGCTGGGGCCCTGCCTGGGGATTGCGCCCACCCCGAGAGGTTTGATCAGGTGGCCGGGAGCATGGTGGTCGCAGTCCTCTGCCGCCCGCCCTGAGCTCTGTCCCTCGTCCTCCACCCCGCCCCCGCTTGCGTGTTCCCGCCTGCCACCTTCTGTGGATAGTCCTGCTTAAGACCCTCCCATTCCACGGGCTGCTTCCTGACTCCCTCCTGAGCCCCGGAGGAAAGAGACGGGAATGAAAGGAGCCCATGTCCAAGGCTGCCCTCCCCTTCGCCTCGTCCCTTGGCTTTCTGGGACCGTTCTGGCCAAAGTTTGGGGAGAAGCAGAGGCCAAAGGCATCGTTTTTCAGGACCCAAATTTAATAACCTCTGCAACTTTCTGTCAAAATCATGCTTCTTATCTTGTTCTTGGGGAAAAGTTAGTCTGTGTATGTCTGATATCACTGTCTGCCTTGTTACGTGGTGATTTCTCTACCATCTTTTATCTCATTCTAGGCTCTGAGCTTCTCGCAGGCAGGTACCACGTTCTTTTCTCTATTTGCCCCCTTGTGAGTCACTACTTAGTAAATGTGTAATAAGTGAACAGACCTGGGTTGGCCTAAAATAAGCTGGGATACCACAGATTCATGCTGCATCTGTTTTCTCCTCCATACTTCACATAACTCATGGCTGCCTTGCTCACCCTACATCGTTGATAGGAAATGCAGATGTGGCTTACATCCAGAAAAAATGGTTCCAGTGCTGGCCCAGACTCCAGGCTTTCTGGAGCCAGCCCCTTCCATACTGTGGTCAGCTCTAGTGTGAGCCGAGACCCCTAGAGCCTGGCTCACCACACCCCCAGGTGACAGGGGTACCCCCACAGGGCTGAAGAACGCTTCGTGTCTATTTCTCCACAGGGCTCCTGCATCTGGAAACAAAAGGGCTCCTTTTGAAGGTGTTTTGGATTTTTGGAAGTAGATAATAAGGCATGTGCTTGTTAGTCTATCAGTCAGCAAATAGTTGCCAAGCGCTGTCTGTTTGGCAGGCCCTGTGCCAGGGGCTGGGGACACAGTCATGAATAAAACAGATGTGGTCCCTGCTCCGTGGAGTTCATGGACTAGCAGGGGAGAAATAAAAACATTAAGCAAATTATTATCAGGAAAACAAAAGTGTTACTCTATGCCAAGCCAGAAGGTCTCAGGGCTCGCTCCTGCTGTTATTGCAAACCATTTCCCTCCAGGTGGTCCTGGGGTCTGAACTCATCATACCCATACTTTTCCCAGAAGCATTTCAGTCCCCAGCTATCTTGTCAGTTCCTGGAGAAAGCCATGGAGTTTGCCCTAAAGCACCTGGAACATTACTGATTAGTATGAAGGAAGAGCCAGTGTGCGCTGGCTCACTACGGGACCACTCTGGCCCTCTGTCTCTTCATCTATAAAACAGGGACTCTGGTCTAGAACCACAATTCTTAAGATGAGTTCCATGGAATATCAACCCCAGGAGATGTCCTGGAGAAAAGGATTTCATGATGAAATGTTTGGGTAACTGATTATTTTATATAAATATATAAATTTTATTTTCCTCTTCTAGGTCCCCAAATCACATTAAAAGTCCTCAGAAGTCCTATGAGTTGTTTTTTTTTTTTTTTGAGAGACAGAGAGAGACAGCGCAAGCAGGGGAAGGTCGGAGAGAGAGGGAGATACAGAGTCCGAAACAGTCTCCAGGCTCTGAGCTAGCTGTCAGCACAGAGCCCAATGTGGGGCTCGAACCCACGAACCGTGAGATCATGACCTGGGCCGAAGTCAGACACTCAACTGACTGAGCCACCCAGGGGCCCCTCAGAAGTCCTAAGGTACACAATCTGGCCTAGCTTTGTTGACCTCAGATCCCTTTTTTCACATGGCACCCATTTTCCCGAGACTCTGAGGACCCCCCCCCCCCCCCCGCCATGGAACCAGTGGGGCCAGAGACCTGCTCTAGCCCTCTGTCATCAGGGTTCTGATGATGCTCTGGGCGGGAGCAGGCAGAAGTCGGTGTGGGGCAGTGGACTCAGACCCTGTGGCATTAAGCTGTTCTTCCTCCTGTGTGATTATCACACCAGTGTCCGCTGCGTTTCCTGCAGCGGGTTCTGGAGGCATTTTAAGACACTCGCTGGAGGTGCCACTGCCTCAGAATCCACAATTGTTCTTAATTGGCTTCAGAACTATCAGCTCGCAAAACCATCTGTCATGGGAAACTTGAGCCGTATTCAGAGTCCCATTAATAATTCAGCTGGCAAGCTCCCTCAGACCCCGGCCTTCCAGCCCTTGGGACTCACTTGTCTTCTGCTTCCAGAGATGTTCCAGGGAGAGTTCTCTGATCGGTTACAGATGTTAATGAGTCAGGCAGTAGTATCTCCATGCTTTCCCAGAATCCCCAAAGCCGAGGCGCCTAGGTGGCTCAGTCGGTTAAGCGTCTGGCTGTGACTCAGGTCATGATCTCACAGTTCGTGGGTTTGAGCCCTGCATCGGGCTCTGTGTTGTCAGCTAGCTCAGAGCCTGGAGGCTGCTTCAGATTCTGTGTCTCCCTCTCTCTCTTTCTCTCTGATCCTCCCCTGCTCGCACTGTCTCTAAAATAAATTTTAAAAATAAATTAAAAAAAAAGAAGAATCCCCAAAGCCTCATCAGTTGAAAGAGGGAAGATTGATACAAGTTAATCGCACTCTAATTCTATCAGCTCAGAGGCAGCGG
This sequence comes from Suricata suricatta, assembly GCF_006229205.1. Lineage (NCBI taxonomy): Eukaryota > Metazoa > Chordata > Mammalia > Carnivora > Herpestidae > Suricata > Suricata suricatta. The sequence goes on from NC_043704.1 coordinate 73,015,620, forward strand.
GCTTGCTGCAAGGCCCTTACGCTGGGGTGATGGAGCACTTACCTGTTGTGCTTGGTGGGTGGCCCCCTCCACTCTTTTCTCTCCAAGGTTGCTCTATAGCATCCCCAGCCATTCAGAAAAAAAGAGAGGATTTTTTTCCTTCTGCAAGTTAGAGGTACCTAAAAATATTGGTTGAATTAGTTCTAGCTGATTAGATCTGATTCTCATTCCCATTTAGTAGAATTACAGACTGTCACAGCTGCCCTGGAACATAGAAATCATCTCATCCAACTCCATCATTTTTCCCTGTAGGAAAATGAGACCAGAGAAAAGTGACTCTTTCAAGGTCACCCAACTGGTTGGAGGCAGAGCTGGGCCAGTACCCAGGCCTCCTGGCTCACAACCCCCTGTCCTTTCCAGCCCGTCCCGGTGCACTCGGAGCACGACGAGCTCGCGTCTTTCTGGGAGGGCTGCAAACGGTCCCAGGCACCGTGAAGTTCGGACCCCGGATGTCTTTGCCCCTGTGGCTCTGCGGTTAGACCTGCCGGGCTGTTAGACCTGCGGGGCTGTGAGAGGTGGGTTTGTTGTGCAGCAGTGAGAAGGTGGAAGTGAAGGAGCGGGGGCTCCTCCCTCCTCTCAGCTCTCTGCTGATTTGTGGTGATTAGTGCTGGCTGTCGTCTGTTCAAGTCCCCTGTCCCCTCGGACAGACTAGACTCCACTGGAACCAGCCCTTCACATCCTGTTGCGGGCTCTACTGGGTCTGGCTATGTGGTGCTGGGGCATAGGGTACTTTCTGGCTAGGGCCTGAGAGGGCTTTCCCACCTTCCCCTGGAGCTTAGAGGGAAGGGGCGGGGCTGGGGGGGTGGAGCCCACTTCCCATCTGTCTGGAGTGGGGTGATGACTGTCCAAGGCCCTGGAGGCTGGGGTTTCTAATGGACTCTCAGTGCTAGAAGTGCCTTTAGAGATGACTGGGCCCAGCACCAACTATTTATAGATGAGGACATCAAGGCCTAACGAGGGGGTGGCCCTTGTCCAAGGTCACAGAGCTGGCTGGTGGCAGAGCTAGGATGAAGCATGGGCTACCAGATGCCCCTTCTGTTTTTCCTGCAGAGCCTTCAGCCTTTCCAGTTTGGGGTGCCATTCTCTGGCGCAGGACCAGTGTGTCTTATAGCTCCAGAGCCCAGTGGTTAGAAAGTATGGAGTAGGTTTAAGGGGCAGACAGCATTCCAGTGTGGCGGACGGGAGTTTTACAGTGAGGTGCAGGGACAGATAAGATGGGGAAGTGAGTGGAGGCCGTGTAGCCAAGCAGCCTTCAGGGGCTCTTCAGCAGAGGAGCTAATGCCCAGAGCAGCTGTGCTCTGTGGGGTCTCTGGAGTGTGAGGGCCCAGGGGAGATAAAGGAGCAGAGATGGGGCAAGGCAGGCAGTCCCAGATGTCACTTTGTCTATTCTGGACGCAGGGACCCAGGCATTTTGGAACTCTTCTCTGCACTAGAGGGAGCCTCTTCTCTTTTAACTTTTCTGTTTTAAATATCAAGCTGGGATAGTGCTTGGCCATCTTCCTTCCCAGAATCTCACAGAGATGCAGCTACACAGGGCCCGGGCTGGCCTGAGAGGAGGGTTGCCCAAGCTTTTAGCTGGAGAAACAACCACGTGTTGGCTTGGTGGCTTTAGATCCTCTGGGTGACTCCAAGTCCAAGTATGTAGCACAGTGAGACTTCAAATAAGTGTAGTATCTCTAAGGACAGGTGCTGGCTGAGCTAAGGGTGCCTTGGTTGCCTGGTGTTCAGGCCATAGGGGGAGGGGCTCAAGGGCCAGCTTCAGCTTGGGCCACCCCCTTGCAAAACACACAGCCCTGCCTGTAAGCCACAGAACAGGGGAGCACTGCCCAGGACCCGTGGCGGGGGTGGGGGGTGGGGGGCTCTGGGAAGCAAGTCCCGAGAGCCCTGACTCTGGAACATGGGCTAGGGAATGGCCATGGTGTGAGGAGCTGTGCCAGCCCAGGCCTTACTCCTCCCAACCCCTGCACCTTCTCTGCATCCTTTCAGTTCTGCGAGCACCCTGAAGGCTGGCAGAGGGTTCACCTTGTCCTCCTACCTCATAGGTGCTCATTAACTGAGCCACAGAGAATGGAAATCCTGAGTGAATCCAGAATGAGGAAAGCAGGTGCTAGCTTTGGTTTTAGTTCATGGACCCCCACTCCTCTGAGAACACCAAAGAAACAATAGTGATGCTCGTAGAACTAATAGCAATGCAGAGATGTCTGAGCTTCTGTCGGTACTAATGGTAATGCCTGTTGGGGTGCACCCCGTGCCAGGCACCCTGCTAAGGATTTTACGTGGAATGTTCTTTCGCCATCACTGCAATTCTGTAATGTCATTATTAGTATCACCCCCGTTTTCCAGATGAGAAAACTGAAGCACGGATTGGTTGCATGCTCACCGAGCGCCAGCCTCTGAGCCAGGAAGTGTGGAGCTAGGGTCCCACACACAGTCTGCAGCTCCTTCCCAAGCCCACCCTCTCTGTGGCCCCCATGGGGGCCTCTGAGCAGCAGCGGGGCAGGAGTGGCATTGGAGGGAAGATACCGCAGGACGGTGGGACAGCTGCGGCGTCACAGTGGGAGGGGCGAGGCCCTGCGCTGTCTGTCCAGGCTGTGCCCTTCCTCGGGCAGACCCTGGGGTAGGCCTCAGAAGGTAGAAACCCAAGCTCCTCATTTTCGGAGGGAAAAGAGAGACCACGTGAGCGGTGACTGGAATCTGATCCTGGAGACCTGAGTGCAGCAAGTGCCCCAGTCATCCCGCAGGAGTCCTGCGGACGCAGTGGGAACTTCCCGTCCCAGGGGGAGCGTGGGGACAGAGCCCCTGGCCCCCCTCCTGGCCTTCCCTCCTTCAGCCAGAAACCCTCAGGGTTGTTGCTTCAAGTGCACAGGGCAGGTTTACCAGCTATTGTGCTTGGAAGCCTTTCTATGATCTTAGGACAAAACAGCTAGAACAACACAGGGTAGTTAAAAAATGTTTGTGATTTTTGTGCTGTATGGAACAAAGAGGCATTCGGGAGACTCAGCATTGTTCCAGGGAGTGGGGAGCGAGGATGAAACGGCCGGCCGGCCCCTCAGAGGCCTCCCCTCCTTCGGGAGCATCCAGCTGCTTGTGGTGGAATGTCTCTGGAGTCTTCTCCGCAGCGTCAGGCTCCTTCTCCTCCGCTCCTCCTCCTCCATGTGGGGAGTATTTACACCGATAATAGTCTTTAGTTCTCACTCGGTTTCTAGTTCTCACTTGGTTTCTAGGTTGGGGAAAGTGGCTCAGTGGCTATGACCCAATGATAGTGAAGTTTCATTCTTATTATTAGCCATGCAACTCTCTGTCCAGACCCACTGCAGCTGCCTACCCCCCGCAGGATGAGTAAAGTCCTCTGTGCAGCACTCCGTCGCGTGCATAGCAATGCCCCTTACCAGACTTTTATTTCTGTTTCATTACATAGATGTTATCTCCATACCCCTCAGAGACAAGACCCAGATTTGAAGCAGAGAAATGACCTATCCAGGGTTGCTCAGCTAACAACTGACAGCCTCCGTGAACACAGCACCTGAAGAACCCTGCTAAGACCCTTCCTTCAGAGCTCTCAGTTTGAAAGCATACTACTTCAGCTCCTTTGGAAATTCTAAACCATTGTAGACCCACTACTGTCTTTGTCTTCACAGGCTATTTCCAGGACTGGGGTTCTCACGCTCCAGGCCCAGGTCTCTCTAATTCTGAATTGGTTCCTTCTGAATTGTGCCCCCACCACATCCCACCACCCTTCGGAGACGTTTGTAAGGGAGCCAAGATGTTCATTTGCCTTCTTGAGGTTGCATCTCCCCGTTCTTCCTGTGACATCTTTGATCTACGTGGCCCTCCTTATGGAAGTCCCGGCCAGACGAGTGTCAGAAGCTGGGCATAGCCCCCGTCCTCTGTGTCAGAACACCAGCAGCAGGCTTCTTTCACATTCTTCACAGCGGGGCTCTCGAGCAAACGGGGCCAGCTTTGGAAGCGCCTTCCTCCCCATCCTGCCGTATCTCCTTCAGGCTTCTCCTGCTAGAGATGGTGCAGACTTGTTCCTTTGAAGGGCTTGGGCATTTGGGGTCTTTGCCTGTATCCTCTCCAGATCGTCGTGTTGCACCAGCAGAGTGATAACTGGACTTGCCATCAGGAAATTCCTGAGATGTATGCTCAGCACCAGTCAAAGGAAATGGGGATGTTTAGTCAAGATAAGAGAAAACTGGGGGAGTGGGGGGCATTATCACTGTCCTCATGTGAGGGAGGAAATACACTTGTTCTTTGTGGCTCTGGAGGGTAGGTAGGACTAATACCTGTGGGTAGATGCTTTGATGGCCTGAAATTCAGCACAATGTAAAAAAGGAACTCAGTAAAAGAAACAGAAAACAGAGTATGTTGTCCTGAGCAGAGTAGATTTTCTCTGGAAAGTTCCATTCCTCTGATGGGCAGGCTGTGACACAGGGTCCAGGGAATGGCAACTCTGGTCCTGAGTGGGGAATGAGATGATCGTTTCCCTTTATACTTTTGGCCTGTGATCACGGCCACCCCAGTGTCCTTTAGAGACAGCTGCCCCCTGGCACAAATGGGAATTTCTGAGCCAGTCCGGAACGGGGCCCTGGGGAGGCACCCCCAACGAAGAAGAGGATTAGGGAAAGAGGAGGCCCCTGTCCACCCTGGCCATTTGGTCTCAGCCCTAGTTTCCCTGGGTAGTGATGATGATGGTAGAAAAAAGGGCTCTCCATGATTTCTGTAGAGAAGAGCCAAGTTGGAGTGCAGGTTGGCTGTCACGACTGGTGGCAGTTCCGGTGCATTCCAGATAGAGGAAAGAATGCATGGCACCAGACTTCCAGATTCTCATCTCGCAGGCGGTGGGAGCCATTGGCTGAAAGCAGCAGCCTGGCAGAGCGGTCGTCTTCCTTTCCAGCAGCCTTGTGAGCTGGAAGCATGGACTGGAGGACAGCGAGGACTCCCCACATTGTGGCCTTCTCATCGTTCATCATTCATCAGTGCAGGGATGGGGGTGCGCGCGCATGCGTGGGGGTGCACGCGTGGGTTTTGTTTTGTTTCCCTTGCTTCCCTGTGTGAGCACCACACTAAATAACTCGTTGTGAAAACTTGGAATCCTTCCATACTTCTGTTTACGCTTGTAAGAATTGTACAGTTCTCCAACACACATAAACATTGGTATGTGTACAAGCTTTGTAAAATAAGACACGGTTTTATAAAAATGGGACATCCGTCACATTTACTGCATATTGCTTTTCTTGTTCATCAGTACTTCATAGAAAAGTCCGTCCAAGTCAACTCAAATGGCACTTATTCATTCTTTTTATTTCACGGAAGGGACAGTCTATATTTTTTCACTCATTCTTATACTGGTAGGCATTCGCTTTGTCTCAGTTGGTTTGTTTTTTTTTGTTTGTTTTTTCTTTTTACTTATAGATGACTATTTCCATAAGCCTCTATAAACTTCCTATGAACTACCACTTTTATTGCCTAGGGAGAAATTCCTAAGAGTGAGTGTGCTGTGCTGAAGTGATAGACGTTTCCAGATTGTCCCCCCAAGAAAGTACAGTAATTCTTGTTTCTATTAGTCAGTGAGAATACCCATTTCCCATCCCCCACACCGCTGTTGCTTCCTTGTTGGTGTGAGTCAGCCTGATGGGAAGACAGTGATATCTCATTGTTGCTTTGACTTTCATTTCTCTGACTCCTGTTGAGTCCAAACATCCTTTCATGTGACTATCTGCCATTTGCTTGCTCTTCCATGAATTACCTGTTTATATCCTTTGCCCATTTTTCTTCCATGCGGGACCAATAGGACTCTTGTTCTCGTCTGCTGGTTCAGCCAGCAAGCAAGGGTGTTTTCATAACAGACTTTACCTAGTCTTGGTGACGGTTGATTTTCTGTTCCCCCCCTCCCCTTCCAACCCCCCAGTTTAAGAGTCCACAGGAATGAGATCTGATGTCATATTTCCCCAGGGATCCCGGGGAAGAGGTGAGGAGAAAGCAGAAAACGAAGCTGTAAGCAGATGAGAGCTGACAGGCTGGCCTGTGGATTAGTTGCAACCTCTCCCTTGTTGGCCCTGGGCAAGTTACTTAACTTCTTGCTGATGTGAAATCTGCATCTGTGAAATAGGGAGCAGAGAGGCTTGGCAGAGTGGCACTTAGTAACACATCTGTAAGTAGTTCAGATCTTGACTGATGTTTATGAAGCTTAAGGTCTGAGTACTCACGGCATGGTCTGCAGGATCTTAGACCCCACCCCAGACCTACTGAATCGGAAGACCCTCAGATGATTGGTCTGCACACTGAAGTTTGGTCTAAAGCACTCTGCTTAGAACTGGGAGAGAATGTATCTAGTAGAACTTGCCTAGAAATTGTGCCGCAGGTGTGAATGGTTTAGGCATGTTGGTAAATCCAGTCCATTGGATCTACTCAGCTGACAGGAGGGTGAGTTCTTGTCCCTTGATCCTGGGTCTCTTTGTGCACGTCACCTGAAAGAATACTGCACCCCCTCCCTGTGACGGGGACACCTCAGTTTAAGAACGGTTAGTTTCCCCAGACTCCGCGGGTTTTCCTGGAGCCTTACGGTCCCAGCAGGCCCACAGCAGTCAACGACCTTCTCCATCTGCCTCGGCTCCGTTCGTGGCTTCACAAAGCTGCTTCAGCTGCCGTGACTGTCAGCTCCACGCCACCTCCTGTGCCCAGGATCCTTGTCCCTGGCTCTGTCACCTGGTTTCAACCTTTCTCTTTTGAGCCAGGCCACCACCTCAACTTCTCCAGTTTTCCCCCACATGTCCCCCATGGGATCTTCTCGCACTCTGACGAAACACTACGAGTCACCCTGGAGGTACTGCACCCTCCCTGTTCCTGGCACCGACCCACCTGGATGCACCTTCCACCATTCCACCTCCAAACCTCTGCTGCCACTCAGCCATGCCCCCTCGCCCCCTCCCCTCTGCCTCAGCACTAAGATGACACACGCAGGGCCTTCCTCCAGAGCCTCACTGTGCACTTACCAGTCCTCACTTGACAGAGTGAGTTGTGTGGTGCTCCTTTAAATAGTGGTGCTCCCAGAAGCACTTCAGTGATTCCTATTGCATCTGAGCTTGTGTGGTTTATTAGGTAGTTTATGAACCAGGGGTTAGTGCAGGAAACAGAAACCACTCCAGGTATTTTAAGCAGAAGGGGTTGAATGTTAAGATTAGGTGTTTACAACATTGTTGGAGGGGCTGAAGGGACAGGGGTTAGGCTGGGCCTTTTAACTGACAACTAGATCATATAGGAGCAGCTGCTACCACCTCACAGCTGCTTCTGGAATCTCTAGGAAGCTGAAAAGTGGACACCCTAAGTGGAGGTCTGGGGCTTACAGAGCTGGACGAGAAGCTGCAGGCACTGCCTTGCTTTTCTGATACCCAGGAAGCCACAGCAGGACATCTGGGGGCAGGGTGACTGTGACTTCTGAACGCAGTGATATTCCCTCTCTCCACCCCTGGTGCCTTTGACTGGCAAAATTCAGCCTCCGTCCAGCACAAGGAATGACCACCCAGAGGCCAGACCTCAGTCACTCCCCAGACTGGGCTTCCCCACCTTCTGCAGGGAGCAGCCCCTCTCTGGAGTGGGTCCTCCTCCCAGCAGAAGCGGTTGCCGGTGGCCAGCGAGCAAGACACTGTGTCCCTTTGTGTGTCACTGCTTCTCTAAGCACGTAAGATACTGCTGCCTTCCTGAATGTTCCAAAAGTTTTATATTTTTACGTTCATTTAGTTTTACCTGATTCAAGAGTGACAAGCTTGGTAGAGTGCAGGAAATATGACTGCCAAGTTGCGTTCACCACAACATTGGATGTATTTATTTTGGGTCATTAGAATTCCTCGTCTAATCTTGGTCTTCATGGTTAAATATGTTAAAGGGATACCTCTCAGCACTGGTATTAGCAAGAACTTTTTCTTGCTTATGATGTGGTTGTTTAATAAGACTGTCTATGGGTGTTGGGGGGGCTGTGTTTCAGGTGTTAGGGAAATGACAGTGATTTGGGCCTCAAGGGGCCCACGGGAGCGTTCTCAGCTTTGGGGACATGGAAAGCTGTCAGGCAGGGTCCTGTCATTGGCTTGTGGCTGCGGACCTGGCCGGGCTTAGTGCCTGCAAGGCGCGCGTTAATTTGTAATGGGATGACATGGAATTCAGGAGTTGTCACAGGCCCTGGGCCGTGCACATCTTCCGGGTGCCCTGTACAGGGTCCTCTCAGCCTGGCCCACCCGAGCGGGTACCCCAGACCGTTTACCTGTTACCTGGAGTGAAATAAGAAGAGATTAAAGGTGGGCAGGAGTTGGGAGCCTCGTGATTCTCAGCGTCTCCCCGCCCTCCAGTCAGTCCCTGGACCCTCATTTTTGGGGAAAGCAGTTAGGGCAGCTGTAGCCAGGGCTCCATGTGGAGGAGAGAGGATGCAGCTGTCCCCTCAGCTTTCCTGGAGAGCATTCAGAACGGGGCACAGTGTTGGCCGGATGGTAAGCTGCCACCATTACGGAGCAGAATGCAGAGGGGTTCAACAGCAGATCACCATCCTGATTACTTAATTGAATCTTGGACTGTATTCTGAATTTTAATCCCTAGGACCTGGCATTCGGGGCCCTTGTGACGGGCTCAGTTCAGTGCACTCCAGCCAGTTTGGAAGCTCATGGTCCCCTGAGGCCATGCCAAGCGTTCACCTTCTTATCTTTGCTTGTGCGTCTCTGCCACCTGGGGGGCGTCTCTTCACCCCTCTCCAGCTGGAGAAATCCTCTCTGTCTGTCACGGCCAGCTCAGCCATAGCATTCCTTGCCCACCAGCTGCAGGAGCTCCCACTTGCCCTGATTCCCAGAACCCTTTTCTGTCCCTTTCTCCTGGCCTTCCCTACTTTCTGCCCACAGGTCTCCCTCTCAGCCAAGGTCTGTGTCCCCATGGATTATCTTCTTGGTCAGAAATGGTCTTGTTGGTTTTAAGAATAATTATAACCATCTTCGGGGCACCTGGGTGGCTCAGTTGGTTGAGTGTCTGACTTCGGCTCAGGTCATGATCTCACACTTTGTGAGTTCGAGCCCTGCTTTGGGCTCTGTGCTGACAGCTCAGAGCCTGCAGCTTGCTTTGGATTCTGTGTCTCCCTCTCTCTCTGCCCCTCACCCACTCTCACTCTGTCTTTCTGCCTCTTTCAAAAATAAACATTAAAAAAAAGTTTAAGATGGGGTGCCTGGGTGGCTCAGTTGGTTGTAAACCAACCAACTGAGTTTTGGCTTAGGTCATGATCTCATGGTTTGTGAGTTCAAGCCCCACGTTGGGCTCTGTGCTGACAGCCCAGAGCCTGGAGCCTGCTTCCAATTCTGTGTCTTCCTCTCTCTGCCCCTTCTCTCTCTCTCTCTCTCTCTCAAAATAAACTTAAAAAAATTTTTAAGAACAATTACAACTCCTTTTCTCACTTGAGCTGATTTGGTGTGCCAATTTGCTGATTGATATTAGCACCCACATACTTTGCATAACAGCAAATTTATTTATGCAGCGACAGTAATGCCAAGTAAACTGTAGAAGAAATGAGTTTCTAAGTTCCCATCTTAATATACATTTTGCATATATAGCATGCATGCTGTATTTGAAGCAAGCTTCCACTACTGGGGCAAGCAAATGATGTCTTCTATTTACATATTTTTCCCTAGGAAGCCTGGAATAAGGACACCTTACTTCTATTTTAAGTCTTTAAGCTGAGTTTATAATTTAAAAAATTCTACTCAGTTGTAACAGGTAATATAGTCCCAGAGCTCTCTGACGACAGCATTAGAAACCTGTCTCCAAGCCTTCCCAGCTTGAAGGCAGCAGAAATCTGTTCTACAAATCTATACGATTTGAGAGTCACTCCCAGTGGTGGTGGCTGCGTGTGTGGGCAGGCCAGAGGTGGCACCGTGGTGTTCAAACATGGTCACGATTAGCATGTCCCTTACCTGCCACTTACAGATGTTCGCAGTGACAGGTGCCCCTTCATAAGAGTCACTGGGCGCCACCCACACCTACTCCTGGAAAAGCATCCTACCCGGAGGGAGTACATACGGCCCCCCCAAAAGTAGCCCGGCCTGCCCCGCTCCTGTCCTCATCTCTTCCTCCATAACCCCTCCCTCTCGCCGTCCCCTTCCCCTCTCCCTACCCTCACTTCTACTCTCTCACTATTATGGGTTGAATTATGCCCCCCATAAATTCATTTTTTGAAGTCCTAACCCCAGCACCTCAGAATGTGACCTTACTTAGAAAAAGTGTCTTTACAGGTATAATTAGTTAAGCGAGGTCAGTAGGGTGGGGCCTAATCCCCTATGACTGGTATCTTTATAAAAAGGGAGAATTTGGACAAGGCATGCACCCGGGGAGGACACCATAAGAAGGTGAAGTCAGAGCTCAGGTTTTGCTTCTACAGGCTAAGGGACGTCGAAGATTGCCAGCAAACTACCGGAATAGGCAAGGGATGTACTGCGGATTCTCCTTCAGTAGCCCCCAGAAGGAATCAACCCTACCAGCACCTTGGTCTCAGACCACCAGCCTCTAAAACTATGTCATCGAAGCCATGCATTGTGTTATGGCAGGTCTGGCACGCTCCCACTCACCCCTGCCCACCCACACCCTCTGGCCCAGGCGAGCGGGGCCTGGTTCTTACCAGCGTCTCACAGCGTGCTCCTCCAGGTGCTCCAGTGAACGGAACTCTGTTGCAGTGAAGGGGGCTGTTGGGGCCTGGCCTCTTGTGTAGAGGCACTACTTGAGAGCCTTCCTTTTAAAAATTGTGCTCGTGTTCAAGAGTGGAGACCTGGAAAAAATGAAAAGGATCTGTTGTAATGCAGAGAGCATGAGTTTAGGGGCCGATGGACAAGGGCGATTTAAAATCCTGACTGTCAGTTTTTAGTTACTTCACTACCTTTAGACTTTGCTGTCTTGGAAATAATAACAGTACCTTTGGGGTGGGTGTTAGAAGTAAAGAAAACCGAGGTGAAGCTCTGAGCACAGTGCTTGGCTCCCAAGGTGGTAACTGCCTTAACTATTATTATCAGTAAAAACCAGGAAATGACTCGAACAGTAGCGCGTTGTAGAGGACAGTCTCCATTTGGCTTTCCTAAGCTGAAATACCCCAAATACCCAAGTTCCAGCTTCGTACGTGCAAGAGGCTGATTAACTTGTACGGAAGTGTTATTTTTTCTTTATGGTTTGTAACATTTTTCAGACTTTTCACTGTGAACAAGTATTTTAGAAATAAGAAATTGATTTTTTTTAAGGGAGAAGTATTTTACTAAGTCTCAAGTAAAACAAGGGTCAGAGTCAGCAGTTGATAACAGTTGAGGGTTCTTGAGGAAAGTTCCAGTAAACCTAGTTCTCAGGATTCTTTTTATATCTTACTAGGTGGGTATGCTTTCCTAAATGCAGTTATATTTAATGAAGAAAAACAAGTTGGTTTTAACATGCAGTTATATTTAATGAAGAAAAACAAGAATGGATGGAAGAGCAAAATAAATTGGTGGGCCCAGGAGGCCCCTGCAAGCCGCCTCCTAGGGGGCTGGGCCCCCACGTGGGGAGTGGTGGGCGGAGTCTGCCCAAACCGGATGAGCTGAGGAGGGCGCCTTCACCTCATCTCTAGTGCGACATGGCTTCGCCATGTGAGAGAGGTGAGTGGTGTTACAGTGGTGTGACCCGTACAGAATTGTCTCTGGTGGGCAGCTAGCCCTGGAGGCAGGGTCCCTCTGTGGTTTCTCTTTGCTCACATTTCCATGTTCCTGCTTCGGGAGGCTGAGGGTGAAATGCTGATAGACCTCGATCCTGTGCTTGAGGCGGGAGATACTGAGAAGGGGTTAATGGTGGGGAGAAAACTGGTTGCTTTTGTTTGTTAGTGTTGCCTCCTGGCACTTTGTGGACCCCTTTTCTTTTTGAAAGGAGTTTGGAGGCAGCTTTTCGTCTTATTGAACTCAAGTTGTAAGTGGAAAGTCCTTCTAGGCAAAACAAAACAAATGTTCTCTTTGCACAAGGCAGGGGAGGGAGCCTCTGTGCGATTCGGATTTATTTTTATTTTTTAATCCTGTTAGCAACAGAAAAAGACTCTAAGGAGCCTCTGATTTTATTACCACCAGGAGCAGTTTATCTGTTGTCTGTGGGATCCCTGGCCAGATGTCCAGGGCTCCACGTGTCTTCTTCCTCCCTCTCTCCCTCCCCTCTCAGGATGGGGCTGCCCAGCCTGTCCGTTGCCCGTGGATAGTGCATTATAACCTGAGGCGGAGGTAGCAGTGGGGAGGCAGTGGTGAAAGCGTAGAAGGAGGACTTGGCACATGTTGACCCTGTTAGGTGGCCACCCTCTTAAGTTTTCTGCTGAGACTATCCTAGACCCCTCCTGTGCTGACCTGCCCTCCTCTCCAACTGTGTGGGTGCAGTTTCACACCTCACCAGCAGGGGTCTCACCTGGGTCACATCCAGGGCTGATGGCAGGTGGGAGACTCTTCTCTGGGCTCCTCCCCCTCAACGTCTTAGACTCACTGAGCTCTGGAACTTTCCACCTAATGAGATTTAGACACCATTTTGAGGATCTGAGAGAGGAAGTGGCTCATCCCTTGAGAGAGGGTGTGTTTGGAGCCAAGCTGGGCCCAGACCTTCTTGAAGGCAGGGGGTAAGGGGGTGCAGAATAAAGCAAAAGCATTTCTCTGTCCTTAACATTAGTGAGGGCTGGAATGAATGTGTATTTGACTTCCACAAGGAGTTTTATTATTTTTCTTACAGTGAAAATATAAAGTAATGCATTGACTATCACTTTATTATGACAAGTTGGACACTTGACATAAAGAGCCCGCATTTAATTTAAAGCTTCCTTTTTGGTAGGAATCAGCATCTGTGGCTTTCAAATAAATAGTTAAATGCTACACAGCAGTGAAATACTGCCTGAAATTAATCAAACATTCTCACACTTACCATAATGTAATTACTCCAGGAAAAGGTAAGGCTTTAAGCTCATTAAGAAGTAATGGTATTAGGGTAAGAGAAGTGTTTTGATTTTAAATGCTGGTGACAGTTGACAATGTCACTGGGAAGAAAGAGATAAGCTCAGCAAGACTGGACTATCTTGGTTTCCTCACAAGTCCACTGACGGTGGCAGAATGACCCCGCGGGTGCATTCCGGGTCTCTGCATTCAGGGCTCTGCACGCAGTGTGTGTACATGGCACTCGCTGATGCTCTGACCCCAGGTGATGGGGGACACGGACCCCCCCATCACTGCTGTGAGGCCTGGGTGTGGACATGGACGCATACACCTGGCTGGAACTTCCAGGGAGGGACTGTGGTTTCCGGAGGTGTCTGAGCTGCCCCCACCACGGAGCAGTACAGTGAGCAAATTCTCCAGCTGTGGCCCTCGCTGCCTAGAGGAGTAGGGCCTTTAGGGCAATTAAGTGCTTAATATTCTTTGACTACTTCTTTTTATGAAAAATATAAACAAGCCATTCTTGAGCCATTAACCTTTTAAGGCTTTGGGTTAGAGGATGATTTCTTGTTATTACGGCCTCTTTTTCTTCCCATCTAACACATTTCTAACACACACCACAATACCTTTTTATTCTTTTTTTAAGAACAGGAACTTAAATAGAAGTCTGCTATACCTTTACTTCTATGGACTTCATGTGGCATTTTGCCATTGGGCTTAGATCCAATGAAATAATATGGTATCTAGATATAAGTCTGTGCTTCTCAAGCTTTGGAAAATACCCTGGGGACAGTTGTATTTAGGGAGCCCTTGGGAACCTCCAAATCACAAGAATAATGTACTGCATCTCCCTGAAAAGTCCATTTCACTCAAAGATTTAGGGAAATTGGTATGTTAAAACATATGGCTATATTATAGAGTAGAATATTAAAGCTTTATAAATCTTTTATTGTTTCAATTTTTTTAATGTTTATTTTTGAGAGACAGAGAGAGACAGAGCATGAGCAGGGGAGGGGCAGAGAGAGAGGGAGACACAGGATCTGAAGCAGACTCCAGGCTCAGAGCTGTTAGCACAGAGCCCGACGCAGGGCTTGAAGTCCTGGACCATGAGACCATGACTTGAGCAGAAGTCAGATGCTTAGCCAACTGAGCCACCCAGGAATCCCTTTATAACTTTTTTAGATAAGACATAATTCTATACACTTGGAACCAGCTGTGCCCCAAGTCCCTCCATACTGGCCTTCATCCTTTCCCCAGGGGGAAGTTTTAGAAGTCTTGGTTAATATTTTTGTGGTGTTATCATTTTTTAAAGTTTATTTATTTTGAGAGAGAGAGAGAGAGCGCACGTGAGGGGAGGGGCAGAGAGAGAGAGAGAGGGTCTTCGGAGAGAGAGAGAATCCCAAGCAGGCTCTGGGCTGTCAGCACAGAGCCCGGTGCAAGGCTTGAACCCACAAACCCTGAGACATGACCTGATTCAAAATCAAGAGTCAGCAGCTTAACCAACTGAGGCACCCAGGCACCCCTGGTGTTACCGTTTTACCCTCTTGTAGACTTATTTCATCATTATGAACGAGAGGTAGGAGACATAAGCGGGTATGGTTAAACTTGTGAATGCAGGGTGAGAGCTACAGCCTAGCCAGTGGCCCCCACATGTCTGTGCAGCCACACTGTGACACCCAGGGCGTCTCTCCGAGTGCAGATCTTCTCCCCGGGGCTTCTGCATCAGTTGCTTTAGGATGGGGCCTTCAAATGTGTGTTTTGAACGTGAGTCCAAAGTGATTCTGGCTTCCAGCTAGATTTGGGGACCAAAGAACCTAACAGTTCCTATGTACAACTCTGGAGAAGGAGCTGCAGACTGGCATCTAGCAGACCAGGTGGAAGAGTGGTTTATTTTTACTGTAGCATTTTTTGTTTATTTAAAAAATTTTTTTAATGTTTTATTTATTTTTGAGACAGAGATGGAGCATGAGCGGGGAGAGACAGAGAGGGAGGGAGACACAGAATCTGAAGGAGGCTCCAGGCTCTGAGCTAGCTGTCAGCACAGAGCCTGACGCAGGGCTTGAACCCACAGACGTGAGGTCATGACCTGAGCCGAATTTGGAGCCTTAACCGGCTGAGCCACCCAGGTGCCCCGCATTTTTTGTTTAATGTCTATTAGTTGCCATCATTTAAACCGGGATACTCCGCAGCTTTTCTTCCCAACGCAGAAGTCAGGACAGTGTCAGGCCTGCCTTCTGCCCAAGGCCAGTGGCCCGGGCCGAGCAGCAGCAGCCTCTTTCGGCGTTGCGTGCTCGCCAGGTCTGCGTGACCCCGGCCTCCCCCGGCAGCTTCCCGCGCTCACAGCACCGCCGGGCTGCCTGGGCACTTGTGGCTTTGATCCTGCTCGGTGAACACGCGGTTGTGCATCATGTTCTTGAACAGCTGAGTCACAAATGTCCTTTTGTGGTGAGCGGCGGGAACTGGCCACTGTCTCCACCCCCCCTGCTGGCCTCAGGGAACAGCTTGCCTTTGTTTCCACCTGAGAAGTGACTCATTTTAGAGAGAAGACTCATCTGGTGAGAAGAAGGGACTTCTGCCTCGGAGCTTTTGGGACAGAACCGGCCCCTCAGCTTAGTACTTCCTGTGTCTTTCAGTCGCTCCCCTGTGCTTCTGTTTCTGTTTCCAGAGCCCCGCTTTCCTCCCGTGAGCCTGTCCTGTAAAATGCACAGGCACGTGTGCACATGCACACATGGGAGGACCCCTCCCCGCTGTCCTCTCGGGATGGGCCCTGAGCGTCCCTGCTCTGGCCAGTCCACTTCATGGGCATGTGTGCCCCTCTTCCTTTCACTGCTGGTCCCCGCTAAACCCTCGGTCCATTTAAGGGAGCCGAGATGGCATTAGGAAATAGCTGTTACAGGAAAATGTGCTCGGAATTCCAAGCAACAGACTTGGGGCGGTGAGTTGTGGGAGCACCAGGCCTCTGTACCTGCTGGGAGGCCAGTGAGCGCACGCGCTTTGGCAGGGACACCAGGGGCTGTCATCCTGTGCGGGGGCGGGGGGGCCCTGCTCGACCCCCTCTGGTTTTCTTTTATTCTGTGAGGTCAAAGGATGCCATTTAGGTGATGGCGTGACAGAATGACACTGTTTCTCTCCATCTTTTCCCTAGCTGCCCAAGCCCGAATCACCGCTCTCTAGCCCAGGAACTTCCCCTTGATGGGTCCCGAAGGTCTCGGAGCATCGCCTCTCCCCTCATTTATTGGGTTTAGGTAAAGGCACAGAGATGGTGAATGCCAGCAGCCTTTAAGAGGCAAATGACATCTTCCCTGTTAAATTTAACTCCCTTTCTCGCCTCGCCCGGACTGGTTCTTTCTGAGCCCTGAGTGAGTACAACGTAGGCCTGTGCAACCTCTAATGATTCCAGAAGTGATGCCCACGGCTGCTGGGGTGGCGCTGAGTGTCTGCACTGCTCTTCTTGGCGACCGAACCATCAGGTGGTGAGCACTGAGAAAGGGGGGCCCAGCCTTACGGCCCTGAATTCCAGGCTCTGTCCCCTCAAATGCCGATTTCCACACAGGATTCCAGCTGCACCTTCCGTCTACGCCCACAGCACTGACAGGGCCACTAATCATTGTCCTCCCCATCGGTGCTGGCCATGAGTGGAGCCATGCCTTTTTTGTTCCTTAGAGATTAAAAATTTAAACAGAAACCAAAAACCTTCTTTCTAACCTCACTATTGGAAAATTATGGAGTCAGACATGTTTTCTGATGTATCCCAATTTCATATAGTTCATCTTATAAAGAGCCAGGTGTTCTCATTTTCATTCAGAAAGTATGTTAATCAGAAATGCATGTACCACCACATTTTGCCCAAATCTCATGCAAGTGTATAGTGTACAAAAGGAGTATCCCTGGGGCTAATTAATGTTTTAAAAATATCTACTTAAAGCAGACAGAGGTTGCATACCTATCTAGAAAAATTAGTAAGTGGGGAGAGAGTGGTTTTGCGAAGGGGTTTTTGGTTTTGTTTTTTCTTTACCCACACTCACCGTGGCAGTGCCCTGGGAATATAAAGGCTACCCTGCCAGGGGATTCTGCCTCTCCCTAACGTGGTCTGAGTGGCGTTGGTGAAGGCAACGGTGGAGGTGCACGCCCCAGCCCTAACAGGCGGCACAACACTGGCTCAGAGTCTAGGGCCTGACTCTGAAGGTAACATGGCATTTATTGGTGGTAGCCTCCCCGCCATGGGCTGTGAGGTGCCTTGGGCTGCCCCACCGACGAGGGGGTGTGGTAGCGGCTGCTCCCAGCGACCTTCACAGACACCGGTAGGGGCCTTGGCTACTTGGCCGAATGTGGAGCCCAGGTGTCTTGGAAAAGGCAGGTTTCATCCTCACTCTTTGGTGGTGAGGGTGTACCTGTCTAGAATTTGCTTCAGTTGTTGTGTACTGAGTCCCTACCTTGTCCCAGGCACTGGGCAGGGCGGCAGGGATTCAGATATGGAAAGACAGGTGCCCTGTCCTCCAAGGACGCACGGTTCATAGACTAGAGAGGCTCGCGGGTGATTGTAAATATCACGACCACCATGCGGTTGGACAGGACTAGGGCCAAATGGTGGAGCGTCTCGCATGTTGTGCTGAGTTGGAGTTAATTCAGTAGGCAGCAAGGTGTCACCCCAGTGTCTGGGTAGAAGACTCTGGACACGTGCCTGGCCTAGATAAATCACTCTGTCTTGTTACCTTGGGAGTCAAAATGCCGAGCGGTCACTGACTTTTGTCCCGGGGAGGTCACGCTCCCTGAGACAAGACCCCACATGAGTGTGGAGGCAGGAGGCTCAGAGATGAAGAGGGGACCAGCCCTGTCCACCTGTCCATCAGATGTCCACAGGCTGGTGGGAGAGAGGGGACAGACCTGGCTGAGTCACTTGTTGCAAGAAGTGATGGCCCATTGTAGGAGGCAGCAGGAATGAGGGATTGGGGAAGCTCATTCCAAATATAAGATCTCAGAAGGCTTTTTGTAAGAGTTGTAAATTCTAGATTCCCCAGAATTATTTACTGTACTTTATTTAGTCTGTCTTCTTTTTAAGTATAGACAGGGGGACTTTCTTTTATCTTACACTGAAGTTCAGTGAGAGCCTTCTTAGCGCACTGGGCAGCACATCAGTCTCATAATCTGAAGTTCAGCGAGAAACAGACCCCAATATTACCAAAAGCTACAGCTTTAGAAATGGATATAAGAACCCCTACACCAAACAAGGTTTCAACTGCAGTTACTGCATTTAATTCTTCGTTATGTGGTTCTGTCTTCACTAACTTGCACGGGGAAAGGGGCTTATGAACTGGTTTGTTATAAGGAATGGATTTTATTTCAGCAGCCTGACTGGGTCCAGATTGTCAGTGCAGGCCCCAGATGGCCCTGCCGGGCTGAATGGGGGGGAACAGGGGGACACTCTCACGTGCTGACTGTGTCTCTTGTGGTCGTGAAGCCTGGGCGGCAATGGGGACAGAGCATGGTCCATCCAGTTTCCCCGGGTGTGAATCCATGTACCTGCTCCAGGCTCTGCTTTCCATGTTTGAAGCCAAATAAGTTTCTTTCTTTAGCTCTCAGAGTTTTATTATTTCCATCTCATGGGAAAGGAGAAGGAGAAATACAGTCCCTCCTAAACAGAAAGCCATGTGTTGCTTGAGAACCTGACCTCTGTCCCACATGTCTTCGGAGCCCTCAGAACATTCCACGTTAATTACACAGTACTCTGCAGCCACAGTTTTTCCTTTGGCATCCACAGCTTTGGAGAGCAGACAAATTGTGTTTGCAGAGTGGTCTGTGCTTGGAGGCCACAGCCCTTTTGGGGACCGAAGGCCCGAGGTGGCTTGGAGACCACTAGCCGGGGAACAGAGCATCCCAGGGAGCCATCCCCAGAGCAGGTGGCATTGGCAATGCAGGCAGAGAGCGAGACTTTCTGTCCACGTGGTTCTATCACGAGGCATGAGGGCTCTGACTGTCAGTTCCCTAAAGGAAGAAGTGTCACCTGAGCTCAACAGGAGGTCAGGGACTGGGTCCAGTGGCTTCTCCTCTACCCTCCCCCCTTTTTTTAAAATTGTTGCAGAATATATATATAACATAAAATTTGCCATTTTAACTGTTTTTAAGTGTATGGTCCCTGGTATTAATTCCATTCACAATATGCAACCATGACCACTATCCATCTCCCAGATATTTTTATCACTCAACCAGAAACACCATCCCAAGCCCCTGCTACCCTCGAGTGTACTTCCAGGGCCTATGCGTTTGCCTGTTCTACGGGCATGGAAGTGTGCTTCTGCACCCCGCACTAGAGGACCGGTGCTCTAGGCCCTGGAGCACGCTCTTCCTCCCCCACCCCACTTCCCACAGGGCCTCTGGGACTCTGCTGGTCCGTCCTTCTCGTTCGTTCGTAGTGAGGTTGTACTCTTTGTGGACTCTCCTGATTCCCCCAATAGCCCGATCTTCCTCTGCCTGGAGCATTTGGGGTGAAGCGCTCTTTCTGCCTGCCTGACCTCTCTATGTGAGGTTACAGGCGCAGCTGTTGTCTGTCCATGCCCCCTTGCTGAATCTGGAGCAGCCGAGGGGCTGCGGGACTGCGTGGCAGAGCGGGTGCTCCGGGCTGTGTTTGTCTTAGCAGGTGGTCACAGGGTGCTCACAGGGGCAGGGCAGGACGGTGTTATAAGACGTGCCACGCCATCTACATTCGAACCCAGGCCTCTCCGCTTCCTAGCTGAGCGGCGTTGGCCAAATCCCCCCACCTCAGTATATGTCCGGTTCCTCCTCTGTAAAACGGGGATAATGACGTGCTTCCTTCACAAGCTTGTGAAGGTGTGTAGTGTGTAGAGCACTTAGAACAGTGCTTACATGTGCTGGCGTGAGCTGCCTTATAGCATCCGCCATTACTAGTGCCATTGTTGCAACCGTCAGAGTGGTGAGGACGAAGTGAGATAGTCCACACGAATAGTTTTAGAAGTGGCCAGGAGGTACTAAGCTTCCAGCACATGTCATCTACCAGTATGAGTGGATGTGTGTGTGTGTAAGTGTGCGTGTGGTGAGTATATGTGTATGTGTGTGAGTGTATGTAAGTCTGTGTGAGTATGTGTAGCCATGATCATATAGTGGTTAGTACTCTGCGTTGTGAGTGTATGTATAGGTGTATGCGTGTTTGTGTACATGTGTGGATGTAGGTATGTGTGTAGATATGTGCATATATGTGTATGAGGGTTTGCATGTATGTGTCAGTGCATGCATGTATATATGAGTATATGTGTGAGTGCATGCACAAATATGTGAGTATATGCACATATGTGTGACTGTATGCACGTATGTGTGAGTGTATGCATGTGTGTGGGTATATATACATATGTGTGAGTATATGCACATATATGTGACTGTGCACATGTGTGACTGTGTGCATGTGTGTATGAGCATATGCACATATGTGTGAGTGTATGCATGTATGTGTGTGCATGTATGTGTGAGTATATGCATGCATGCATGAGTATAAGCATGTATGAGTGAGTGTGCACATATGTGTATGAGTGTATGCATGCATGTGTGAGTGTATGCATGTATGTGAGTATATGCATGTATGCATGAGTATAAGTGTGTATGCAAGAGTGTATGCACATATATGTGAGTGTGTGCGTGCATGGGTGAGTATATGCACGTGAGTGCACATGTGTGCATGTGTGTGTGTATGCATATATGAGTGATTCATGTACGTGTGAGTGTATGCATGTATGTGTGAATGTTTCATGTATGTGAGTCTATGCATGTATGTGTGAGTCTGCATGTACGTGTGTGTACATGTGAGTGCAGATGTGTGTTTATGTGTGTATGTATTTCTTTTACATCATGACCAGCTCAGCACAGAGACTCATTCCAGGGGCTTGTCCCCACCCTGAAGTTACTATAGTCCTGATATAGGGGACTGGACCTTAGGGGCAGATAAAAACTAACTCGCCTGTACTTCCTGTTCTTTTGAAGACAAGAATAGAGAAATAGGAAGACGTTCTCAGGAGCCTGGTGAGGTAAAAGTTAGTGCAGCCTCCAAGTTCACAGCACAGTCTTGGCATTTTTACCAGCTTTTACTTCTTAAGTTTGGAAACAAATTGTGCAAGTTTGAATTCTTTTTAACCTCAGGCAAAAGAGCTTCACATTCCATCTGAATTCGGAACACTGAGTGGGCTTTGCTTGTTTATGTGGGTGCCTCCGGTTTCAATCAAGATTCTCATTGTTTTTAATCCAGAGAAGAAAAGCTATCCTCTATGAAAACCAAGCTTTACAAAACTTGTCTCTGTGCTCTGATTTTAATTATCAGTTAAAAGAAACCTCAACCCTGCTTGTTAAGTAGGTGTGTGAAATGTTACCAGGATGCAGGGAAGTGCTGGAGCTGAGAAGGGAATGGCCTCCTTGAAAATTCGTGCATCTTTCTGAAGGAGGGAGGACTCAGAACTAGCTGGGAGACGGAACTTCAGTTTCCCGAAGACAGAGGAGTTGTTTGTATCTGTGCGTGTGTACGTTGGGGATTCACTCCGGGGACAGAGCAGGGTTTCTGGGGATCACATCTTCCCCGAGTCCCCTGAGCGCCACGTTTGTACCACCGTCACGTATGGTGCTGCCTCTCTGACCGCATAGGGCCCTCCACGCTGGACGTGGCCTGGAACCATGCCAGAGGGGTCCCCCAGTTTCCCCTAGGTGGTCTCAGGATCAACAGGTACCCCCTATAGTATGTTGAAATATCGTAATTTTTCTGAGTAAGACCGAAGGGTTTGGTTTGGGGGGGGATGGGGTGGGGGGCGTCAGGATGTAGACCTACGTGCTAAAGATGGATTGGCCTTTGGTTTCATTTTTTCTCTTGCCTTTCTTAGACCCTAGAAACAACACTGCTCTATATCACATATTGAGCTGGGTTCCCTGAGTCTCTAGCCTTTCCCTGGGAACAAGCAAGACCCTCTCTGAAGCTACTTGAGTACCTATACACCAGGCAATGGAGCAGAGAGGAAGGGTTTTGACAAATGGCTCTTTCCCAGTCAGACTGGTTAATGCAGCTCCTGAAAGCACCTAGCTTTGTCCTGTTGAGCTGCTGGCCTGCGATGGGAATTGTACTCCCTAAGAGGCACGCACCGGGCTCCAGGCTGTCTGCTCCCAGCAGGCTCTTGCTCCACTGTGGTTGGTCCCTAGTGTTGGCAGCTGCCCTTGCTCTTGCACAGACCTCCAGATTAACAAAGGCGCCTGAGGAATTGCCCCACAACCTCTTTCCCTAGCATCACACACACAAGCACTCAAGACCTTCCTAGAGGCAGGCTTGAGCTGAGCGACACAGCGTTGTCATGGAGGAACAGCAGCACATCCTAGCCAGAATGGCATCAGCAAGCACCTTCCCCATCTGAATAAAGAAGGGCCCCTGATGATGCAACCTAGAGGTTCCTGCCCGTGTGGAAGAGCAGACTGCATGAAGATGGGGAGAACGGTCAGCTGCACAGGTCCAGAGACAGGCTGCAGGAGGCACAGTCAACTCAGAGGGTGCTCAGTGAGACATTTGCTTCTGAGGGGAGGGCATGGAGCATGGAGCTCGAAGAGCTTGGTTTGGTGAGGGTTTCCCAAGATCCCATGAGGAGTCTGGCTCTGCAGGAGGTGTGGGGTTGAGCCAGGTAGTCGTTTCCTGTGTCAGCAACACCACGTGTTTGTGTCTAGACGGAGTAAGTGGCAAGGAGACCTGGTTGGGCCACTCCAGGCTGGTGTACGTGTGGGCAGGCATCTGTTGGACTCTGGCAAGGGGTGATGAGGGAGGAGGCTTTGACAGGACAGGGGGACAGGCCTGCCTAGGGGCGTGATGTGGGTTTAAGCAGTACTGACAGGCTGGCAGAGCCTGCTGTTGCCACGCGGCTGTCATGGGGCCTGGTCTGGCTCTCCTGCACAGGTTCTTTTCTTTTCTGAGCCTCCTTCCCTGGGCGTGTCCACAGCTGAAGTTTCTTCTTGCTTTCTCTCAGGCTGGACCAGCCTCCCCAGTAAGCCAGCCCTGAAGGGTTTACATGGAGCAAAGAGTAGAGCAGCTCAGCCCCTCTCTGCTGGCCTGAGGATTTGTGGGACAGGTGGCTCCTCAGGATGGCGGTGGGTGCTGATAAGTGCCTAAGTCATTTGGATGTGGTTCGGGTCAGGGCGCATCTTCTCAGTCAGTGGTTTAGCACTGCCATGGGGACAAAGACAAAAGAGGGGGTGGTTGGGAGCCCTTGAGGAGAGGCTACCCCGTGACCAGAGATTGTTCTGGAAGAAGTATGGCTCCAGGAGTAGTGTCTGGCAGAACTGCTGTTATTTTCAGGGGCTCCTAATTACTTTCCTCAGATAATGGCTTGGACTAGCATCTCATTATAATGCCAACTTTGATCTGGTGTTTAAAAATTCCACTCTTCACGTTCACACAAATCCAAGTTGGCTGTTCTGGTTAAGCCCAGGCCCCAGTACTCAGAGAAAGCCGAGAAGTCACAGAAGTCCAGGCAGCCCAGGCACACCTGCATGGACACTTGAAGAGAGCACTGAGTATGTAGGGAATTTCTGCTTCTTTCATATAATGCCTTTATAAGGAGGACTGCAGGGATGCCTGGGTGGCTCAGTTGGTTAAGCTTCCAACTTTGGCTCAGGTCATGATATCGCTGTTCCTGGGTTCAAGCCCCACATCGGGCTCTGTGCTGACAGCTCAGAGCCTGGAGCCTGCTTCAGATTCTGTGTCTCCCTCTCTCTGCCCTCCCTCACTTGTGTTCTGTCTCTTTCTGTCTCTTAAAAATGAATAAATGTTAAAAAATTTTTTAATTAAAAAAAAAAGCACTGCAGACACTGCAGAGAGTTTGGTGAACTATCCAAGCAGAGAGACTTAAGTAGGAGAGGCCAAAGGAGGGGCTGAGGGGATCACTTTCAAAGGGGGAGAAGTTTTCCCTAGGAAATCAGCGCGATGCAGCGGGGAGGCAGAGAGGGGCTCTCCTGCCCCGCATGACGGCGAGGTTGGCTGTTGCCTGGAAGGAGTAAGGGAAAGGCACATTTGCTCCAAGTCATCTAGAAAGAAGTGTGGCTTGTGAATGGGCCACCCCGATCAGTGTCTCACAACTACCCCCTTCCCCATCTTCACAGCCTGTCTTAGGGTTGGAGAAATGCACCAAGGCAAGAGTGGGCTCCCTGGGGCCGGGGTGGTTCTGGGTGGCGTGATGTCAGGAACCAGAGCCACAGCCCATCTGAGCTGGGCGGGGCTCTCAGCTGTACAGGTGGGAGACAGGAAGCGACTGGCCAGTGTCACCGTGCCTGTCAGTGATACTGGTTAAAGTAACTGTTGCCATTTACGCTGTACATGGAGTGCTCAGGATGGGAACCCAGACAGGGCTCCACGTCCTCCTCCATCCCCTGTACCTGCCAGTCCTCAGGTGCAGGCACACACCTGACACTGCAAATAGCTCCCGAGTCCTCCATCCCCCCCATCTGCACACCACTGCCCTGCTCCCCTGGGGTCCTGCAGCCACTCCTACCTCATTTGCCTCCCCTGAGCCACCCCCACCCCTGCCAGCAACCATCCTCATACACAGACTGCCTGGCTTCACCCCCTTTATTCCCCTCAGCATCAAGGTCCGTCTCCCTGACCTTCATCACAGGACCCTCCTGGTGTGGCCCCACCCACCCCCTGCCCCTCCCCCGCCAACAAGGCTGGCATCCTCTCACTACCTCCTCTGTCCTCACCTGCGTGCCTCTTCACTTCAAGTCTGCACTTAGATGCCGATTTCTCCAGAGAACCTTCTTGAACCACCCCCCCACCAGCACTGGGTAAGGAGTCTCTCTTTTGGGGTCCCCATTATTGTGCCATCTGTGGTCCCTGGGAGTCATAATTGCCTATTGGCTGGTATGCATCTCGCTCCTCCAGCCCCTCCCTGATTGCGCTTGCCAGAGTAGGAGTCTGTTTCTTTCCTTCTTAGTGCTGTCTCCCAGGGCCCACAGCCATCCATCCCTAGCACTAGTAGGTGTTCAGTAAGTACCTCTTGAGTTAATAAATGTGCTAGGCTCTTCCCTGGCACTTTGCATACGCTAATTTGTGAAAGCCTCAAGCAATGAGCCCTAGAGAAGTTTTACATGCAGCCACAGCCAGAGAGTTTAACTGGCTGTAGGCGCCCCCCACCCCCCACCCCAGCAGTGCTGGGACTGGAGCCCCGGCCTCACTCCCCTGCGCTCACCCGCTGGGCCCTTGGCTGGAGTTGCACAGACTGCAAGCCTGTGATCTTGGCTGAAACCTCTGGCATGGTGAGAGAGCAGGGGGCCCTCAGTTCTAGCAACTGAGGCACGGGGGAGCAGCTGAGCCCCCAGGCCACCTTTGAGGCGCTGCTTGTTTTCTGAATCAGACAGTTCTAGGTGAATCCCTGGTACTTTTGCTCCTTGATCCAGTCCTGCGCGATGGTGATCTAAGCTGTGGCCTGTTGAGAGGACAAATTGTTCCTTCTTTTTTTCCTCTTATTAAAAAAAAAGTGAAGGCAGTGCAATAGAGTGCCACATGGTGAGGCTGCAGGACGCGCGGTGCCACTAGCCATGCGTGGGCGCTGGGCACACACGCTGTGGGGAAGCTGGATGTTTGGGTGGGCAGGAGGCCAGGCAGGTCTTGCCTATGTGTGCTCTAGTTATACCGATAACCTCTAAGCTGCCCTTGGGTGAGGAGAGGCTTAAAATGTCAAGAACAGTCTTTCTGCATCATGGGGCATCATGGAGTATAGGGGGTCCGAGTGGCACCAAAGCAGAGGGTGATGGGGCACCGCCGCAGGGCTGCCTGGGCCGGAGGACCCGGCTAGCCGTGCCAGTTCTCTGTGTGCCTCTTTCCTGTGCCAAGTGCAAGCCCCGTGCTCCCAGCATCTGCATCGTCACCACGGCCACAGCGAGTCTGAGCAAGGACTAAATGCTGAGCCAGCCTCAGGCGGAGTGGTCAGAATGTGCCCAAGGATCACAGTGGTCTTGCACATTAGCCCTGGACTCTGCCAGCTTGTCAGCATACCCAGATCATGGGGCTTCAGAATGGGCTTTAGAAACAAAAGCAAGTAACTAAAAAAAAAAATTCTACATTGTACTCACACACTGGTGCTACATTTAAAGAAAGAGTAATTATTGGAGTTTGGTGATCATTCTGGGCATAGAACTACAGGCTTTCAGAATGGAAAGGACCCTAGGGCTAATTAATCAATTTGACAGATGAAGGGGGGCACCTGGGTAGTTTAGTTCATTGAGCATCCCACTTCAGCTCAGATATGATCTCATAGTTCCATTTGTGAGCTGGAGTCCCGCATTGGACTTACTGCTGTCAGTGCAGAGCTCATTTTGGATCCTCTGTCCCCATCTCTCTGTACCTTCCCTATTCATACTCTCTCAACAAGAAATAAAACAGGAAAGGAAATGAAAGGAAAGGGAAAGAGAAAGGGAAAGGGAAAGGAAGAAGGAAGGAAGGGAGGGAGGGAGGCAAGAAAGAAAGAGAGAGAGAGAGAGAGAGAGAGAGAGAGAAAGAAAGATAAAGAAAGAAAGAAAGAAAGAAAAAGAAAGAAAGAAAGAAAGAAAGAAAGAAAGAAAGAAAGAAAGAAAGAAAGAAAGAAAGAAAAAAGAAAAGAAAGAAAAAAGGAAGGAAGGAAGGAAAGAAAGGGAGAGGAGGGGAGGGGAGGGGAGGGAAGAAGGAAGGAAGGAAAGAAAAGATAAGCAAAGAAAAAAGAAAAACAGATGCAGGACCCGCAGCCTCGCAGCCTCGGGAGGGGAAGTGCCTGAGGTCACACTACTGGTGTTTGGCCCCTCGCCTGCTACAGACAACCAGAACCACATTGCTTCTCTGAGTGTGAGGTGTGTCCATGGCTTCCGTCATCCTGTGGGTTGTCTCATAAAGTCCTTCCAACAACCCACTTTCTATACAGGAAGCCCGGAGCACAGAGAGCTTTACTACCTTCTCCGGGCTAGTAAGCAGAGGACCAGGATTTGAACCTGGACTGTGTGCTCCCGAAACCTATATTCTTAACCCTATGGTGTACTTACAAGTACCATCTTCAAGGCAGTGGAAACTACTATACACCTGCTTCCTGCCCTACCTCCCCCTACACTCCAGACTGAGTGCTAAGCCCTGGGATGAAAGGTGGTGGCAGAGCTGGGCCCTCCCTCCTGGCACAGTAAACGTGCTGCGTCCAGGAAACATTTCCCTAGTGGTTCCTCACCCTCCCCGCCCCTTCCCCTGTGGTGAAGTGAGAAGGTACAGAAAAGTATCAGCATAAAGTATGTATAAAGTCTATAAGAAGCTACATATGTACCTATTTTATGGCTGTTTTCAGGATAAATGGATATCATTGCTACTCTCATGGTTTTCTTCCCTTTATAAAAATAACAAAATTTACTTTTTTTTTTCCCTTCTGAATATGATCCTTGGGCCAGCTGCCCCAGCATTACCTGGGAGCTTGTCAGAAATGCAGCCTCTGCATGAGAATCTCCATTTTAACAGGATCCCTGGTGCGACTCCTGCACAATGAGTCCCAGAAGGGCCCTTGCCCTCAGTACCCTTGCTCTGTGCTTGACAAGTGGGAGGTCCCCAGTGTTTGTAAATTGCCAATGAGCCAAGCATCATTTTTACCATTGACCAAGACGCATGCCACAAGCGTAAGGGACAGCAAGCAGGGACAGCGAAGGTAGAGCCGGCTTAAATGAGATGGAAAGGCTTGCAGGTTTTTTCTGGGCTTGAGAGGTAACACATTGTGTGGCAGCTTGGTTGCCTTTGTGCCCAGGTCAGCCATGCCCACCTAGTCTCCCCAGTGTCCAGCTCCTGGGTTGGAACACCCCCTTCTGCGAGGGTGAAGGGCACTGAGCTGGACTGATGGAGCTTAATTCCAGACACAAGGTTAAATTCTACCCGTGCGCCTCTCTGTTGCCCGCACTACATGTGCTTGCATTCTGCTCACTGTCCAGGAAAGCACCCCAGCGCGTGTCCCGGGAACTTCGCTCCTGTGTCGCCGTGGGCCTGCTGGGGGCAATGAGCCAGTTCTGAAGGAAACACCACGGCTTTGTCTTCATTGTGATGAAAGCCCCTCCTTCTGCCTCAACTCAGGAGAAAGGCAGGATTGTGGAACCAAGCTGGGGCCCGGCCACCCATGCCACGCCAACTATACGTGGGTCCTCGGCAGCCCAGCCTGCTGGCTGCAGACCCTCCAGACTCTTGGTTAGGTCTTAGGGCTTCCACAGATTTGAGCTTCTCCCGAGCTGTGATGTACAGGCCCTTATTTTTGGAGGCCTGGAGTCTTCCAGGGCCAGTGCCACGACGGGCATTGTCCAGAGGGCTGCAGGCACCCTTGGGTCAGGTTACCATCTGGGTCCCTTCATTAATAACCTTTGTCACACTGGCACCTCATGACAGATACACATTCCTGGGCCTATGGGGCCAGCATTTCTACATCACCTTCTCTGTCCTCCCCTTGAGAGAGATGCAAGGGTTCAGAACAAGTCTCCAAATGTGCCACTGTGGTAGTAGACTGTTTTGAGCTGGAAGCAGCTGAGACCTTGCAGGCTCAAGAGAAACTTTTGCTCCTCTCTTAACTCTCTAACTCCTCTACCTAGAAGAATCTAAATGGGAGTCTTTCCCAGAATCAGAGTTATTACTAGACATAAATTTTATCTGAATGATCCATCCTTATGAGAGGGCAAACATCTGCTCTTCTGTTTGTGGCCCTGTGAACTGCCCCCTCCCCCTTTGACGCACCAGGCCCCATCAGCCTCAACTCAGTAATCTTTCTGTCTTTGAGCCTCTCAAGCATGTAGGGTTCCATTTGTACAAAATTAATTTTGATCTTCTCTTGTCCATCTGTTTCACGTCACTTTAATTCTTCTACCAGTTAGAAGAATCCTTGAAGGATAGAGGAGATTTTTTTCTGCCCAGCGGAGACCTGGCTACCCCCATTGAAGACCCCTGTGGCTCTAGCTCACAGGGCCCAGGGCACATTCTCCCCCAGCTGCTTTTCTAGACCATTGTTCCTCCATCTTCACTCATCCTCCTCCTCTTTTAAATTTCTGCCATCTGATTTCACAGCATCTTAACTCCTTTGTTCATTCGTTCTTTAATCTGCCCATTCATCCATTTGAAACTTAACAGTTCTCAAGGGCCTGCTAGGAATCAAATGTCCACACAAGGCCCTCAAATCATAAAGATGAAGAACGCATTCTGGTCATCAGTCCCAGGGCTCCTGACTCTGCGGATACCCTCCGTACTCAGGCAAATCCTTTATCCATCTCTTATTGATTCCTCATTGCCCTTGTAAACTATTCCTTTCTCCCAAGCCCTCATTGGTACCCAAGCCCTTCTGTCTCCATATCTACAGACTTTACCTCTTACCTTCCGAAGATTGAGGGTTCCCTATAACTGAGCTTTCTCAGTGTCCCTAATTCCTACCTCAGAACCTGCATCTTCTCATTTATGTCCCTTCTCTAGTCCCAGGTGTGTCCTGGGATTTCCCAGTTCTTGCTAAACTCTTCTACCTGGCTCCTGTGACCATGAGCAAGTGTTCCAAAGCTCCCTACCATATTTTGCTCATCCATAACATCATACTACTTAACCTCATTTGTGTGTTACAGGCATTAAATGAATTAATACACATGAGGACTTAAAATAAGGTCTGACACATAGTAAGTACTCACTATTGGCCATCATCATGATGATCATTCCTCCGAGTACCCACCCTGCCACTCACTCTATATTTCTTCCCTCTTTAGTCTGGCATACACATTCCTTTCCCTCATGGGCAGAGTGCTGGGCAGGGTTTGTGCACGCATTTGCTCCTAGAGTCCCATTTATAGCTCTGTGGGTCTCACCCCCCCGACCCATTTCCATGCCCTCATTAAGCAAACCAAGGCCCTGAGAGGCCCAGGGGCCTGCACAGCTTGCCCTTACCCCTGGCCTCCTGATTCCAGATTCAGGCCCCTTCCTCTCACTTCATTCCATGGCTGCCAGTATTGCTAGACCACCGGCTTCTAGCAGACAAGAATCACCTACCTGCCATTGTATCAGGGTCCATTGGGTGCTTCATTAATGATGTGGGTGATCATTTATTGATTATTCTCCCAACTCAGCATGTTGTCTGGCATTTGTGTATGTCTCACTAAGAACTAGGAGACATGGCAGCGTGGACTTTTGGGTATCTCTCTGCT
The DNA here is from genome assembly GCF_006229205.1 of Suricata suricatta. Classification (NCBI taxonomy): domain Eukaryota; kingdom Metazoa; phylum Chordata; class Mammalia; order Carnivora; family Herpestidae; genus Suricata; species Suricata suricatta. The sequence goes on from NC_043704.1 coordinate 73,045,769, forward strand.
GGCCAACTGGTGTTGCATAAGCTCTTACCCTCCTCCTCATCACACCCACGCACACACCCACATCCACATTTCTGAATCCCTCTGCTTTTCCCTCTAGCCTTTGTGGTCAGCTGCAGACACCTACCTCCTGCCTTCCTCTGTGACCCTCCTGGACAGATGTGACCCAGCCTATGATGACTGCCTGTCTCGGCTCGCTGGGAGTAGTGGGAGTCAGGGAATTTGCTGAGGGCTTCTCAGGACTCCCAGGTGTCTTCCTAGTTTGGACAGTGAGAACACAGCTGAACATGAGCTGTACTGTTTTCCTTCATCTTCACAGTTGAGTGTGTGCCCCTCCCCCGGTTCATATGCTGATGTCCTAATTCCCAGTGCCTCAGACTGTGACCTTGTTTGGGAATAGGGTCGTCACAGATGTAATTAAGAGGAGGTCACACTGGAGTAGGTAGGCCCCTAATCCTGTACGACTAGTATCTTAAAAAGGGGGAGATTTGGACACAGACACACCAACAGCGAGAATGCTATGGCAAGATGAAGACAGATATTGGGGCAATGCTTCTAAAGGAAGCCAAAGATTGCCAGCACATCACCGGAAGCCTGGGGAGAGTTGTGCCGACCCATGGATTTGAGCCTTCCAGCTTCCAGAACTGGAGAGGACCAGCTGATACTAAGGCTGCCTGGTCTGTGGTGCTTTGTTAGGGCAGCCCGAGCGGACTGCAGCCAAGAGCACAGGGATCTTGTAGGTAAGACTGCTGAGCCCCTTGTCCAGGTTGGAACAGAGTCACTCTCAAGAAACTTTGGCTCATGTAATAGCCACCCCAGTGCCCTATTTTGACCTCCTCCCCCAGCGAAAGGCTCCAGAATGGCAACAAGAACACGCAGATGCAGGGGAGGTACACCTCCCTGTCCCCTTATCCCCTGTTCCCTTCCCCTTGTCCCCCAGACGGTGCTCTGCTCATCTCACTCCCATGAACCCTCATTCTCTGAGAGTGGGGCAGGCACTGCAGGGATGCCAGGAGTTGGCAGAAGAGGCCCTGTTCACAGCCTCCGGTGCAGGGGGAGGCAAGCAGAAGGCCCCGGTGCTGCTGTTTTCATTCCAGAGGAGGAGGAGGGCCTCCAGCAAACCCCTGCCGTGTGGCTCTCCCGCCACGCAGTCTGCTTCCCACACTCCTGGCTCTGCCCAGGTGCCACCCTGTTTTCCTCTCTCAGTTCTGGGCCTGTTGTGGTTGGAAACCCAGTTGCTGGCCTGTAAACAGGGCTGGTTTTTGAAAGCAAACGTGTTTCTTTCATGGTCCCGCAAACAAGGGCCAGCACACGCCATCCAACCTGCTGCCCCAAGCAAGGCCCATCAGTCACCTGGGTGCCCGGCTCCCCTTGCAGGTGCAGGCGTGGTGAGCCTGGAGGAGGTGGTCCATGCCAGATGGGGAAGCATGAACTCTGTGCTTCTTGAAAGGCTGGCGCTAGTGGCACTGTCTCAGCTGCCACGGGGCTCCCTTAAGGGCTGGGAGGGAGTGGTTGGCTTTTCTGAGCTGAGACCTTTGTGGAAAAGCAAAATGGTTAGTCTGGGATTGTGGGGCTGCCTTTTCAGTGGTGTGACTAGGAGCAGTGCAATTTCTGAGTTCCAGCATCCTAGTTTGTAAATTAGGAACATGAACTAAGAGTCTTTATGCATCTTCAGGTTCTGGTAGGCTGGGATCCCTCTCATCTCGGTCTGTGTGACTTTGGGAACATTTCTGTCCAGCAAAGCTAGACAGCTAACTTGCTAGCAAGGGATCCTGGTGACTCCTGGCAGTAAGGAATAGCTTAGGGAAATGGCCATTTAAAGCTTCAGGCTGGGGGTGCCTGGGTGGCTCAGTCGTTAAGCATCCGACACTTGGTTTTGACTCAGGTCATGATCTCACACTTCATGAGTTCAAGCCCCATATTGGGTTCCACACTGACAGTGCAGAGCCTACTTGGGATTCTCTCTCTCTCTCTCTCTCTCTCTCTCTCTCTCTCTCTCTCTCTCTCTCTTTCTCTGTCCTTCCTGTATGTCCTCTCCAGTGTGATACCACAGGGCAGTGGTTTCCCCTAAAGAAATGAAAAATTTGTGCCCATCTCTCACAACTTCAGCCCAAGGCAGGACTGAGAGACATTGCTCTTGCTCTGAAATCACTCAGAATTGTCCCCTCACAGGACATGGGGTCGATGGAACCCTGGGCTACCACTGAGCATTGCTCTTCTCTCATGGCCTTTCCTCTCGGAGGACTGGAAAACGGGGTCCCTTCCAAGGCAAACAAAAGCTAATTGGTCCCGGTACACGAGCGTGGGCATAAAGGGAGCAGTGTTTCCTGCCTCAGCCTCCTCTGATTAGACAGCACCCAGACAGCATGCCTCCTCCGGGAAGCGGCCCAGTCTTGCTTGCTCATTATTGACTTTGCCCTTGACTCTGATGAGCACCCAAGGGGTAAGCCACGCTGAGGAGATGTGCTGCAGGCGATGTTGTCCTTACAAGTCTCAGAATATGGAGCCTTCTTTACCTGAAAACCGACAGCTTGATCTCAGCCTGAGTCAGGACGGGCTTCTAGAACTTTCCTAGGGAGCTCTATGCAGACTGCCCAGGCTTGTTGTGTGTTCCCACCCTTGCTTCCCCCTCTATTGAAAGTGAAAGTAGAAAATGCTCAGCCTTAGGAGCTGAGGAGGACCAGCCCAGGAGAAAATCATGGCGAGCTGGTGGGTTGGGGGGAGGAGGCAAGAGAGTCTGTGATTTGGGTGGTGGGAGAAGAAAGGGTTATGCATGACAATTAATGTGTTTCTTTCCCAGGGTACGTGAAAGGACCCTGGTTTTCTGGCCAGGCTCTCTTATTGAGAGACTTGCTGGTGTGACCTTGATCAGTGACCAACAGGGAAAGACTTGAAAGAGGAAATGACTTTGTTTTTAAAATGACTTCAGATACTTCCACAAAGATGGGTTTTCTTCATGAAAACTTGTTTTCTCATTTGTAATCATATTTTTTATGATTGGTAGTTAGGACATACTCAATAGAACAAATTTAGGAAATTCATTGCCCGTAAGTGGAAGAATGTGCTTGAAGGTTCTTAATTTGTATTTTCCCAGCAAGGCTTGTTGGTTTCTGGAAAGACTAGGTATTTACCATGGGCCCATGTGCACGGGGGCTGGTTCTGCAGCTGAAGCTATTCCTGACGGGGAAGAAATCCCCTCTACTGTGGGTCTCTGGGTGACAGTGGAGGATGGGAAAAGCCTCCACAGAGGCCCAAGTCCAGGTGAGGAGTCAGGACAACATGGCTGGACTATGGGCTTGGAACTTAACGTGAGAAACTTCTGGAAGCTCCAGGAGCTGGAACCAGCTACTTGCATTCATACAGAGGCTCCTGCAGCCTCAGCACATACCACCAGCAGCACCCCATGAATATATATGGTCAGTCCCAGGCCCTGCGAAGAAGGTGAGGGTCTGAGGCACTCTCTGACTCACCTCAGAAAGGCTCTCGGGGCTGACCTCCTCTCTGTGAAGCACTGACAACTTCTGCATCACCTGATGGTCTGGTGGCCATTGGGTGTGTCGGCCAAGTTCAGAAATGAGATTAAGATCCAAATGCTGCTCCTGGGAACCTGAGCCTGCAGAATGTGAGGCAAAGATGTAAGGGGCCTAAGAGCTGAGGCCTCGTTTTCGAGTTCAACCTGCCCCTGCCACCCCATAAACCTCTTTCCCCTTGCCGTTAGAATGTAGGTGGTAATGTCCCTGCGTCCCCAGGAGCCGAGGCGGGGCTCTGCCACCCTCACAGTGCCGTGGCAGGTGAGGAACCGGTGTTACCACCTGGTAGGCCGTGCCACACGGGGCCAGAGCCCCTCACGTGAGCTCAGGCCCTCCACGCCTCTGTGCCGTTTCCAACGCAGGGCTGGTGCCGACACAAGGGCCAGACAAGCCCACCGCTGTCCTCAGTGGTTGCTCTGTCTGGGCTTATTTGGGGGCAGTAGGCATGCTTTAAACAAGGGCGCCCTGGAAATAATTTCATACCTAGAGATTCACTGGTTCATTTTCAGGCTGATTTTCTGCTCCGACAGACATCCCGGGCAGCTTGCGTTTCCAATTTCCTGTCCCTCCTTCACTTTTCCTTACAGATCATAATGTGCAGATGTCCCAGGCCTGGTTCTTTCTGGCTTTGTCATAAAATACCTCTTCGAGCCCATAGCACTGGAGGTGCCAGGCATTATTCCCAAAGAGCCGCCTGGGCTATGGGCTTCACCTGGAAGGATTCTGTGTTTTTCTCTGCACTTCTGGTATTCCCCACCCACCCCCGTCCCGAACCCCGCACCGCCAGTCTGCGCCGTGTGTGCCATCCCCTGGCCCTCTAGGAAGGGGAGAGACGGCACATGGGGAAGCACAGGATGGTAGATTGGATGGCATCGTGGTTTCCAGGACCTCCACAGGCCTGCCTCTGCGCTGCAGACTTCTCCCCTCTCTGGTGAATGCTTCTCTTCTCCCAAGAATGAATCCGTGCCTGGGCAGAAGGCACCCCCCGCCCCAGGTGGAGGGCCCCTCCTCTCCCATGCTGTGGTGGTCCAGATTCGTTTGGTAGAGGCTTAGCCGGCTTGCAAGCTGGACCCGAAGTTAACCATTCAGAAGAACCATGGTAAAATGGACACAGTTGCTAGACTGCATTCCACTGCCTGCGATCCCGTCACTGCAGGCTTTTGTGGCTAGAAGGGCTCCGGCATCTCTGTTTGCTCTGGAAGCTGATAATTTTTGCCAGGGTTGTTATCACCAAGCGGGCGCCAGAGCTCTGTTCCACTCACAGTCCAATTATGGCAAAATCCAAACAATAGACCTGTTATTCCACTTGTAAGAATGTCCAAGGGGCACGCTTTCCCCTCGCCAGGATCAAACTCTTAGTGCCCTTTGTGATATGGGAGACCTCGGGGAAGGTCTCTCCACTCCCGGACACACAGAAATGTGTGGGAACTGGAAAATGGATCGCTGCAGCCACTGTGGGCCGGGTCTCTGGTTTTCCTTCCCCTGTGCCATCTGCTTCACCACACAGATCCTGCCCGGTGAGTGGTCCGGGGAGCGACCTTGAGGAGGCCTGGGCGCGGCATTTCCAGGCTGGGGGCAGACTTGGTTCCCCATTCTGCGGACTCTTGGGGGAAGGGGTGGGGCTGGTAACAGGGGGTGCAGTCTGATGCACAGTGCTCCCCTGCCCCTTGCCACGGGCTCCTCTGCTGACTGCGCATCTGGGGACGTGGAGCCTGGGCTCTGCCTCCCCCTTCTACCCACCCCTGCACCACGCATGGGAACTTGCTCAGGAGCTTCAGGGGGTTGGAGAACAGGGTGGCCAGCACTCTCTAACACTGTCACCCACAAGGAGGTTTCTGGATCTGTCATCCCTTCTCCAAATGGAGGCATTTGGATAGAGGACCCAGAAGGGTCCCTCTGGCTCTAACACCCATGTACTGTGGGCCCAGATCAGATTTCTAAACCTGCCTGGGGAGAAACAGACACAGAGGTGACGTTCTCTCTAAAATAGCCATAATTCTACCTGGCCATTCCACGGCGCTTTTCATCCTAAGTCATGCACGTGTGCTCAGAGCTGTTTCAAGCCTCCAACCCTTGTCCCCCGTATCAGAGGTGCTAGGCTTGGGGCCTCAATGAATGAGGCTTGTTCTAAAGCAGAAAACGATTTTGTTTCAGCCTGCACTTAGGTTCCTACCTCTTCACCAGCTTCAAAAGCACTCCTCCCCACTTCTCTCCTTTTCAAGATCAAAGACAAAGACAAGGGGTTAGAAAGTTCTACCTGGGGCGCCTGGGTGGCTCACTTGGTTAAGTTTCCAGGTCTTGATTTCGGCTCAGGTCATGCTTTCTCAGTTTTGGGAGTTTGAGCCCCATGTTGGCCTCCATGCTGATAGTACAGAGTCTGCTTGGCATTCTCTCTCTCTCTCTCTCTCTCTCTCTCTCTCTCTCTCTCTCCTCTGTCTCTCTCCCCCCACCCCCACCTCATGCTGTCTGTCTCTCTCAAAACAAAGGAAGGATGGAGGAAGGGAGGGAGGAAGGAAGACAGGAAGGAAGCTCTATCTGAATTGTTGCTGTCTTAAAAAGTGGACTGTGGAGACAGATGCCTGGGTTTATTTAGTCCCTGGGTCTGCAGTAGCTTGCTAGCTGTGTGACTTTGGGCAAGCTCCAAAACCTCTCTGTCCTCAGTTTCCTCAGCTGTGAAGTACCCTACTATCCCACAGAGCACCTGTCTCGCAGGTGTGGTGGGGGGTAAATAAGCTGATTTCATGTAGTGCCTGCTGCTTGGTAAGTCCTACACAAGCGTCCGCGACACTGTCGTCCTGAAGTAGCAGAGGCTGATGGGAAAACCAAGGGGCTTAGAGTGAGGAGAGCGCCTGCTTGCTTGCTGCTGCTCGCTGGGGGCACATTGCAGGTTCTGAACCACCAACTGCCCCAGTTTTAGTAGATGTGAAACTGACATGAAAGTGGCCTCTCCCTCCAGGCTGGTCATGAAGCCCCAGGAAAACAGGGCCCAGCAGACCGTCTCACCCATGCAGACCAGGTTAAATCTGCTCTCTTTCCCCTTTCCCAGGCACACGTTCTGGCAGTTCCGCCAGGAGAACCCCAAGACCCGGGTTGGGAGCCCGCCCCCCGAGGGGCTCCCCGGCTTCAACAGCGGAGTGATGTTGCTAAACCTGGAGGCTATGCGCCAGTCCCCCCTCTACAGCAGCCTGCTGGAGCCCGCGCGGGTGCAGCAGCTGGCCGACAAGTACCACTTTCGCGGCCACCTCGGGGACCAGGACTTCTTCACCGTGATCGGCATGGAGCACCCTGAGCTCTTCCACGTGCTGGACTGCACCTGGAACCGGCAGCTGTGCACCTGGTGGAGGGACCACGGCTACAGCGATGTCTTTGAGGCCTACTTCCGGTGCGAGGGCCATGTCAGGATCTATCACGGGAACTGCAACACCCCTATCCCGGAGGCCTAGGCACGCCCTCGGGGCTTTGGGTCCCATAGAGACAAAGGGGCGCCTCTGTTACAGGTCCCAGGATGGCGTCTGACCCTCTGCAGCGATGTGCTTCATGGTGACAACTGTGCCTGTCTCACCCCACAGGTCGTTGTCCTGAGGCCACCCACTGGGGCCTGGCCTGCACATCGCTGGTGCTCAGGACCTTTTCTCTCCAGGGGGCCAGGCATCATGAAGGGCAAACACATCGACATCTCCCGGTTGGCCTAGGAAGTGGGCATTTAAAGAGAAGGAAGGAAATGGCCCTCAGTGTCCTCCGCCACCAGAGCATGGAAATGCCTGGCCTTTTGTAGACCAAATATAAATTTATCTTAAATTGACAAGCTTCCATTTTGCAGGAAAGAACAAAACAGTACTGCTGTTGATTCTGGCGAGCTCTGAACACGGGAGCCAGCGTTTTAACAGCCCGCCCAGAATTTAAGCAACCAGATGAATACCAGCCTTCCGCACGTGCCCCCCGCGAGGCTGTGTGCTTGTTCCCGCCATGCCCACATGACCTCTGTAGGTATAAAGGTCATCACCTCTGCGGGGAGAGATCCTTTACGGCCAGCAGTGGCCCTCATGAGAAAACTGGGCTCATTATTTTAGCCTCCATAGCTTTTCTCTCCTGGCGACATCACAGAACCTCATTATCCCTTATTCATCCAAGTGGCTTCAGGTGACCAGACTGTGCTCGGAAATTAGATCTGCCATCAAAGAATAGAGCTCAGCCACCCCCAGGGACATGCAATAGAGTTGTCTGGACAGGAAAGACTCATTCCAAAGAGGAGCCCAGCAGTGTATGCGCATAAACGTGTGGTTTGGAGGGGGTGTCACTCATAGGCTGATTCGGTCTCTGTTTAAAAAGTCATCCTGTGACTTTCTTATTGTAGCATATCAGATCCTGTACCTTAGAAGGAATTAGGCTCTTCTCTGAACAAGGCTCCTGGTGGTCCATTTTGTCTAGTCCAGCGGAGGTCCTCAGTGTGGGGCAGGGGAACTGCTATTGGATTTTCATCTCTTTTTATTTCAGTTTCATTTACTTTTTTAAATTTCTTTTCACCATGAGTGAGAACAGCTAATAAATCATTTGAGAACACAATGATTATGTGGTTTGTTCTCTGACCACAGTTTACTGCTACCTGAAGGTTCCACATCAAGAGCGTAATCAGTGTCATTCAGAGCCCCCCCCATCCCCCACCTGACCGGCCCCATCCACCTGATTAAGCTAAACCTGATCACCGTGAGCCTCTGCAGACCATGGGGGAGCGTGTCCGAGGCGGGAGCAGGGAGGGCACCAGGGTTGTGTCACTCGAGAATCATTGCATTCTGGGTATAGGCGGGCCCGTCTGCTCCTGGGAGCATAAACAACGCCTTCCCTTCCCGCCTTCCCCAGCCCGGGCTGCCCAGTTACATCATCCCCTGACGAAGCGGAGTGCGGTCCTCTCCTGCCTCTCTGCTCTGACGGAACCCGTCTGTTCCCTTACGTACTCGACTGCCTATTTATAGCCACTAGTTATTGAATGCCTGCCATGTGCACCGTCTTGGGGGATTTATGTGTGCTCTTGATAATGCTCATGACAACCTCAGGAAGGCAATTCAAATCTAAAATTTATTGTAAGAAAATAACAAGAGCTGTGGACAGAGAGTCATTATTTATCACACTGAATTTTTTTTTGATAGAGAACAACCAGGAGCAACCAGTGTTGTCTAGGGGAGCAGATAAATAATGTATGTTACACCCAAGGAATAAAATAATGTGGGCATTAATATCATATTTTTAAAGAATATCTATTGCCTTGGGAAATGCTTACAATGTACTGTTAAGAATGCAAAATATAAGATTATATGTACAGAGTGATCCTCATTTTTAAGATTACATATGTGTGTGTGTATGTATATGTCTGTTCTGCTCTATTTAATTAAAACCCATATGTTTCCAACACCACATTAAAAAAAGTTATTTCAATAGGAAAAAGTTGATAAAATGCTAGAGAATTTTAGACTCAGAATAACAAAGGTATTTTTTCTACATCAATTTCAATAATTCATGTTTTTCTGTAGCTATGAGAGTCTTTTGTTATTACAAAGAAAAACTAATATATTGGTTGATCAAAATGGGTAAAAGCCAAACCAGATCTCCTCATTTACTTTGGACCTCCCCTAGTCAGGAGTTCCCCCTCCTCTGTCACCAGTGGCCTTGGTGAACAGCAAAATAACACCCAGCAGGAAGTCCAGCCAGCCCAGCAAGCCAACGGGTGTCGCTGTGCTTTATGACGAGCAGCTTTCGGACAGAACTTGGAGGGCCGGTTCCTCCCTGGCATCCTGTTACAATCCATGTGGTACAAACATGAGCAGTTGTGCCGTGGTTAATCTGTGTGATGACAACTTTCACTGCAGAGCATATGCGTCTAGGAGCGAGTAGAACAGAAGCTGAAAAGAACATTTCTGGGTACTTGGAAGGATTAAGGTGCTTTCTATCTTCATCTGTATTTCTATATTTCTGAATATTGATTACCTTTGTAATAAACAGTAAAATGTTGTAAAATTGTAGCCGCTGCTGCCCCCCCAGTTACAGGTAAGTTTCGTCCTGGCTATTCAACTACTCATGGTTGGCCCTGGTTACCATCGCGTGTACGAAAACATAATCTCTGCTAAGTAGGCTCTGGGTTTTCAACTTTCCCTATGGATGCCCTAGTTCTCTAAATAAAAGTGGCCTAATAATAGCATCTCCAGCATCTGCTTTCATTTCTGATTCTATTATCTTTTGCCCTTTGGAAAGCTCATGGGCTTGTTGACGAAATTTATTCTTATATGTATGTCAGAGCCTAGCTACAGCTTTCCTTTCAATAGCATCTCATCAACCCAAAGAGCAGGGTGCCGGGTCCGTGGGCCCCCAGCCAGAGTGCACCAGGAGGTCTCGGGCTTAGGGAGCACGTTCGCTGTGCCTCACCACCTGCTTTGACTAAAGGCCAAACCTCTGCTCATTCTAAGACTTCCTGGCTCCCGTCCACAGTCATGGCACAGAGGTTTGGCTGAAGGTGGAGCTTGGCAGGGCAAGCAGAGTTTCCAAGCAGGCGAGGGGAGAAGGTGGAGAGAACCTCACACCGACGGCAGAGGCCTGGCTTTGCATCCGTGTTGTGTTCTCACCACCGGGGCAGTCTTGAACATCCGAGGTCACCTCTTTCCCCACTTCGAGACACTGGTATTAAGAGCTCCCTCAAAGGAGTGTTGTAGGAGGAAAGGTGATGGTAAGGCCTTGGCAAGCAGAGAAATAATACGCAGACACAAGGGGACCCTTACCACTTAAAATATCCTTTTAAAATAATAAATGACAGCCATTTGGGGAACATTAAGTGTATTGGTGGCACCTCCCTTGGCCCAGTGGATGACCAGATGCTTGCTTATAGACGGTCTGATAGCTACCACTTTGGAAGTCCAGGAAGTCAAGGGTCCTTCAATAAATCCTCCCGCTCTGGGCCACAAGGGGCTACAGGACTGGACTAGATCTCCAAGCAGCCTCCCTGCTCCCAGCCACACGTGTTGTATGCATCCATCTCTGTTCACGTGTGCATGTGACAGGGAGTCTAAGTCAAATGCAAGACCTCCAGGCCTCAACTCATCATTTACCAACTTGGAATTTATGACCGTTCAAACGGAGACTCACTCACAAGGCACAGTTAGCACGACTTTCCCCCCAGTATGAACAGGCAAAGTGAGGGACACAGACAAACTATAGGAGGTATTTAAGCCCAGAGAGACTTGGTGCCATCCACGAGTCTCAGCCCTTTGCTTTTGGCTTATTTGTCTTAGCTTTTGGCCTATTTGTCTCCCAAAGGCAGAGCCACTTTGTAGACCGACCCATGCCCCCACGTTTCTCACGCTGGGCAGTACTGAGTCTGAGGCCCCCAGCCAGGGAGGCCTGGTGGGGCTGCCCTGTGGACTGGCCAGCCACTCCCTGAGGTACTTGCCTTCTGGAGGGAAGGCTTCTTTTTGGGTGTGCTCTCAGAGCGTCTCCATGTGTACCCCCACTCTGACAGAAGTGTGTCCGCCCCATACAGGCAATCGGCAACCTCACCCAGTGCCCTGCATTCTTAGCCGCAAGGGCCTTTCCACGCCTTACCTGATGGGTAGGATTTGCTGCAGTCGTTCCCCTGAGCCCCTCTCCCGGCCCCACAGGCCTGAGCAGGACTACAGGAGCAGGGGGCTGGGGGTGGCCTCACCTCTTGACAGGGCCTGGTAGACAGCAGGGACCCGGGTGTCTATGGAAAAAGCAAGAGGCTCCCACTCAACCCTCTTCCTTCCTCCTCTCTGGCTCTGGGCAGCTTCCAGAACATGCAGAGAAGCTCCAGGCTCAACTTGAGAGTCTCCACAAGTTTCTGTACTAACTCGTGAGCTCCTCAAGGGGGGGGGGGGACGGTGTCGTCACCCCTGCCTGTCCCCCAACACCTGCTCAGGTGGGGCCTGTGGGGCCGCTAGGTGTGGAGAGCCTGGGTACTTGCACTGGTCTGTTCAGTGTGGGCTGTGAGCGAGGCTGGAAGTTCTCAATATGTCCCTTCCAACTGCTCCGCCCTGTCATCCTCACTGTCACTTCCCACGTTGGGCGTAGAGGATGAGTTCATGAGGCCCCTCACTGCCTGACCCATTCCCACCACTGTTCCCCGTGAAGCCTCTCATTTCATTTATCCCCACATATCACCGTCCCATGCCCCCAGCCCCTAACAGACATCCTCATGTGCTTTCTGCATGTCTTTTGTGTTCATGCAAAATGGTGTTATGTTTCATGTACATGTGTTTCAATTTGTGTAACTCAAGGGATTCTCTTGTTCTTTCTTTTCTATTCAGCACTAAGTTTCTAAGATCTGGCCTCCTTATCTTGTGCACGCGCCTTGTGCACAGGATGACACAGAGCCAGGGGCCGGGGATGTGCAGAGTCTCTGTGCTCTGGGAGCATGCTGTTGGGACGGATGTACTCCTCTCCTGTTCACACAACAGTCTGAGCCAGGGCGTGCAGCAATAGTGACAGTCTTCCAAGGGTAAGGGCACACGTGCTATAAAAAGTGCAGGTCCTTCTGCACCGTCACAGGCAGACAGCTCCTTGGTAAATTCATGTCCTTCTCATTCCGTCCCACCTTTCAAGGGAGCTAGCCTGACCTCTAATCCAGGAAGCCATGACAACTACCCCATCTGGCATCCCCTTCTGGTGCCTGTGTGGGCTTTTGCTGTCCCCAGGAGGCAGGCTTAGGAGATGTATGTGCGGGAGGCTTTCTGGAAAGCCTTCCGTGGGGGAGAAGGGGAGCAGGACCAAGCAGCAAGGGAAGGGGGTCATGACAAGAAGGCCCCACGCAGAGCCCCACATTGGGGGAGCCTTGCCCAGGAGCCCTGGCTGGAGCCGGGGAGCAGGGCCTTCAACCGGCTCCTGTCCAGTCATGGGGGACGGGGTTCCCTGGAGGGAGGGCACCCTTGGATGAGGCAGCTCCTGGGCAGGGCCTCAGCTCTGGGCCGTCCACGGCAGCCATCCTAGAAGAATGAGGTCTGGCCCCTGCAGGAGGTCTGGGCAGCCCGCCAGAGCATCTGCCATGGAAGCCCAGAGACCCACAGCCCTCCTTTGCACCTTCCTTCCTGGCTTTCCAGGCTTTTCTGAACTACACTCTCTTCTTTCTCTCTAAGTTCTCCAGCTGGGGGTGTTTCCTGCATCAGCCCTGCCTTCTTCCAGATTTCCAGGCACCCTCCACTGAGCAAGAATCCGAGCCCAGGCCCCCTGTGCACGGTGCTCCCTCTCTATGGTGACACTGGTGTTGCCATTGGGACTGGCCCTGCACCAGCGAAGGTCATCTGCTGTTTGTAGGGAGCAGGGCCTATCTTCTGTCCCTTCCCTCTGGGTTCAGGTTCCTGCATGACCCCGGGGCTCACCTGTCTCAGCCCCTTCCAGGGTCTGTGCACATAAGACCCCAGGGCACACTGACAGGCTTTCAGGATGCCACTCGGCAGGAAGGAGCAAGACCTTGGTCACCTTGACAGACAGGTGAGGCGGTCTCCAGAGGACAGCTGCCCTTGCCAGGGGTGATGAGAGCTGTGGAGGCTGTGGGCCTCCACGGGGGTTGCTGACTGCTCACTCTAGAGGAAGAGACAGGAATTCTGTGCAGAGAGCATGGGCTTTGGAGGAGGGGGACCTGAATTGACTCCCCCGTTGTGATGCTCTTCATTTGTGCAAGTCACAGGTATTCACCCAGCCCTTGCTGCGGGCTGAATTCTGGGGCCACGGTGGTGAAGAGGGTGGGTGAGTCCCCCCTCCCATAGCAGTTCTCACAGAGTGAGGTGGTCTCTCACTGCTGTGGGTAAGAAGTCTGAGAGGGCCCATGGGTGCACCTAGAGGGGTATCCTGGGATCCAGTTTGGGTAAGGGATGCCTCCAGGAGGATGCAACAAGAACCCTATGATAGGTGCCCCTGGAGAGAGAGAAAGTGTGGCTGTGTGGCCTTGAGGAACCTACTTGCCCTCTCTGAGCCTCCCTATCACATCCATCTGCTGGCCATCATGAGGACTAAATGAGATAACATATTTTCTGGTCCTAGAACGCGGACAACAATCCCAACTCACGAAGGCTATCACAGCGATAAATACAAGGAGCTACATTTTCTGGAAATAAGGGAATTCCCTGAGCTCTGTGGATAAGTATGAACTAAAGACTTTCCATCCAGGAGCTGGGTGGGACTCAGACCACTTGAATTTCCATCCTTGCCCTGCCCCTGCTGTGTGACCGCAAGCAAGTGACTTTCCATTTCTTGACCTTGCTTGCCTCCTTTGTAGCAGAAAGGAGGTGGGCCAGAGTCTGAAATTCAAGGCCTAGGGAGAAATGAACACTTAAAAGCCCAGTCAGCATCCTCAGGTTCTAGGGAGTCATCGAGTGGAGAGGCAGCCTTCCAGGCATAGTCTGGGGGAAGCAAGTGGGCTATGGGTGATTGCCCTTGACCTCAAGCAGAGGAGTCCAAAACCTGTGGTTGAAGCCACTTGGTATCTAAAGACAAGGAAGTGGGAATTGTATGAAGGGAAGAGCGTGCCTGCTTGAGTCTGTCTGTGTGATGGGCCCTCACGAGAAGAGCGTCTTCCAACCAGATTCAACAAGCAGTAAGGATGAAGGAGCAGATGCTGGGTCCTCGTGCTTTCCCCCAGTGAGCGCAGACTCTCCCTTGGCCCTGTCTGGGCTTCCTCTCTCCTTTCCTACCTCCTGGTCCTCCGGGAAGACTCGTGTCGCAGGTGACCCTTGTGCGTCTCTCTGCAACGCGGTGGAGTTTTGCGTGGCAAGCGTTTCTCGTAAGAGAAAGCAGTCACACTGAGAAGTGAGCTCTGTCTCCCGAGAGGCAGGAAGGGTCCAGAATGGTGGAGCTTCTGGGGCCTCTGACTGGGAACATCTGATAACCCCTGGTCTGGCCTTCAGGGGAGGCAAGGGCCCCTTGGCCGGAGGCTGTGAGGCCGTGAAGCTGGACGACGGGTCAAGGAACGGGATGTGCTAGAGACCATTTTAAGAAGAGTCGTGAGGGAGGGTCTCCGAGCCCGAGGGGCTGTAAGGAACAGGCATGAGGGGATTTTGCAGAGAACGTGCTATGGCTGGGGTTGGGGATGGGATCCCCTTTATTCTGTTTCAAGTAAGACAAATACAGATTGACCTTGCTCTTTTGTGTAGTCGTGACAACCGGAATATGTTTCATTGGATGCCACAAAGGCTGAGACCGGGTCACACGGGGCCCAGGGCTTTGTTGCATAGACACCACTGTAATCCTACTGCCTCCTCCGTCACCTGGCTCTGCCTGGCTTGAGGGCGGTGCCTGGCCCCCTCGAAGTGCCAGCATCCGACACAGCCCGACACGTTGTGGGTCCTCGTTGAATCATCGTTGTTCAACTGCATGAATACGTGGAAACCGGGCCACACCTTCCCAGGGAAGAAAAATGGCACCCGTGGGTTTGGGGAACAAGATGGCTGGGTGGAGAATCTTATAGTATCTGAGCAAGGGCCAAAGGAGGGGTGGACAGCAGAGCACCAGGCAACGGGGAGGGCTTAGCATTAGGGCAGATTTGGGGTAATGGGTGGAGGCCCGGAAGTAAACACTCGTGGAAGGAAAGCTCCCTCTGTGTCCCCATTTAATGAATATCTGGTGTTCACATTCTTGCTCTCATCAAGCTTAATGAATTCCAGGGACTTGACGGTTCCTGTGACAGTTGGTTTGCATAAAATCTCCAGGCTCTGGATGGGGGATGCCCTCAAATGCTTTAATGGCCCTGCTGAGTGGGACTTGGGTGGGGCACACTGAAGCACAGAAGGAGTGGCAAAGAACTACTTATAAAGGTAGTGAGATGCCCGTCACAGGAGGTATGCCAGCAGAGGCTACACAGCCTCTCGTGAGAAGACCCAAGATGAAAGGAGCTAAGATGGCCTGACCTACATATTCCCGATAACCCTGAGGTTCTGGATTCCCAAGCCCAGTTCCTTCCCTTTTCTCCACAACTAACCCCATTGGGAACCACTTACTCTATACCTGAGCATCTTCAGGTCCCAGTTCTAGAGGATCTACCCGCCTCCAGGAAGGGGACTCGTCTCTGAATAACTGGAGGACCAGGATCTTGTGAAAATCCTTCCACATGCCTCCCTCGCCCTGTCGTCCTCCCCTTTCCAGGGCTCAGGCCGCACTGGGCCTCCCAAGGTCAAGCAGAGGCGCAAGTGAGGGAGAGCGCCTGGGGAGGGGGATCGCCTCAAGTGGCTGAGTGGAAACGCATGTGGGGCAGGGACTTGATTCGTGGTTTGGTCCACATGCTGGTCAGTCCTCAGACAAAGCCACACATGTGGCTGGGAAGGGAGCGGGACTAATAAGGGGAACATTTTCTTTTGGATGGATGGCTGGCTGGCTGGCTGGCTAATTGGCTGTATGGTTGGAAGCCCCATCCCTTTCTGACGGTCACTGGAGCCTACAGACTGTGTTCCTGGTGTATGAACAGCAGAGCAGCATGAGGCTGGCCAGCCTCGGAGCTGCCAAATGTCTGTTCTTAGCTGAGCAGGATTGTAGGTCTACTCAGTTGTGCCTGAGCTGGAAAACGAACAGCTTGCTTTGGGAAGAGGGGCATCACCCCCTAATTATGGCTAGGGCAAGAGAAGCATTCCATATGGAGGGCAGAGGAGACCTTTCATTCTCCTCTTCATGCCTCTAAGTGGCCTCAGTGTCGAGCTGGCCCCTGCGCATTTCTCCAGCACCCCACCCCCCCCCCCAGCACTATGGGTTGCTGGCACTGCTCCTCCCTGATGCACTTTTCCTTCTTCTTATGGAAACTTTGCTGACAACCAGGCTGAGGGAGGAGCTAGGGACCCAGCTCGGATCATACAGAAGTTGCTGGTGAGAAACTCAGGCAGACACTGGTGCAACAGGTTATGAAGGGACCAGCCTAGCTGGGAGCTCTCTAATGAGAGAGCAGTGGGGTGTTGTGCAGGCTGGTTGCACCCCAGAAGCACAGCAGGGTGCCTCTTACTCACTAGCATCAGCCCCATCGGGCTCAGGTAGCTGGAGAAAATACCTCCCACCATTTTCTGAACTCCTTGAAATAGTGAGGACCCCCCCCCCGTCTTTCTGTGTGACTTGAGTATGTCAATTTATCACTCCGGGCTTCAATTTGCCACCTGTAAAGGAATGGAATGAATTTAGATCAGCATCTCTCAGAACATGCCACTAGCTATTTAAAAAGACAAAAAAGTATTTTGTGGTCAGAGTCAAAAGGTTTCTTGGGCAAATGTTTGGAAAACCCTATTCCCGCCTGGAGTCCCTGGAGATTCACAGTGCTCCTTGACATATTAATGCTGGTCGGAGAAGTCCTGCAGGAGGAAACCATGTTTTATTTTTCTTCTAGGAAATCCCAAGTTTATTTTACCACAGAATTCTTTTTAAAGCATTGCTGTTTGGGGGGCACCCAGGTGGCTCAGTGGGTTGAGCGTCCAACTTCAACTCAGGTCGTGATGTCACGGTTTGTGGGTTCAAGCCCCACGTCAGGCTCTGCACTGACAGTACAGAACCTGCTTGGAAGTTCTCTGTCTCTCTCTCTCTCTCTCTCTCTGCTCCTCCCCCGCTCACACACACTCTCTCTCTTTCAAAAATAAATGAACATTAAAAAGAAAAAAGAATTGCTGTTTTGGGGTATCTTTAAGGATGTGGTAAGAATGTTGTGCATGGAGGGTCCCTTCCTGATTCTAGGAGTAATTGTGGTCATTTCATGTTAATTTCCAAGCCACTGAACATGGGGGAAACTGGGACCTGATGGCAAACATCATGGGCCTACTCTGTTCCCGCTGCTTTTTACATATATCATGGCATTTAAATCTAACACAAGGGCACCTGAGTGGCTCAGTCAGTTAAGCATCTGACTTTGGTTCAGGTCATAATCCCACGATTCATGGGTTCGAGTCCTGCATTGCATCGGGCTCTATGCTGACAGCTCAGAGCCTGGAGCCTGCTTCGGATTCTGTATCTCTGTCTCTCTCTCAAAAGTAAATAAATGTTAAAAATAAATGAAT
Source organism: Suricata suricatta (assembly GCF_006229205.1). NCBI lineage: Eukaryota > Metazoa > Chordata > Mammalia > Carnivora > Herpestidae > Suricata > Suricata suricatta. The sequence continues at coordinate 73,063,308 of NC_043704.1, forward strand.
GAATGAATAAGCCTACTGCAAAACCCCAAAAGGAGGACATATTGCACCCATTTATTAGACACAGAATATGAGGCTTTAGAAATGTTAAATCACTCACTCAAAATTCCATAGCCAGTGAGTGGCAGGGTGGGCATAGCCCAGAGTGTCTGATTCTGAAGCCTCTGCCCTTTCCTCTCCACTGTGTGTCTCCCAGGAGGGTAGGGAGGCCTGGGCTATGCTTGTGTTCATTCTCCCTTTTTGGGTAAGAGCTGCTGCTGCTCCTGCTGCCTCCTGGGCCCACGCAAGTCCTCCCTACCGGTGGAGCTCCCCCACTCAGCCAGCCGGCACAGCTGCCCCTGGAGGGCAAGGGGGCCCCGGCCACGTGACAAGCTCTGGCTCGTGCCTGAGCTGTGGCTGCTCTGTGGGCTGGCTGTGGCCTTCCTCCCGGCCACCCTACACCCCTGGCTCACCAAGTATTTGGTCTTCCCTGGGGTGGGTCTGCTGTCCTCCATGATATCCACCCACACCCCCACCAAGTTCTCCGTGCTCGTCCCCTTTCTTGTCCCTGGCACGGGTCATTGTCGGCCTTGTATTAGAGATTGTTCTCGGAGAATGGGCTGTGGTTTCTGAGCTGGCTGCTGGCTCTGGGGTTACTGTGGGAAGCCTGAGGTCAGCCCAGCACTCCCTTGAGCATCTCAAGGAGTTTCTGGGGGCCCTGCTCCTCACCCCTCTTTCTGTACACCCCTGCTCAATCCTGCTGATCCTCATGTGTGTGGGCATCCCTGGGAGATAGGAGGTGAGGTAGATAGAAATTCTGTGGATGGAAAAGCGGCACTGGTACCAGGCAGAGCAGCCAGGACCTTCGCCTTTGCCTCTCTGAGCCTCACCTGCAAGACAGATCCAGAGCAGTCTCGGGAACTGAATGGAATGATGCACTTAGAGTTCTTGGCACCGGGCTCTACGTGCAGCCAGTGCTGATGCTTGTGCTGAAGGTGACTCAGAGCCAAGGCCCTTCGAGGCTGCTGCAGGTTGGGCTGCCTGGGAGGTGGACCCGGGATTGGCACGAAGGGCACCCACATACTGGGGAGTTCTTGGGACCAAGAGCTGTGGGAGGGAAGGGAAGGACGCAGAATTGCATAACAGAAGCTGAGGTCTCAGCTGACTCCAGGAGGCATCAGGAGCTGGGGGGCCCTGCAGCATTGTCCTGTGTTGGGGGAGGGACCAGACACTTATACCCCCGAGTGGATCACTCCCTTACTGTGGGACGCCTCTGCAAGGAGGTGAGACCTTCTCCACAGTTTTCTTCAGCCCAGGCCAAACCTGTGAGGGCTGAGAGTGGGGCGGGGGCCTGCTTCTGGGGGTGCTCCTGCAGCAGGGATGGGAAGCAGGCATTCTCCCAAGGGGATCGGAGCAGCCCATCATGGTGCCCACCCCTGATATTGTCAGGTGCAGTGGTTTTCAAACTCACAGCACCTGGAGGATGTGTTTGAACAGAGGGCTGGAACACTAGTCCCTACAGTTTCTGATTCAGCCGCTCCAAGGAGTGGCCTGAGAATCTGCATTTCTAACAAGTTTCCAGGTGCTGCTGTGGCTGCTCCTGCCACCACATTCTGAGAATGACTCCTCTAGTTTAATGCCCTCACATTCTGCAGATGGGAAAGACGCGGCCCTCTGGAAAAGGACCTGTCCAAGTCACACAGTCACTTAGAAGCCAGGACAGTCCAGAACCCCCGTGTGCTGACTGCTAGCTTCGCGACCAGGGCTGAAATGACCAACAGGCTAACCCTGAGCTCCTCCCTTTTGAAGGGGTTTGTAGGGGAGGAGGCCGGGCCATGCAGGTGTGCCCTGAGATTGCACCTTGCACTTGAGTGCATGCAAGTGTTGAAGTCCCCAGGCTTTCTCCTTCCCTGCTTTCTAGGGACAGGAGAACCCAGGAAGACACTTTACCTGAGAAAGATGGGCAACCACATGGATAAAAAAAAAAGACCTAGAACGTAGAGGGGCCGGGTGAGCAGGTGCGGTGTCAGGGTGCATGGGAGGGGCGCACGGGAGGGGTGTGGGAGAGGCCTGGTCAGTTAAGCTGGGAGGGAGCTGGAGGGACTGGGAGGCACTACCCCTCTCCCTGAGGAGGCTTGGGAAGCAGGTGGGTGAGAAGGGCCTTTTACACAGTTTTCCAGGTCATGTGTGGTCCCCTCCTGACCCACCCAGAAGGTAAAGACCTGCATGACCTGTCAGGGTCTTTGGAGCCGTGTTTCCCTCAGAGGTACCCAGCCTCCCAGGTGAGAGCAAGATGCCTAGCTAGGTTGGATGTGGTGGGTGGGGGCCTCCCTGCTTGACTTGTTCCTCAAGATCAGAATCAGGGCTGGGGCCAAGGGCATCAGAAGAATTTGACATAGAATAAAAGACACAATTTAAAACCAGAGAGCACCAATATAACATCATATATCATAATAATATATATATAACACATGCCACATGTAATCATATAATTCATATATGATATAAATGATAGGATTATATATAATATAGTATATATTATATAGCATATAAAAATATAAATATGTAATGAAATGCCTAATAAAAATAAATAATATAATATAGTATAATATAATATAATTATTCTATTCTATTCTATATATCACCTTACTGGCCCAACCTTCTTGCCTCACCAACAGAGAGAGCAGAGGAGAGAAATGATCCCTTTAAGGTCCAAGAGCCAGAGCTGAGACAGAATTGGAGCCCTAGGCTCCTGATTCCAAACCCAGTGCTCTCTCTGCAGAGCAGGTTCCTGCACCCCCAGAGTATAGCCCATGCACTGCATCTCATCACCCACTCCAACCCTGAGCCACCCAGAGAGCCCACTGCAGAGGCCAGGCTTCTTGGCTGCTGGCTAAGGCAGCTGCTTGCAAAAGCCTCCCTGAGACTCCCTTAGATCAGCTTCCTTTCCCCTGCACCTCTGTCCTCGGCCTTGACATGGGGTCCCCTGAGTCAGAAAACTACTAGTCTCTATCATGTTTCCATGCAGAGGAATAATTATAAGGTCAGCATAGGACAGAGACGTAAGGAGACCGAAAGAATGTGAACAAAACCGAAAGCCTGCGAAGGCCCAGTGCTGGCAGGCCTGCATGGGAGTGCACCAGACTTTCCTCCTCCCGGATTCCAGACAGCAGAAGTGTGCGGGGGAGGGACGTGGGGCCGGGAACAAAGGGTCACCTTAGATAGCCCTCAAAACTCCTACTAAGAACCGTATGGAAGGGCAGGAAGGGCTGAGGGGGAGGAGAAGAGGAGGTGCCTTGACCAGGTTGGGTCTCCTGCTCCCAGAGAGCTAAGCAGCCAGCCATCTGACCCCAACCTGGAAAGTGACTTTAGGACACAAGAGGGAAAATGCTCCTTTTGACTTATGGTTCTCATTAACCACAAGAGGTGGCTTGCACCTCTCCTTGGAAGAATGGGGTGGAAGGGCCTTTCCTGGGGCATCTGAAGCCTGCCTCCTTGGAACTGCCACCCAAGGCCCAGGGCACAGGACCACAGGCCCTAAGCAGCCAGAGCTCACCTCATTCCACAAAGGAGCCACCGTGCTTCTCTCCCTCAGACCCAAGGAACCTGGGGACCCAGGCATGGGGATCATGCCCTGGGGCGCACCCAATAGCCAGAGAGCTAAGAGCTGGGTCAGTGATTACATGTGACAAGAATAAGGCCATGCAAGGCGCAGACAGGGCATCACAGGGGAAGAAGGCTGAGAGGCAGCCCCTTGGAGCAAGTGGCATCTGAGTAGGCTCTTGAGGAAATGGATAGTTAGACTTTCCTGGGAAGGGCAGGGCATGCCGGGACCAGAGCACGGTACTGTCTCCCCAGAAGCCAGTCTCCTACATGACTCCTGGTCAACAGGAGTGTGCCAGAGAGGGCCACAGAGTCCCAGGTTACATCTGTGCCTAGAAAGGGGTGCCGGTGCCGGCAATGCCCCTTCTCCATCGCTAACATGAAGAAGCAACTATAGTCCTGGTTTTTGCACTCTCCTCGCTGTGTGACCTTGGGCAAGTCCCATCCCTTCAGTGAGCCTCCGAATCCTCACTTTCTACTAGGCCCGCTGGGCTGCAGCACATCATGGTTCTGGGGATATTCGTGGGGGCTTTTAGGCTGCTGTTCAAAGGGGCAGCGCTGGCTGGGCGCAGTCCAGCACGACGCATCCCCTCCCCTGAGGCCTGTATTTCAGGTGCAGCAGGAGTAGCTCCAGGGTTTTGCAGGCTGGTGAGCCGAGGAGGTGAACTGCTCTGTCCAGGTTCATCTACCAGGTCCCTCTGTAGGAGCTGCAGCGCTGGGAGGGACATCTGACCTCTAGCTTTGGTGCTGTGTGACCCTGGACAAGTCACTTCCCCCCGGCTTTCCAGTTCCTCATCTGTTGAAAGGTGCAAGGCCTGCCTAGCTCCTCAAAGTGCGGCTGGGTGGATGGCCCTCATGGCCTGTGAACCCAGGGCAGAGCCATTGGTTGGATGTGGAGGATGAGGACAGCCATCCATCAAGAGGTAGAATCCCCGGTCCCTCTGCCTCTGGGTCATTGCAAATTTGGAGCAGTGGTTTTTCCTCAACTCAAGGCAGCAATGTTTCCTTTTACCTCTCCTTCCTCAGCTCTTTCCACATCAAAAGATGAAATCGCCTGCCATCCAAACTTGGAGGAGGGGGAGGACGTGAGGTTATTAATGAAGTAATGCTTCCAACAACCAGTCTGGCTTTGGAACTGGCTCCTCTCTTTGCCTTCCTGGGGCTGCGCAAGTCCCTCACCCCAGGACGGAGAGCTGGGTGGGTCCCTCCTCTGACCCTTTGCACTCCCAGCTGGGCAGAGGCTCAGCCCCGCCGGGCAGGCCCCTCTGCCTGCTGCCAAGCCCGGACATCTGGCCTCTGCAGGCCATGATTCACCCGAAACACCCAAGCTCTCTGCTTTCCTTGTCATTTCCCCCGCTTTTCTTGGAAAATGGCAAACCGAGAAATACTGTTTAGAAGAAATCAGTGTCTTTGGATGGAGGAGAATTTGCTGCATTTATAGCAAATCAATTCTATACAAATTTTCAAAGTGCCTGCCGTGGGTGGGGCCTCCACCCTCGCCCTCAGGGGGAATCAGAGTTGAACCAGCCCCTGCTGGGCTTCAGAGGCGGGAGGGGAGGGGAGCGGTGGTGGAGGCAGGCACTAATAATCCCTATTTAAGCTGAAGAGTGTTGCCTAACCAGAAAGCCATTTACCCTTCTGAGCCGCCTGTGGTATGCTGGCAGTATCTCCCTACTATCTTCCTAAGGTTGCTGTACAGGAAACATGACATGAATAAATTAATGCATGTGAAAGGGCTCTGTGAGCAGCAGTAACCAATGTTAGGATGGCGGTACAGGAGAGGGAGAGGTTGGTTCTGACTGCGAAGTTCTGGTTATGTTTCTTGGAGGAGGTTGGATTTCACCTTGAGAAACAGTGTAGTATTAAGTATGACTGTTAGGACTAGGGAAATTCAAGATAGCAAATGACTTAAACAAAATACAAGGCTACTTCCTGTCGTAGAAATATTCGGAGGTAGGTGGCCTAGGGTCAGTATAGCAGCTTCGTGAGGTCAAGAAGCCATCCTATCCTTCTGTCTCATTGCTTTTCTATATATAGCTTCGAACCCAAAATTACCTCATGGTCCAATATGGCTGCTCCAGTTCCAGCCATTATATCCACATTCCAGCTACCAAGAAGGAGAAAAAGGGAAAGGCACATCCATTCCCTTTAAGAACACGTCTTTGAAGGGCCACGTATCTCTAGAGTAGATGTTAGTCCTGCGGTCATATCTGAAATGCTGTGAAATGTAGACTTTATTCTAAGTGGCCCAGGGAACAGAGGAGGACAGATACCAGGACCAACAAGCCATGGCCTCCACAGCTGAGCACTCTCCAGCTCTCATTCCCTTTTGCTCTCAGAAGATCTCTTTCTGTCCCTCCCATCGGTATCCAGAAGAATGAACCGGCAGGCGATGGATGGGCCGCTCTAAATTCTCACTGCCCTGTTTCCAGCTGGCCGGTTTCACTCCCCCAGGAGCCCGAGAGCTGCAGTGTGCAGTTGTATGCTGGTGTCTGCACGAGTGTGGATCATGGCTCTGAAGAAGACTCTGCCCAGGACAGGAGGAGTCCTCTCTCTCTGAAGCTCCTCAGAGGCCCCAGGCGGAAGGCAGTCTTCCGTGCTGATGCAGACTCCACCTTGCTGGCCCCAGCAGTGGGGAAGGAGGCTCTCTGTCTCTTGGATCCACCTGGTGACAGGTGTGACCTGGCCAGGCTCGGGGCTGCTCTACCCCAAGAGAAGGAGGCTGGGGAGGAGCAGCAAAGAGAAGCGTGTGTGGAAGGATTCCACCTGTTTCCATCGAGTGTCCAGGCTGCAGGAACACGGATGTCCTGTGAGCCTCTTGGCATTCGTCGCCCTGTGCCCACGCTGCCTGGCTCACGACAGTGGTCTCCTCCCACAGCGCAGGCCTTGCCCTGGCCCTGAACCTGCCTTCCCCCCCCAGCACTCCCGCCCCCATCATACCTTTGCTTGTACTGGTCCTTGTCCTGGAAGACCCTTCCGACCACTGCCTCTCAAAGTCCAGCCCGTCTCCACGCTCCCTGTGTCCTCTGTCAGTGCCCTACTTCCACCCCACTTGTCTGCACGCCTCCCCTCTACCTTGGGACTCCCTTTGACTAAACACACCCTCCCGAATGGGACCACTCTTGGTCTTGTGTGGGCTGTCCCACTCTGTTTTCCCCAATCTAAGGACCCGGCCCAGCGCAGCAGCTCAGAGGGCACATGCTGAAGAAACCCCAGCTGACGTACGTTAGGCCACTGCCCTGCTGCACACTGAATGAGAACTGAAGGATCCAAAGTGTTGGCTCGTGGCAGCAGGGTGGTATGTCCCTAGAGGTACTAGGACTTTGAGGGTATGTGGATGGATTTCATAGACTTGGAGGTCCTGCTAGACACTCTCGGCCCTGTTGAGGGCACGGCTTGCGTGGGTCATGCACTCTGAGTTCCAAACAGCTTGGTTTCAAATCAACTCAAGAGAACAAGCTGTCTTTGGTGAACACGGGGACCCGCTGCATGGCCACATGCCAGCCCAGGAGCTGCAGACTGGCCAAGATGGGAAGAACATAAACCTTCTGAAGTGGAAAGGAGCAGATGTGAAACAGAAAGTCCTTCAGCCCCTTGTCCTTGTCCTTTTAAACTATAAAGGCTTGAAAGCCGTCTCCTGGCTCCACCGCCCTGCCCTGGTGAAACACTAGAAATTCCGCTGTGTCTGGGATTTCAGCTGTCGACTTCACTGTGTCCTAGACACGCGTCTCTGAGCCTTCAAGGTCAATATCACAGCACTTGCTGGATCAGAAGTAGAACGATCAATCGTTGGATCCAATTAGCTGAGGCCCACCTCTGAGTGTGTGCTGAGGACCTCACCACTCACCCCTTTTCTCTTTAGTCCACATCGATCTCTGTATAACCAGCCTCATCTGACTCGTGTTTACTCTGCCGGCTGTGTCTGCTCAAGGCCTGTGGACACCCCCGGCCCCTCATCACCACCGCTCTGCTCGTCCTCACAGACTTACACTTTTCCAACTCTGCTGCTGCTGGAAGGTACCTGTCAAATACTTGCTTCAGCGAGAAAAGTATTTCCAGGATGTTTTTTATATGCGCCCCCCCCCACACCCCCCACCATGCTGAAGCAAGAATTCAGAATTGAAAGTGACCTGAAGACCTCTCTCTAGGACTAAAACCTTAGATTTGGCTCAGCTTTTTTTTTTGCAGCATCTCAACTGTTTTTAATTAATAACATTTTTGATGCCTAAGAACATGTTTGGTGTTTTAGCTTTTTACCGACATAGACTTTACATGCAGAATAGCACACTTGAGCTATTGATGTACCTTCACAAACTGAATATACTTGTGTAACCACTGGATCCTTTTTGAAGTCCTGATTTATCAGCTTAAAATTCCATCTGGAGGGGAAGTGTGACCCGTGGATACAGAGTCAGACTCTGTGTTAGACTCACCAGTTCTCATAAGAAGCTGGAAAGCAGGCTTTAACTCTCCATTGTACAGAAGAGGAAATACAGGCTCTGAGAGGTGTGGCCACCTTGCTAGTCAGTCAGAGGGCAGGGCTCAGCCGTCCCCGCACCCCTGTACCTAGTCTGTCCCTTTCCTACTCTCCCTCCTTCCTGCCCTTCCCCCAGTGCACTTCATTGTACTGCATGACCCCTCTGGCCTTCCTGGAGCCAATGCACCCGGAGTGTGGTACCCAAACAGTGGATGGATGAAAAGATGGATGGATGGACAGGGATAGGGGCCATAGGACTGTATTTTCCTTCATCTGATGATATAGAGGATTGTCCAGCTGGGGATCCCACACACGTGTCTTCTCAAGGTCAGGTAGTAGACACTGGCCACTTCCTTGCTGAGAGCTCCCTGCGTCCACCGTGAGACCAGAACCCACATACACCAATTCTCACGTAACTGCACATAACTGGGCATCCGCTGTGTTCCCATCATCTGCATCAGGCTGGCCCATCATTTGGAGATTTAACAACATGTACTGACCAATCAGAAGGATGGAGCTGGAGCAGAGTCCTGGAGACCCCTGCCAGGCCGGGCATCACCCATTAGCAGCCCAACAGCAGGGAGGAGCCCTGGAGGAGATGCTGGGAACCTGGGGCGGGGGCTCTCCGAGGCCCAGGCAGAAACTGCACATGCACAACTGGCCTGGGCATACCAGTGGATCTGGACTGACCAGGAGCCCTGCTTGGAGATCCCACGAGGAAAAGCTCTGTCGCTCCCTCCCACGGAGCTGGCATCCCAGCTGTGTAGACAGATGGGAGATTCACAGGTGGAGAGAATCAGGTCCCAACTGCCCAGTTCACTTGTGTTCCCAGCCTCGTGGGACCATAGGCCAGCCACCTGCCCAGCCCTGGAGCATGCGTACAAGACGGTCCCTGCCCTTCAGAGTGCACCATCTGCCAGAAGAGGGAGAGAGCTACATAGATAAGCACAGTGTCATCTTTTGAGTTGATCCACTGAGTCTGAGATCACTCTGAAGCATTCCGTGGGAATCACAAAGCTTCAGAGTTTTACCGAATTCTCTTTTCTTGTCTAATTACCTGTGTTTCAGATGAGGAGCCAGGGTTTGTGGTAGAGAAGTTGCACATAGTTGAGGACATTAGGGTGGAGGACAGGGGGAGAGCAGGCAGAACCACACCCCCTTACCTCCTTCCCAGCCCCCAGCCACTCAGCCATGTCCCACATTCTTGCTTCATCTTGGAAGCGGTGGAGAAATTACTGTGTGGTGACATGGTAACAGGTTGACCAAGGGGCATGTTGAAAAACTATAAAAAACTAATGGCCGCAAGAACTCTAAAGCATGACCCTCCGTGGGGAGGGTAAGGAGACCTGAGCACCACCCCTAGCAGGCCTGCAGGTGACTGTCACAGCCCAGATCTGGTGGTCCCTGCAGTACCAAGTGGTGTGCAATTGACTTGCTTAAGGACATTAAGCTGAGTGCAGTATTTTTAGGAAGTTTTACAACTAAATTAGTAAAATAAATTATTATTATTTTTAAATGTTTATTTATTTATTTTGAGAAAGAGAGAGTGCAGGGGAGGGGCAGAGAGACAGAGAGAGCCCAAGCAGGGTCTGCATGAATGTGGGGCTTGAACTCACAAACCGTGAAATCATGACCTGAGCCAAAATTAAGAGTCAGATGCTTAACCAGCAGAGCTACCTAGGTGCCCCATATTTTTTGAAGTAGGCTCCATGCCCATCGTGGAGCCCAATGCGGGGCTCGAACTCATGACCCTGAGTACAAGACCTAGCTGAAATCAATAGTCAGACGCTTAACAGACAGAGCTACCCAGGCACCCCTAAAATTAATTATTTTTTAAGTCTGAGTTTTGAAATGGTCTTCAGTTGCTCAGCACAGGCATATCTGTGGAAGCCGCAGTTTCCTGGCAACGTCTGATAAGGGATTTTCAGGAACTTTGTAGAATTTTTGTGAGACGTCACATGAGAAACCTTGCAGTCAGGTCTAAAGGACCGGTTACAGCATAGCAGAAGCAGTGACTTACCCAACACAAGACTGCCTTCCCTTTCTCCGGCTTGGGCACTGTTCTGAAGGAAAGCGGATTGGGGTTGTAATTGTCTCTATGATTGTTTCATGTTCCTGGGACATAAGACCCTCAGGCCTCTTGAAATCAGAGATTTAGGAGCTGGTGGCCAGGTTCCCCAAACAGCTGGAGGCCCCTTCCTGTCCTGCGAGGTGCCACACTTGCTGAGGGGTCCTGCCCTGGCTTCCAGGAGATCCTACCTTTTTTCTGTTACATGATGTCTATAGGGAAATTCCAGGATTCTCTGGAGACCATCCTGGCTGCCTGGAATCCTGCTCTTTGACCTGTCCAGGCTGGCTCAGGCTTGGGAGGAAAGGAAAGTAAATAAATCGAAATCTGTTTGATCCCAGGCAGAACATTTATCTTCAGACAGGAAGCTTCCTGAGGAAGAACAGTGAAAGGGTTTGGAATGAGAGCATACTACGTAAGCGTCGGCCTGTTCATGCCTTTGCTTGTCCTGGGTAGTGCCTGGTATGCCCTAGACAGAGCCTTGCTAGAGGTGATCTCAGCCATGCTGGCCCCGGCACTGCCCCTCTCACCCTCCCGGGGCGCCCCTTCCTCTGGGCCAGCTAGAGCAGCTGGTGGGCCTGTCTCAAGCAGAGAAGGAGCCTCTGGGGTCTTCCTTGGGGCTGAGGAGGCAGTGACAGGGGGAACCAAACTCAGGTACTCCCTGCAGGGATGTCTTTTGACCCTTCAGAATCCTGGAAGAGAGAAGATATTGTCCTTTTCTGGTTTTGGCTTTGAGAATCACTTGCCTGGGGCATCTGCAAATTCCCTTCTGTCCTTGTCTGGCTCTGGTTGGAATCTTTGTGTGGCCTTTAGATTGTGAAAACAGTACAGGTTCAGGTCCCAGAGCTATTCTCCTGAGGCTCAGGGACACCCAGTGGTCTGTGGTCAGAAGCCCACTTGCTAATAAGCTGGTGAACAGTCATGGGTCCCTCTCTCAAATCCTGCCTTTGCATGGGCCAAGGGCTCCTTACGCCCATCCCACTCTCTCCCTTCTCTCTACCCCAGCCTTTCTTCTGTTGGATGTCTGAGGATTCAAGGGTATTCCACAGCCCCCAACCTGTTTACATTTCAAATCAGAATCCAGGTGACTTTCTGATGTCCTTTGTGATGATCCTGGTTTCACTTGATTTGGTTAAAGTGATCTCCATTCATTCATTCATTCATTCATTCATTCATTCATTCATTCCAGACACTTCTGAAGTGGAAGGCACTGTGCTGGCAGTAGAGTCACAGAGGTGAGGAGGGTCCAGGCTGTGCCTGCAGGGGCAATGGCATGTACATCTAACAGCCACACAGGGGCAGGAAGAACGCTGTATGCTGACCAGAGGGGCCGCCCCCCATGGGCTCCAGACTTACTTCATGCCCACACCTTGCCCCATTCATCAAAAATCTGGACAGTTTGCAACAGAACACACAGATCACAAAATAATGGTTACTGGATACAGAAGAGAATCAGGAGGAGGTGGGAAATGGAATACAATAAACTCTGCAGGTGCTATTTTTAGAAAATAGAGTTCATTCATTCAGGAAGCTGGATGGATAACTGAAGCCAGGACGAATACAGAAAATGGCAGCCTCGTTTGTGGAGTCAGCCAGGCCCTGTACTGGAGCATCACACACATCACTCCATGCAATCCTCAGGACAGCCCTGCCCAGCAGGTGCTCCTCGCATTCCCATTTTCCAGATGAAGAAACAGCGGCGGAGGAATTATGTGGCTGACTCACAGTCACAGAGCTAGATCCGAGATTCAGGTCTGCCTGACTCCAGTGTTTCTGCTAATCATGGCATGGAAGTGATTCCTTGTTTCACCAGCTTCTTTTTAACTGAGGCCGGCTAGGCATTCATGCATTGGCTAATCTCACCTTTGAGCACAGTGATGTATATTTAGCAATTATAAAGCAAGATTAGCTGTTACATGTATTGTTGGTATTCTGGGAACTGACCGTTGGCAATTTTCAGCCAGGCTTTATCTCAGGTTACTAGTTGACATCTCAGCCCATGTTTACTTTGCTCACAGAATGGTTTTGGAAATGGAATGGACTGGAAGTCAGGTGACTAAAGTTGTAATCTGAGGCTTGTAAGTGATTAGCAGTGTGATCTTGGAGAAGTAACTTTTCTCTAGTTTCAATTTCCCCTTTGAACATGAAGGAATTTCAGCAATTCTACTTCTAGGGCCAGGAGAGAAGGGCACGTGCATCAAGAAGCATGGCCAGGGGTGTTCCCGGCAGCACTGCATGTGATCGGGGGTATGTGAAGACCACCATAGCAACCCATGGAAACCGTGTGATTGTCCGCCTTCAAGATGGCCATCAGTGAGTCCTACATTCCGGTATTCCCCCAGCTATAGTCCCTACCCTCGGTGCACCAGGGTTGGGAAGCATGATCGATAGTTAATAGTGTGTGGCAGGAGTGAAGGCATGCCACTCTTAGGTTCAGATTATTAAAAGATAGTGACTTCCATCTTGAGTTTTTCCTCTCTCTTGCTCACCCCTGGGGAAGCTGCCTTGTGGTGAGTAGCCTTGTAGAAAGCTCCATGTAGAGGAAAACTGGCTGCTCTTGCCAACAGCCCTGGAAGTGTGCCACCTTCTATGCCAGTCTTCTAACCCCAGTTGAAGTGTTTAGCTGAAGCCCTGGCCTCAAGCTCAACCACAACCTCTTGAGAGCCTTGGATTCAGAATCATCAGGACGAGCAGTTTCCAGGTTCTTGATCTTAGAAACTGTATGAGATGATTAGTGTTTGTTGTTCAATTTCAAAGGGTAATTTGTTACACAGCAATAAATAGCAAATATATCCCATACTACAGAATATTGTGCAGCAGTTAAAAATGGAGTAGTTCTCTGTGTATGATATGGAAAGAGTTCTAAGACATGTTGTTAAGAGAAAATAAAAATTATGAACAAACACATAGAGCTGTATCCCTTTTATGTAAAATGCCATCAGTACCCACATTATTTTATATGCATGTACATACACAATAAATGACTCATCATTAAATACCCACCATTAACATCAGTTTATCTTCTAGTATGGAGATCAGAAAGGACTTGAAAGAGGACTTTTATTTTTTTATTTAACACTTTGTAATTATTTTCAGTTTTCATGGGGTGCCTGGGTGGCTCACATGTGACCTTGGCTCAGGTCATGATCTCACAGTTCATGAGTTTGAGGCCCACATCAGACTCTGTGCTGACAGCTTGGAGCCTGGATCCCGCTTCAGAATCTATGTGTGTCTGTGGGGGGGGTGGTTTCTGCCCTTCCCCGACTTGAGCTCTGTGTTTCTCTCTCTCAAATATAAATAAACATTAAAAAATAATTAAAAATAACAATGCTTATATTTTCAATTTTCACCATGATAATGTGTCCATGTATTATTTATAGACAATAAAAAGATTCTTCAAACAAAGGGATTGGACCATCTTTCAACTCTGGTATTTTATTAAGATAGTTCTATTTGATTTTTAAAAACATATTAATATTTGTTTATAACACAGTTTTTTAAAAAATAGGTACTTGAATGCAAACAAAAAGAATGATACATCATGTATCGCCCCTTTGTTGGCAAACATTGAAAGGTTCAATAGATCTAGCACTGGCAAAGGGGGCACTCTCATACTGCCTCTGGCAGAAGAAATTGAAAATTCGCTGGCAAGCCTGGTTAGGATGACAGGAAGATAATATCCACAAAAACAACCAGGCAGACCTCCCACCGTCTGAGGTCTGGCGCTTCGACTCCTGCGTACCCTTCCTCTTACACAGAGTCGTCCAGAAAAGCAGTGGCGCCATGTTTATGTACATCGATGCTATGCTGTACGGAGCGCGCTCACACCTAACACTCCCACACTCCGCGCTGGTGGCCGCAGAGCCTTACAAGAGCAAAAACTTAGAAATAATATCAAGTGAAAAAACACATTGCAAACAGTTGGTTACATATGTGATGTCATTAGGAATATAAACACCCAGTGCTACTTCATTTCCTAATGTTTCCATGAGAAATCATAGAAAAAAGTCTGTAATGTATGAGCCAAAGTCATAAGGGGGAGTGTCTGTCTCTCTAGAGAAGGTAAGAACATATAATCGAGGGATAATTAAAAGGGACTTAACCTTGTCTGTAATGTTCTCATTTGATTAAGTCGTTATAAAGTGCTAGTAAGCACTATGTAAGAAATGTATTTAAATATTCATATGTCATTAAAAATTTATTTAGAAGTAGTCATTTGCCCGTACCAGGACGGACTTTGGCTGGACGAGTGGGAATTCTGATATTTTAAGAGCAGTATATCTCTACTCTGGCTGGCTGACCTGGAGGTTTAGGAAAAACTGATGCTAATTCTGTCTGAACCCAGCAACTCGGATGTGATTGGTGCGTGGCTCGGGCCTCAGTGCCTTTTAAAGTCTTCCCAGGTGATTCTAGTGGACAGTCGGGGCTGAGAAGCCCTGATTTAGATTAACAGGCACTGGAAACCTGTCACAGATGGCAGGGCACCGAGGAGCTATAATGAGGTGGTCTCCTGGACTGGATGCTGGAATAGAAAAGGGACATTAGTGAAATCCAAAGAAAGTCTGTAATTCAGTTAATAGTGTGTGCCAACATCAAACTCTCGGTTTTGATCAATGTCCTCTAGTCACGTACAGTGTGAATACAAGGTAAGCTGGTGCGGGGGTAGGGGAACTCTGCACTATCTCTGCAACTCTTCAGAAACCTAAAACTGTTGCAACACAGAAAAGCATTACGTACCTTGACTAATTATTCTGTTTATATTTTAATTCTTGCTCAATTAAAAAAGAATCTTTCAGGGGCGCCTGGGTGGCTCAGTCGGTTGAGCGTCCGACTTTGGCTCAGGTCATGATCTCGCGGTTCGTGAGTTTGAGCCCTGCATTGAGCTCTGTGCTGACAGCTCAGAACCTGGAGCCTGCTTCAGATTCTGTGTCTCCCTCTCTCTTTGCCCCTTCCTTGCTCACACACTCTTTGTCTCTCTCTCTTTCTCAAAAACAAAGATTAAAAAAAAAGAATTTTTCAAGTTTTTTTGTTTCTGAGTGTTCTACTTTAAAATGTTGGGGGTGGAGTTTTGCCAGATATGTGCTCACGAGGTTTCTAGGTCAGGACAGCATCCTAGCCAGAATCCCAGAAACTTCCCTTCCAGCGGGAGCCCAGAACTCATCACACTGGGGAAGGCCCGTGGAGCCACACTTCTTCCTGGCAATGAAAAGATGCTACACAAAGCTCAGCTGCTCCAGAGAACATGTCTCTGTGTTCATAGGGTAAGTTTCTCGAGGGTAAGTACTGTCCGTGAAGCTTGCTGGTTGTCAGAATGAGTGGGGGGGGAGGGGGAACAGGCCCCTCCCAAGGGAAGGGAGAAATCCCAGCACCTTGGAGCTGGGGGCATCTCAGGGCTCGTGGTTCTGATATGCTCCTTGGAGATTGGGAAAAAAAGGCCAGGGAGAGAGGGGGAGGCCTGGCCATAACTGCAGAGAGTGAGGGTAGGGCAGCCCTGGCCTTCACATCCCGTTCTCCTGACCTGCAGGTCTAGGGCCCTTCCTGTTGTTTCACTCTGTCCTTGTACTTGACAAGCAGCTGTTTGTGTAAGCAGAACATCTCTCCGGACTGGATGGAGCCCAGAACTGAAATCATGGCTCCTTGTAACTCCCTCTGTTTCTGTGGAGGAAAATGTCTCATTTTCCATTACTTATTATAAGGGATGGGCTCCGAGAGCACCTCCAATCTGCCAGGTGCTAACATGGCACAGAACAAAATGATAAATTCTGGGACCACTTCCACTGGAGCACTGGGCCCTGTCCCCACCTGGACCACTTGACTGATGAGGGTTTTGCTCCCAGTCTTCAGCAGGGCTGTGGGCGTCGCTCAGCTGATGTGGGTGTTTGGGAGATGAATGGGCCAGACGGCCATGAGATTTCCCCAGAGTTTGTGTCACACCTCCCCCTGAGCCTGCCAGGGCACTCCAGGACCCAGCCCCGAGCATCCCATCTAGGGCTGGTCTGGGTAAAAATGGCTTTGGGAAAAGCAAGTGCTTCTGAAATCATTTGCAGCAAAGTGCATCTGATTTCCTTGCTTGAGGAGACAAATGTGGTCTTGGCCAATGGCTTTGAGCGGGACTGTGATGGGGAGATTGAGCAGTGGTTCTCAGCCTGGTTATGCACGAGAATCACCCCATCCACACCCCCATTCTGATTTCATTGATGGGAGGGCCCAAACATAGGTATTTCTTTTTTAGAGTTCCTCAAATGTTTTTAATAAACAGTCAGGGTTGAGAACATCTGAATCGGAAGGAAAGGGAGAAAGAACACTGAGCAATGAACTGTACATTTCATTGTTTTTGCTAAGTCAAGACATGTCCTAGAGAGGAGGGGGACTTGGCCAAGTTTTGTATGCTGTTGGCAAATTAAAGTCAAGTTTCAGCTGAACAGAGATCTGGGGGCACCCTTGTCGGCGCTGGGTGTGGAAGGAAACCAGGATGTAAGGGGGAGTCTCATGCAGCCACTCACCAACTGTCACCGGAAGTAGAAGAAGAGAAAGGCCAAGTCCCAACCCTGTGACAGAACTGGGGAAGGTGGCCTCCAGCTCCCACCACACCCTCCTCCCACCGGCTCCTCCTACATGAGGCCGCAGAACCACAGTGGTGAGTGACTGTCTGCTTTGGGAGGAGGATGGTCCGGTAGTTGATTGCGTTGGCTCTGGAAGCAAATTGCTCCATTTAAGTCCAGCTCCAGTGCCTCCCCACTGTGTGACCCAGGGCATGTTACATAACCTCTGTGTGCTTCAGTTTTCCTCATCTGTCAAATGGGGATACTGAGAGAATCCACGCCACAGAGGTGGGAGGGTCCAGTGAGTTAGCGTGTGCATATGAGGTGCTTCACACAGTGCCTGGCACCAAGTACACACTCGTTAAATGTTAGCTGTTGTAAGCTGGCCTGTGGGCTGGACACGCATGCCTCCTGGTTTGAGGAGAAGAGAAATTTCTCTGCGAAGTGACTCTGTCCTACTGATGCATAAGCAGTCTTTCTGTCAGGGCGGTACGCCTGCCACCTTACACTGCCTATCTTCTGTACCCCCAACCATCTGCTCTCGGAGTACCTGACCCACCCCATCTACACCCGTACCCACTACCATCTGTGCTCAGCTCTCACCTGCGCCCGGATTCCCTCTGTGCCTGGCTTGTGTCTGAGCCCCTGCCCTGCTGTGCCCACAGACTCACCTGCTACCACCTTCAGGTCTGTGTTCCACAAGCATGCTCTTCTCAGTAGTCAAGGGCAGGGATGCGTGGAGGGAACGGACTTTAGCAGGAAGGAGTTGGAGGTCTCACAGATTCCTTGTGCCTGAACAGGGAGGGCACTGATGAGCCCAGGTGGTGATGTGTTCACTTCATCAAGGGAACTGCAAAGAGCACTTCGTAGTGATGGCGGCGGTGGGGGGGGGGCGGTCTGAGAAGCAGCAAAGTAAACCCCCATAGAAGCAGGTGAGTGAGAACATTTCAACTCTCACTGCCTCCTCTCTCTCAGAGAGCCTGCCCTGGGGATCCGAGGAGTGGCAGTCAGCAAGATGGGGAGACAGAGTAGATGCAGTAAAAAGGAGAAATGGGCTGAATTGTGTCCCCCCAAATCACATGTTGAATCCTCAAACCCCAGTACTTGAGGCTTTGACTCTCTGAGATAGGACCCTTAAAGAGGAGATTAAATTAAAATGAGGCCATTAAGGTGAATCCTACTTCAATGTGTGATTGGTGTCCTTAGATGAAGAGGACATTTGGATACACAGAGAGACAGTAGATGTGCACAGAGGACGGCCATGTGAGGACACAGTAAGAGGGTGGACCTCAGCAAGCCAAGGAGAGAGGCTTCAGAAGAAACCAAACCTGCAGACACCTTGACCTTTAAATTCCAGCCTCTGGAACCGTGAGAAAGTAATTTGTTGTTTAAGGTTTCCAGTGTGGGGTATTTTGTGACAGCCGTCCTAGCAAATTAATACACTTCCCCCAGCTAGATGCTTTCTTAGGGTTAATACACTGTGAGTTTTTTCCATGTTGGCCTTTTACATGTCTTCTTTGGAAAAATTTCTATTCAGATTCTCTGCCCATTCATAAATCAGATTATTTGTTATTAAGTTGTATGAGTTCTTTGTATATTCTGATGAGGGGTTGGATATTAACCCCTCATCAGATACATGCTTTGCAAATACTTTTTCCCATTCCACAGGTTGCCTGTTCATTTAGTGGTGGTTTCCTTGCTGTGCAGAAGCCTTTCGGCTTAGTGTAGTCCAAGTTGTTGATGTTTGCGGTTTTCCTTATTCTTTTGGTGTCATAGCCAAAAAATCATTGCTATGACCACTGTCAAGGAGCCCCCCTGTGTCTTCTTCTGAGAGTTTTGTGGTTTCAGTTCTTGTGTTTAAATGTTTGATGCATTTGGAGTTCATGTTTGTGAGCGGTGTGAGATAGGAGCCCAATTTCCTTCTTCTGCATGCGGTTATTCAGTTTCCCAGCACCATTTATTAAAGAGTCTAGCCTTTCCCCATTGAATATTCATGGATCCTTTGTCAAATATTAGTTGACTATATATGCAGAGGTTTATTTTTGGTCTCACTATTCTGTTCCACTGGGGTATGTGTCATTTTTTTATGTAAGTATCTTTCTGTTTTATAGCTTTTATAGTATAGTTTGAAAGCAGGAACTGTGGCATCTCTAGCTTTATTCTTTCTCAGGATTTCTTTTTAATTTTTTAATGTTTATTTTCTTTCTAATTTTTTTATGTTTATTTATTTTTGAGAGAGAGACAGACAGAGCATGAGCAGAGGAGAGGGAGAGAGAAGAGTGAGACACAGAATCCAAAGCAGGCTCCAGGCTCTGCGCTGTCAGCATAGAGTTCAACACGGGGCTTGAACCCATGAACCGTAAGCTCATGACCTGAGCTGAAGTCGGATGCGTAACTGACTGATCCACCTCGGCACCCCAATGTTTATTTATTCTTGAGAGAGCACACAGGGGAGGGGCAGAGAGAGAAGGAGACAGAATCAGAAGCAAACTCCAGGCTCTGAGCTGTCAGCACAGAGCCTGACACGGGGCTTGAACTCATGAACCATGAGATCATGACCTGAGCCCACGTCAGATATTTAACCGACTGAGCTACCCAGGTGCCTCCTTTCTCAGGATTTCTTTGGCTGTTGGGAGTGTTTTGTGATTCCATACAAATTTTAAGATTGTGTTTTCTATTTCTGTGAGCAAATGTCATTGGGATTTTGATAGGTATTGCACTGAGTCTACAGATGGCTTTGAGTAATACAGACATTTTAGAAGTTTAAGTCTTTTGATCCATAAATACAAGAGATCTTTCTATTTGTTCATGTCCTCAATTTCTTTCTTAGAGTCTTGTAGTTTTCAGTGTACTGATTTTTTACCTCCTTGGGTAAATTTATTCCTGAGTATCTTATTGTTTTTGTAAATGAGATAGTTTTCTTTCTTTTTCAGATGTTTCATTTGCTAGTGTATAGGAATGCAACTGGTTTCTATGTGGTGATTTTGGAACTTGAAATTTTACTGAATTGATTAGTTCTAACAGTTTTTTTGGTGGGATCTTTAGGATTTTTGATATTAAGGATCATATCACCTGTGAACACAGATAATTTTAGTTCTTGCTTTCTGATTTGGATGTCTTTATAAGTATTAGTATTAAAATGGATCATATGGGGGCACCTAGGTGGCTCAGTCAGTTAAGTATCTGACTTAGGCTCAGGTTGTGATCTCACAGTCTATGGGTCAAGCCCCGCCTTGGGCTCTGTGCTGACAGCTCAAAGCCTAGAGCCTGCTTTGAATTCTGTATCTCCCCCTCTCTCTGCGTATCCCCCACTCATGCTCTGTTTCTGTCTGTCTCCATAATAAATAAACATAAAATTTTTTTAAGAATTAATAAAATAAAATGGATCATATGGTTTGGTTCTGAGCTTCTTGACAACCAGGATAAAAAGCAGAACATGGAACATTATAGAAAAGATGTGAACATATTTTCTTAGGAGGGACAGTACTTAGTTTTAAACTTATTTTTCCCTTAGGATTTACGTAAGGAAAATAGGGGCATATAATAGATTAATTTGTCAATAAAAATGTCACAGTCAATGCAGAAAATTAATTCTGGTTGTCTCTTATAGTGACTGTGAACAAAAATCCAGAACAAAACATTGAAGTATAGCTCAGAGAAGGGGATGCTTCAGGAGGCTGAGTTCCTATGACCCAAGTGAGAAGAGCCAAGATTCCAAGTTTCACCACTGCTCAATGGGAGACCAAGTATTTTCCATGAAGAGTGGGGCGGAAGCCATTTTCAGGGGTTAAAGTCAACTAGGGAGCAAGGAAGTGGACACTGCAGACACTGACTCTGTATCCAAATAAGTTGGTGAAGTTATGGTAAAGGCCTTCTAGTGACTTTCTATCCCCATTGATTTTGTCCTTCCTGGAAAGGCGGAACATTTCCTATTTCCACAGAAGTAGGAGGAGGATTTCTCTCCTGCTGTGGCAAATGAAGGTTAAGTCTTATGTTGAGTAGACACAAGATTAAAGGAGCCTGCTTTGCCGGGTCCCTGTGTGAGGATAGAAAGTCACACTGACCTGTAGTGGACTTTGCCTGAATGAGGAAAAATAAACCAAATCTTTGTTGTGTTAGATTTGGAGCTCTTCGCTCCTGCAGCATAACCTAGCCTACTCTAACTAATACAAGAAGGACAAGGCAAGAGAGATGAAAGGGGCAGCAGTGAAGAGCGGCCATTTTTAAGTCTAAAAAAGCCTTGAAAATATGTACAAGCTGAGGAGAATGGTTCAGAAGAGCTGGAGAAGTCAGAGCTATGGGAAAGAGGGGACCTGCCTGGTCACTCAGCTCTAACACAAGACAGTAGGCATGTGATTTCCAGCAAGAGAGGAAGACTTACTGGTTCTGGTCCAAGATGGTGACTTAGGAGGCTCCTAACCTCACCTCCCAATGGACACATTGAATCTACAACCACACATGGAGCAATTCCTTCTGAAAAAAGTCCAGAAACTAGCTGAGCCATTCTTACACACCCAGTGAATGAGAAAATACCCACATCACAACAGGTAGAAAAGACTGAGGCACGCTCTCACCAATAACCGCGTCCCCGCCCCCCACCCACCCCGGACAGTGAGAGGAAGGTTTACCTTGGAACAAGAGGAGAGATACTTCTTCCTTGATAAGCACAGGGTGAAGAAAAAACATAAGCAATGACAGAGAACTAAAAGGAAGGGAGGCTAATGGTTTCTGTCCGGTGGTCTTGGGTTCCTCAGTAAATGCAGAAGCGAGGATGCCTGGCAAGAGGTGGGAGGAAGTAGAAGGATAGGATCTGAGACAAAGGGGCAGGTTTGGGGAGCTTGTGAGAGGTGAGTCACAGGGTGTGAGGGGGCAGAGGGTCTGCCACACTACAGTGGCTTAGCATGGATTTGTAGAAAACTTGTGTGTGTGTGTTTTTTTTTAAAAAAGCGGGGAAACGATGGTCCCTTTAGCCTTCCTTGAGGAAGGCAAGCTCTCTATCGCTGTGGCTTTTGAAACAGAGCTTAGGTAACTAATTGGTAGAGATATTGTGAAGAAGACCCCTGAACTGGATGGACTAATTAACTCTTCTGAATTTAATTTTTTATTTTTTTACCCTTTTTTTTTTTTTGAGAGAGAGACAGAGAGCAAACAAGGGAGGGACAGAGAAAGAGAAGGAGACACAGAATCTGAGACAGACTCCAGGCTCTGAGCTGTCAGCACAGAGCCCAGTGTGGGGCTCAAACCCGCAAACTGTGCGATCATGATCTGAGCTGAAGTCAGATGCTTATCTGACTGAGCCACCCAGGTGCCCTTGGGCTAAATAAGGTTAATTTCACTTCCAACCTTGAGATTTTATGACTCTGTAATTCTGTGTTTTGTAAGAAACGTAACAAAATCAAATGACTTCCAGCCTATGCAAATGGTAGTGGCCTGTCTTTCAGCTTCGCCAAGGGAACGGAATTAAAAATGCTGTGCACTGAGAATGGCTGACGCTATGCTTGCACTCGCCTTCCAGGTCTGTTCTCCTAAGTATCAGAGAATTATGGTGAAACAGATGCACCATCGGGCTGACTGATAAGTATTCATCTCTCTTGAGCAGGCACGATGGAACAGCTGGAAATGCCATCTCGTTTTGACACATATTCTTTTTGTTTGTTGGTGACTTTTTGCATTTTCTCTTCCTCAACTCAGCATTTCCCCTGCTGACTCTGGGTTATCAAAGCTTTGTTCTCCTTAGAGAATTTTTTTTAGTTCTTCTATCTTGGAAGCACATTTGCATAGGGGGCAGCAGGTGAGAGAGGAAATGTCCTGACTGGTTCTAGCTCTAAGGGTCTGACCAGTCTCGGATGGATAACAGGACCCCCATCTGAGCACTGGCTACTCCATGTGTCCTGGAATAATATTGAAGAAACAAAGACTGTTCCAATGTCACAATGCTCGCTTCGTGTTGGGATGGAGATTTATGTTCCCAGCCTAGATCAAAGGGTCACCTTTTTTTTTTTAATGTTTATTTATTTTTGAGAGAGAGAGAGAGAGAGAAGCAGAGAGAAAAAGAGACAGAGGATCTGAAGTGAGCTCTGTGCTGACAGCAGAGATCCCAACATGGGCCTCGAACCCACCAGCTGCAAGATCATGACCTGAACTGAAGTTGGATGCTTAACTGACGGAGTCACCTAGGCACCCTCAGAGGGTGACCTTTTGAACAAGGCTCATTGTAGAAATCACAAAAACATTGAACATTTTGCGTCCTGCTGCAGTTCTCTTGCCCCCACCCCCACCCCAGCCACTTCCATCACCATAACAGCCCATTCAGTGACCAGCAGCCGACACATTTTCAGGACAACTGCAATGCCTCAGCTTGTCAAGAGGACCTCCAGCCCTAATCCGGAGATGTTTGTCCCAGGAGGTCTCCTATCTCCTTCTCTGCTTGTAGCATCTTGTGACATAAATCATCTGCCCAGAGAACTGAAGTGGTTCCATGGGGAGTGGAGCTTTATGCTACTCTTTGGCATAAGAACTATCACTTGGGCCCCTTAAGTCCAGCGTCAGTAGATTAGGGAAATATCAAACATTACGTAAATCTTACACATCAAGGAAGAGGTAGAGGGAAATGTTCTAAGATCAAAGGGAGTGCAGATTATAACCCTGTTTATAGATAATAGACTGACACTGAAAAATAGCTTCTTAGTGCCTAATGATAAAGAACAAAAGGGCTGAAATTGTTAATAAAAATTCCAATCACTTCCTGCTTGTGTGGGGAGTCAGAAACAGCCCTTCACTTCTGGTTAAAGTTTTCCTACAAATGCAGCCTAAAGTGTGTTGGTTAAACTCTCTCAATTTCATGTTTCATCTGAAAATATTGGGATTAACATGAGAATCTATTTATTGACACCATCCTTGGCTATTTCCAAAATGGGTAGTTAAATGGTTTTGATTAAAACTCCATAATCTATATGACTCTTTAGCCAGAAGAAGAGAGCCTTGGTGGCAAAATGGAAAGACGAAAGGATTTTGGCAGAATGCTAGACGAAACAGAGGCACTGCAACAGCAAGTGCTAGGCAGACCTAGAAGGCTTTAAAATCTGTGAGATTCTCCACCAGCCCCACACATCACAGTTCAAAGAAGTAGTTGCTTGTGTTTATCAGACAGATACTGTGGTAGGTGGGTGGTGTTGAGGGGCATCTCTGTTAAGGACGGTGGTGGGGAGGGGTAGCTGTCTGGGCTTGGTGGGCACGATGTTGCCAGTTCCAATCATCTACGTGAAGACAGGAAATGAGACCTGGGGCCGCCTAAGGCAAGGAGTTAGAAGAAGACCCCTGTTTGAAGCTGGCATTCTCGGAGGGCCATGCCCTCAGGGAGAGCATGGATCAGGAGAAAAATGTGTCCGATGGCTCAGCCAGATAACAAGAAATTAGATCTGTCTTTGCTTGGGCTCAGAGAGAAAAATCCTCCCCCGGGAAATAAAAACTCTGGGCCTGTGTCTCACATAGATTTAAGTTTACACTACCCAGAAGTCTAGAGAAGTCTCATGCCAGAAACTATAATAAAAAAAATGGGTCCCAGGCGGCTGATACTTTTGATTTGGCTGGGAAAGTAAATACAGCAATACTTTGGAGGGGTTAGTCCATAACTCAGTTTCATGCAGCACACAAGACACCCTGAGATGAGGAAAATACTCACCATGCACAAGTGTCTGAAGACATAATGAACAGAATGACTGGGGTTCAGGTACCGAGGTGGATAATGGAAAGTCGGATCAAGAATGCAAGTGTGTCTGAAATTAATAAAAAACTTGCACATGCACAGACTGACCTATGGACAGTAATACCAAAACCCGGGAACAATCCACGTCCTTCTTCAGAGGTTTGATTAGATAGGCTGTGGTGTGTCTATCCAGGGACCGCTATGCAGAGTAAACAAAAATGAAGACAGTCTCTAGGTACAGTTGTGAAAAGATATCCAGGATATATTGTTAACTCAATAAAACCAGGAAAAGTCTATATTATTTATACATTTTATCTAAGAAAGACTGTGACAATAAGCATTAATATCCTTGTCTTTGTGTATTTGCATTGACATGGAAAGAATATGCAAAAAATAACTATTGTAAACCATAGGGATTGGAGTATGGGTGTATAAAAGGGACATGGGTGGGGATTAAATATACTTTTATGATATATTTTTTATTTTTAAATTATTAAAATTATTGAGAATAGAGGAGATTTAGATAATATAATTAATAAGCTTGATCAAATGGATATATGTGAATCATGCACCCAACATTTAGAGACTAGATGTCAAATATACAGTTTTAAAATATACATGGAGGGGCACCTAGGTAGCTCAGTCAGTTAAGCATCAGACTTCAGCTCAGGTCATAATATCATGGTTTGTGGTTTGAGCCCTGCGTCAGGCTCTGTGCTGACAACTCAGAGCCTGGAGTCTGCGTCAGATTCTGTGTCTCTCTCTTTCTCCCTCTGCCCCTCCCCCACTTGTACTCTGTCTCTTTCTCTCTCTCAAAAAAAAAAAAACTTTAGAAAATTAAAAATATATATGCGTAGAATGTTTGCAAAAGCTGAATTCTCTTTAGGTCATCAATAAATCTTCCAAAAATCCAGTAAGATTTAATATCTATAGTCCTCATTCTCTGACCACAGTATAATAAAACTAAAAATCGCTATATGTAATCAATACACCAATTTTCTTTGGCTACTTAAGAACCAACTTGTAAATAATCCATGGATCAAGGAAGAAATAAGATTAAAATTATGAAAATATTTAAAATTAGATAATAACTAATACTTTACATATTAAGTATGTGGAATACACCTAAAGCAGTCCTTAGCGAGAGATGGATAACCTTACATAATTTATTTTAAATGTAGCTGGTATTGATCAATTCAATAGAATTGAGAGTCCAGAAGAAGATCCTTGAGGGCACCAAGAAAATTCAACGCAGAAAGAATGGTCTTTATTGAATGGTGCTGAGGTGATAGGTTGTCCACATGCAAAAGAATGAGGTTGTACCTCAACCTCACACCACAAACAAAACTCAACTCAAAATGGATCAAACACCTAAATGTGAGAGCTAAAAATCTTAATCCTTCAGAAGAAAACATCAGTATAACTAATCACAGCCTTAGATTTGGCAATGGTTTCTTAGATACGACACCAAAAGCACAAGCAACAAAAGAAAAATATTGGACTTCCACAAAATTAAGTTGTGCTTCAAAGGATAATACTAAGTACAAAGGCAATCCACAGAATGGCAGAGATTTTTTGCAAATCTTCCATCTGATAAGACACTTACACAAAGGACATATATAAAAAACTATTACAACTCAATAGTAAAAAGAAAAATAACCCAATTTAAGAAATAGACAATGGGATGGTTCTCCAAAGATCCACAGATGGCCTGTAAGCACGTGAAATGGTACGTGATGATGGCTCAACATCACTGACTGCGGGGAAGATACAAATCAAACTCACAGTAAGAACCACTTCACACCCACTAGGACGGCTACAATAAAAGATAATAGCAATGTAGATGACAATGTGGAGACACCGAAGCCCTCACACACCACTGGCAGGAATGTGAAATTGTACAGTCACTTTGGAAAACAGCATGGCAGGCCCTCAAGATGTTTAACAGAGTTACCGTCTGTGGCCACACAATGCCATGCCTAGGTACACACCCAAAAGCAATGAAAACATATGTCCACATAGAAACTTGTACGTGAATGTTCATAGCAACATTCTTTATAATAGTAAAAAAGTGGAAACCACCTAAATGTCCATCAACTGATGAATAAACAGAATGAGTTGTGTCCTTACAATGGGACATTATTGGTTAAGGGAAAGAAATGAAGTACTGATACATGCCATGACATGGATAAACCTCAAAGTCATTACGCTACATGAAAGGAGCCCATCACAAAAGACTTCATGCTGTTTAATACCATTGATATAAGATGTACAGACTAGATAATTCCATAGAAATAGAAGGGAGATTTGTGGTCACGTGGGTGAAGAAGAGTGTTGGGATGTGGGTGTATGGTTTCTTTTTGGGGTAATAGAATGTTGCAAAATGGACTGCAAAACCATTGAATTATATACTTTAGATGGACAAATCAACATGATATGTGAATTATATCTTATAATAAAGCTGTTATTTTTTTAAGTAGCCTGAAAATGAATGGGGTAGACCTATAACTCAAGAAATCAGCCAAAGTACAAGAGTATGCTTAAAGAAAATGGAAGGAAAAAATGATAGGGGTACAAATTAATGAAACTGAGTGATCTTTATAGAAATTAATAAAGTAGACACCCTATGGCGAGGCTGCTGAAGAAAACTGGAAAGAAGGCTCGGATACCCATTTCGGGAATGGAAAAGGAATCATCATGGTGGATGCTGCAGACACGGCAAAGATGATAAGAGGGTGTTGGGAATGCATATACAACAATAAATTAGACAATTAAAAATATTTCTCCCCCAAATTTATCTGTCATCTGAGAGATAACAAGCTTTTGAGGCTTTTCAACATGGATCAGGCTCACTTCCAGAGAGGAGGGTGCTCAAGAGATGGAGACAGAGTACACCCAGATGAGGGAAGAGGCAGGGCCACCCCAGTCCACTGGGCAGGTCTGGGCCGAGTGCCACGGAGGGTACTAATTGGCCCTGAGGCACACCAGGAGGGCATTGGAGCCTGAGAGTCCCTCGAGGCCTCGTCTGTGGTGGCCACTTTCCCAGGGCCGCACTGTTACTTCAGGAGGGCCTTTCCCCTCCTCTCATTTGGTGAGGACACCTCCTCCTCTGCCCTGGGTTTCTGTCCTGCTCCACTACCACCTTACATGGGTTCTTTCTCCTGGTTGGGTTTACTATTTCCTTCCCTGGTAAGTGAGAGAGTCCATCCTAATGATGCCTGTGGTTATTTCCAACACCAGAGTTCTCCAAGTCTCAGTTCTTCTATTTGCTAGGAGCTGCAAGAGTTGTGAGTTAGAGATTGTTTGGCTATTTTGCTGGTCCCACAAATCCAAGTTACAGAGCGAGAGCTAGAAGGGTGGTTCTCACACTGTGTTCCACAGCACCCCGGGGTACCCAGAGACATTCGCAGGGGTCTCTGAGGGGTGAAGGGAAGCTCAGCTGTGGGGCTTAACCTGCTAGAGTGTCATTATGAAGCTTGTCAGAGCCATTTTATATTCTTGTGAAAGTTCATTTACAAAAAAGGCTCAACTCCAAGCAATTTTGAAAACCCCTCACCATCTAAATGGCAGTCAGAAAAGAGGCCTCAGGGCATTGACTGTTGTTGTCTGGGGTTCTCTGTTGAGGCTCAGGACCCAGGGGACGTCTGCTATGGACTGATGAATCCACCGTGGGGTGCATTTCAGTTTGCATTTGCTATGAGGCCTTCACAGCGCTTAATGTCTTCCAAAGATACTTGCTAATCTTTTCAACATCATTCAAAGAGCTCAGAAGAGCACGGGCCATCTTTCCTGTGGCATTTGGCAGAGGTTTCTGAATTTCCTGGGCATCTGCACTGTCGGTGTCCACTACGTGCTTGATCTTGTACGAGGTTTATCGAGAGAAGGACCTGAGAGTTGGAGATGGGGTGGGGGAGGCACTTTCACAACTGAAGAAAAGCCCAGCACCTGACATCCACTTGGTGAGAACAGATAACCCGAATAATTAGAGAAGAATCAATGGCACTTTGGGGTAAGAATTGTGCAGGGAAAAGGAGTCATATAGCCAGGGCCCTGGAAGAGCTGTCAGAGAGAAGGGTCCGGGCGGTCATATGGCTGCCAGATGTGAAGCTATGAGCTGTGAGTGGAAAAGAAATGTTGCAAAGCTAGTCCTGACCATGAGAGCTGCCTGGGGACAGACCAAGCTCCCTCACAAGGTAGGAGTGCCCCCACCTTTCCCTCTCCCCACCATTGTCCAGAGTCTGGGCGATTCCTGGCAATATTGAGGAGAGAATGGGTGATGGAGGGCGGGGTGGGCAGGTGAGCAGTGTGGTCCCTGTGGCCCCTTCTAGCCCTCCTAACTTCTGGTCAGGAGCTGCGGTTTTACATAAAAACTCGAGTGCAGTAAAGGTGCAGAGAAAGAAGCCTGCAGGGTCTGGACTGGACAAAGGGGGCTTCCTCAGGCCTTCGCAGTCAACCTTGGAAACACCACGTCTGGCAGCCTCTCCTGGAGCCCTGGGCGGTGCGGCGGGGAAAGGACAGTACATAAGACTGCAGTGAGATCATGGTGACTCTGGGCATGAGATACCATCAGGAGACAAGGCTGGGCACTGAGGCCTGGGGTAACCAATGATTGAAGCAATCACAGGGGCCTGGCTTCCTTGGCTATGTACCTTCCAAGCAGCGCTCTGAGTGAAAAGCACAGTTATGAAATGCCCCATTCATTTCCTGCTAGAGATCCTATCTTAATCCTGAGTTCTCGCCTCCTGGAGAATTAGCTGTTTCTTATGAAGCCTACCCTCTTTCTAAAGATGCTAAAGGAGCCTTGATGAGAGGAACAATTGCCATTTAGCAGAACAAAAGTTGTGTTCTCCC
This sequence comes from Suricata suricatta, assembly GCF_006229205.1. Taxonomy (NCBI): domain Eukaryota; kingdom Metazoa; phylum Chordata; class Mammalia; order Carnivora; family Herpestidae; genus Suricata; species Suricata suricatta. The sequence goes on from NC_043704.1 coordinate 73,092,530, forward strand.
TATATTTTCTTAAGTATGCTGCTTTCCTTATTTAAATATCTGATGTTAGATGTTGGGCCAATTCAACACTGCATTGTTGCCTATCACATATTTTGGTCGTTCTGAGAGAACACACTTAAAAGCTGCGACAATGATCTGAACCATTGTCAAGGCTGCGCCATCAGTGACAGAGAGCAGCTAGATTTTGATATCGCGAATGTAAAGCTGTCTGAGTTGTTTTGGTCTGCTACAGCTGGGTGCTCCTGCTAAGAGAGATTGGAAAGTCCAAGGAGCACAGAGACAGGGCATCGAGTCATGTCTTGGCTCCTGTCAGACAGCCTTGCAGGTGACCACCCACGCCCACCAGCCCACAAAATGGTTAATGTTATTTAGTGCTGCTTTCAACTCTGTCCTACAAAGAGAGGAAGGTTGGTGAAATCCACCATCATATTGGAGTAGGGTCGTCGGCATTGTCCCTGGCCCGGACCCAAGGAAATTCTTCACTGTACATCTGGCTGAAATGCTAAGTGTCTCAGGGAGAGAACCAAGGCCTAAAAGTAGGAACTTTGATCCAATGCCAGCATGAACCCCGAGTTTTGGTGCAATGTGTGATTGCTGGCACACCTGTGTGCTCAGAAGCCTCAGACTGAGCTGAGCCCCAGTTGGGGGACAGATAGTGTCCTTGCTCCTGCTGCTTGCCCGAGGCCCCAAGGTAAGAGTGGGGAAGGACCTAGATTTCAGGGCCAGAACGACCACCCCCTCAAGACTGCTTGGGATGCTGGCCGTTGAAGTGGCCTGAGTACGGAGAGAAGATGATGTCTCTGAAATCACAGCACAAGTCCTGGGCTGACAGCAGCCTTGCCCCAGAACAAGTTGCTCTGGCCTCAGAGAATCCACATCAGCTCGTACGTCTTGGCTGCCCAATGTGTCTCTGTTCTCCTTCCAACTTGATCTCTCTCTTTGCTCCCAGCTCACAATCCCTGGAACCCCCAGACTCCATCTGCCCCACAGTGGTCCTCTCTCACTCACTACCTCGTAGTCTAGTAAAGGGTCTGGAGCTGCTAGGCTGCAGGTGGCTGGAGGACATAAACGGATGTGTCCTGCTCACCTAGGGTCTGTGTTTGGGGGACAGCACTGAGTGCCTGAGCTCAGGAGTAGGACCTTTGTGACTTTCCTTGGCACCCAGCAGGGACTCAGTAAGTGTTTGCTAAATGAAGGCCTGGGGTTCCAGAAGGGGAGAACTACCTTGTTATTTCCCATCTCTCAAGTCCATTGCAGGCCCTGACATCCAGTGAGTACTCGAGGTGCCTGACTTCGTGCTGGCTTGATTTCCCACAGTCCCTCATTTTGGTGGGGGCAGGCAGGCTCCAGGACCCCTCTGGAATGGCGATGGACATTGCCACCAGGTTTCTGGGTATGCTGAGAGGAGGCTGTCTCCTTGGGCCCGTGAAGGGGGTAACTCGCCTTCCTGAGATGGTGGTGAGTCTGGTTGTGCAGTGGCCTGGATTGCTCCCGTGTCACACCTTGTGCCAACACTTCTCTCCAAGGCAGACAGAGGGGAAGCTCACGGCCCAGTTGGCTGGACCTCGGTCCCCTGATATTTCCCTCCTTCTGAACAGAAATGGAGAGCCAGAACAGCCTGCCAGTGTCCCAGGGAGGAGGGACTGTCAAGAGTGAGTGCCAGTGAGCCAGGACCAGAAGGAAGTGACCCGCTGTGCCACATGGTGGAGAGAGTCCTCCCTCCAGAGGGGCTGGATGAGGCAGCTGTGGAAAGAGTGAGGATGGGAGGGGACACTGGGGAGGAAGAGTCCCTGGCCCCCAGCGGGGAGTCCCTTGTCACACTGGAATAGGCCTGTGTTGGTACCCTCGCCATGCTGGGTCTCTGGCTGGGGGCGGCCAAGGGGAAGAGAGTCCTCCACTCCCCTATCTCTTGAGGCATGTCTCCTGAGGGTTGGAGGCCATCTCCTTCCCAGGTCAGGCCTGCATGGTGGTGAAAAGGGTCTCCCCCATCGCTGGAGCTCTCTTTATTCTTCACAGACATTTTCTCGATTCCTCTCCTCGACATGTAAACTTGTCTTGGTGTCTGCTTCATACCTCCAGTATGTCTTCCTGTGTCTGGTTCTTTTCCACATCATCTGTCAATGAGAGCCACCCATGTCATGAAGCAGAAAGGCACTGCTTCAGATACAGCTGGTGCCTTTTTCCACGTGGTAAGAGACCTGACAGCCGCCAGAACCTTTGGGGGTCATGTGATGCCACGTCTCACATCTCAGCCCTTGGAGATGGTCACGTGGACTCTGCTTGAACATCTCCAGGGACAAGTCACTGCCTCCTTCTGTAAGTCCATAAGAAGGCAATAAAAATTTCTAGAAAATTCGTCCTGCATTGGTCAGTCCACAAGATGCCTAGTTCCCTCCTTGGTGGTATGACTGACACAGATCATTCATTCATTTCTTCTCTTTTAAAAGGACCTGTGGCTTGTCATTGGTGGCCTGTGTGAGACGTCACCTCAGATGGGGCAGGGCCTCTGCTCTGTGCTGGGGTAGCTTGGCAGAGGTGAGCCTAGATTTGGGGGTGGCAGGAGGTAATGAGAGAGGAAGAGGAGTATTTCCACCAAGGTTTCCCTTTTTTTAAAAAAAATATAATTTACTGTCAAGTTGGCTAACATACAGTGTATACAGTGTGCTCTTGGCTTCAGGAGTAGATTCCCATGGTTCATCATTTACATACAACACCCAGTGCTCATCCCAACAAGTGCCCTCCTCCATGCCCATCACCCACTTTCCCCTCTCCTCCACTCCCCCATCCACCCTCACTTTGTTCTCTGTCTCTAAAAGTCTCTTATGGTTTGCCTCCCTCCCTCTCTGTAACTCTTTTCCCCTTCCCTCCCACCATGGTCTTCTGTTAAGTTTCTCAAGATCCACACATTAGTGAAAACCTATGGTATCAGTCTTTCTCTGATTGACTCATTTCACTTAGCATAATATCTTCCGGTTCCATCCATATTGCTGCAAAGGGCAGGATTCCATTTTTTCCTCATTGCCAAGTAGTATTCCATTGTATATATAAACCACATCTTTTTTATCCATTTTCAGTTCCACCAAGGTTTCTGTAGCAGGCTGAGTGCCCCAACTTTCTCCTTGGAAATGAAACCTCCCCCTTTCACTAAAGAGAAAAAAGAATCTGGGGCACCGGGCTGGCTCAGTCAGTGGGGCACGTAACTTTGATCTTGGAGTTGTTTGAGCCCCACATTGGGTGTAGAGATTACTTTAAAAAATCTTTTTTATAAAAACGAGAGAGAGGGAAAAGAATCTGTAGGCTTCTGCCACATGGGCCAAGGTTCAAATCTGGTTCCAGTGTCTAATTTCCAGTTTGTGATCTTGAAGTATCACTCAAATTCTCTGGGTCTCAGTCTCCTCTATTTATGAGACTGACGCGCCGCCCACTGTGCTAAGAAGGCGACAGTCTCCTCTATTTAAAACAGGATGATATTAAATACCTCAGAGATCTCTTTGGGGATTAGACAACTTGATATCTGTGAAATGAGCATTGTGGAACCAGCTGTGAGTTAAATGGCGTCTGTCCACAGTTACGAACTGTTGGCCTTGGATGTGAGCATAGGGCTCTATGTGTATAGATGGCGAATGGGAAGCCGATATGTTTGTGTCCTAATCCCTAGAGCCTGGGAATGTGACCTTATTTGGAAAAAGAGTCTTTACAGATGTAATTAATTTAGGGATCTTGAGATGAGATCATCCTGGATTATCTGAGCAGGCTGTACATCCGTAACAAGCGTCCTTATAAAAGACAAGAGTGGTCCCAACTCAGACCTCAGCCAGGTGATAGAAGGATCTGCAAAGACTTTTTGGCCCCATGAAACCACAGAGCCAAAGTGTAGTTGAGGAATCCTAACAATCCAGTCCTTCCTGCCGGCCCCGTGGCATGAGGGGCTGTTTGTCTTTGATATTTGTGTCTTCGTAACTGGAAGCACCACATTTTGAAAGTAAAAAGCTGTAAAGCGAATGAAACATTATGTAACATCTTGAATGTGTGAAGGAAAACAAGGATGGCTACACGGATGCTGACAGACGCCTGAGGTTGGAGAAAGGTCCCATTCACGCCCGAAAGATGGAGAAAGCCTGCCACTGGCTTTCCCCCTTCCTTTCTTCAAAGCATGTTTGTTAAGCTTCGAATTTGTGCCAGGCATTGTATTAAGTGTGAGGGACATAGCTGTGACCAAGACAGGCCGTCTTCCTCCTCCCTGGGCAGGAAGCTTAGGAGGGGAGACGGGCGTTTGACAAAAAGTTAAGACGCATCATTTTCAATGACGATCGTGCTAAATGTTATGAATTGCCTTGCCGCCTTTGTTAAAATTCAGTGACCAAACACATGTGCGTCTATTTCTGGGTTCTCTATTTGGCTACTGATCTGACTGTCCTCTTTTTACCAATTCTACACTGTCCATCTGCTGCGGGAAGTCTCGAAGGCGGGACTGTCCCTCCTCCAACTTTGCTCTTTTCCAAAAATCACTTTGGCTCTTCTGGTTCCTCTGTCTTCCTAGCTACATTTTAGAATCAGCTTTTCAGCATCCATTAACTCTATATCAACTGATGACCGGAAAGTCAATGGAACTAAAGATCTAAAAAGATGTAAAAACTAGTTTCTTTTTCCTTTTTTAGTTTTTTTTGTTTGTTTACAAGGCACTCTGAGATTCTTTGATCTTCCACAACTGATCGAGGTGGCTGATAGTTGGATGTGGGTTAGAACTATTTACAGCTGCCCAAACCACCCTTTGTATATTGTTGCTTCTTTTTATTTGTCCGTAATGACAAAAGTATAAGTGAAGTTGGAGGCATGATGCTAGTCTCCACAGCAGAATTTTGAGGAGAGTGGATGAGAAAGAAGCCATGTGGGCCCCTGTGATGTGAACCTGCAGAAGCTGTAGGCTGACAGATTCATAGAACCCAAGCCCCTCCTCTGTGGGCTGATAGCCCGGGCCCAGACCTGTAATGTCCATCCAGGGATCTAGGAGACAGCAGACCAGCCATGTGTGACTGATTTGAGGATGAGAAAAGGTGAAATGGCCCTAAATCTGGCAAGGCAGGGAGGCTGCCTCTCACCCAGGGAGCCCTAATGGGTCATGCCATGCTTGGAGCAGCCAGAAATCTCCTCACTATGTGTGGTCAGCAGCAGTGTGGCTGCTCTGGGTCTGCCCTGCTTTGTTCAGACTGTGCCCGCTCCCACTGGGAGTGCGTGGGTTGGCAGGCAGAGCCCACAGACTGCGAATTATGTTCCCTGAGCCCTTGCCCTTAGTAGACATGCAACAAGAGACAGGCGCATGGAAGCCCTGGATGTCTGGGGCCTCCCAAGGGAGACAAATGAGGAAGCTGAGGGTAACACGAAGCTACCAGGTTGGCAGACAGACCTGGGCAGCCCGGTTCTCCACCCCTAGGGGAGGCAGGAAGGTCCTGAGGCCTGGAGGACAAGGTTCCTGTCCTTCAGCATCCCTGCCTTCCTGAGAGAGGGAGAGGCGGCCTTCCAGATAAAGGATCTGAGAATGCCCCCAACACACCCAAGATGGCAGCAAGGGGTGGGGGTCAGGGCACTGGTCTCGGGGTTGAGATGTTTTCTTAGCCTGCCTCAGCCACTGCCTGGTTCCCTGACCTGGATGGTTACATGATTTCCCTAAGCCTACTTCTTGTCACTGCAAAATCGGATGGTCATTCTGCCAGTCTTTCACGCCAGTTGAAAATCAAATATGGTAGATAGGAGAATGGGTAAATGGACAATCCTAAAGTAGACACTGATACGGTGCTTACTGTGTGCCAGGCACTGATCTAGGTCCCAAAGCATGAAATCATATGCATGAAATCACTGACTCCCCCATAACACCTCCACAGTGGACACACTGGACATATTATGAACCCATGATATAGAGCAGGGGAACAAGGTTCAGAATGATAATGAACTTGAAGAAGGTCAAGTGGTGGGGCTGGGGTTTAACTTGGGTCTGTCTGAACCCAGAACCTTTGCTCTTAACTAGGGCACTCATACTTCTGATGGAAATACTCTGGGAACTAAGGAGTGTTGTATAAATCTAAAAGTTAGGGTATTCAGTTAGTTTTTCTCCCCGCTGTCCTCATCTGTCTGCATCTGGAAATAAGCTGTGTTGGACTAGACTGTCTGTGAAGAGCCAGCAGCAGGGGAAAGCCCAGAAGAGAATTTCCCCATGGGAGTAAATTGTCAGTGTGCTCAGAGGGCTGGGCAAAGTCTCCTCTGGGGCAGGAGAGAGAAGGACACAGACCCATGAAGCCTCCCCTGCAATGAACTTCAGGAAAGACAGGCTCTTTCTTGAGTCCAGTCTCATTCTAGAACCAACCTCCCAGGAGTCCGTAGCCTCTAAGCAGAGTCTGGTGAACCAGACGTGGCTCCTTTAGTGGCTCAGGAAGCCAAAGGGCAGTGTCGTGTGCCTCCCAGTGCTTGTCTGAGCCTCTGTCCACAAGGCCCCGGGCTACCAGATGATGGAGACTTGGAGGGGCCTTGATCTGGGAATGCACAGGGTGGGGAGCAAATGGGGCTGGGAGAAGTAACTGGCGGCAGGGTGCAGAGAGGCTAGGGGTCGGAAGTAACTGCCCTCCCATCTGAGCCTGCACCTGCATAATTGGAAAGGGCCTGAGAGTTCTGTCACCCTAATTATCTCCTTCACTGACCTGTCTCAAAGGCTTGCACTCCCACTCTCAGAGCTTCCTTTAAAAAAAAAAATTTAAGAGGCACCTGGGTGGCTCTGTTGGTTAAGCGTCCAACTTTGGCTCAGGTCATGATCTCACAGTTTGTGGGTTCGAGCCCCACATCAGGCTCTGTGCTGACAGCTCAACGCCTAGAGCCTGCTTCAGATTCTGTGTCTCTGTCTCTCTCTGCCCCTCCCCTGCACATGTTTCTGTCTCTCTGTCTCTCTCAAAAATAAATAAACATTAAAATTTTTTTTAATTTTTAAAAAATATTTATTTACTTTTGAGAGAGAGAGAGAGAGAGCATGAGCAGGGAAGGGGAAGAGAGAGAGGGAGACACAGAATCCGAAGCAGGCTCCAGGCTCTGAGCTGTCAGCACAGAGCCCAACATGGGGCTCAAATTCATGAACCATGAGATCGTGACATGAGCCGAAGTCAGACACCCAACCAACTGAACCACCCAGTGCCCCTCTCAGAGCTTCCTGCCTTTGAGTTAAACATTGCCATCTAGCAACTTGTTCTAAAGGCAAACTTATCTGGGTCCATGGAGTCACCAAGACCTTAGTGTGACTGAATATGGACCCAGCGAGAATCAGGGAGGAGCCCCAGTCTGGGAGAAAATGGAAGAAAGAGCTGTGGACCATGGGGAATTAGGAAGAAGAAATTTTGGCAACCTGCTGGTTTCACCTGTAGCTGAACCTCAGAGAGTCAGCATCCATGAGACATGGGCTTACCAGGGGCCTCAGATCTCTGGATTTCTTAGGAGAGCCTTGTTGCTCTAACAGACCCTAAAATTTCAGTGGCTTCCATACAAGACCAATTTATTTCTGACTTGTGGCTCAGTCTCATGCAGGGTGATGCCTCAGCTCCACACGATCACTCAGGGTGCCAGGGTCCTTCCTTCATTGGGCCCCTGTCCTCAGGCTGCTCAGAGCCCTATCAGTCAAAGGATGTGGCATAAGAGTGGATACTACACAGGGGACATTTGTGTGTGCTGGGCTAGGAAGGGCTCATCACTTCACTGATACTCGATTTGCCAAACTCAGTTACCAGGCCACACGTTATTACAAGGAGGCAGGGAAAGGTCCTCTAGCTGTCTGCCAGGAGGAAGGGGCAAATACAGCAGTTTCTGCCCCCACCCCCCAAACCTTCTCCTTCCTTTTAAAAAATGGACCAGAGCATAGTCTGGGCCACCAGGAAGTCTCCATTGAGGAGGGGACATTGTCTCTGGACCCAGAAGGATGGGAGGCTTCTCCCTGAGAAGCGGTGGGTGTTGTGTGCAGAAGGACAGAAATGTTCTCTACCTATAGCCCCCATCTGTACCCCCCACCACACACCTCCCAGGGCACATGGAGAACCGATCCAACCAGCTGACGCAGGGTGGAGCAGTGTGATTTGGGAGGACCGGGAAGGGCCGCTTATCCCAAGTATTCCCGGCTGCCCACCCAGTACAAATGGCCACGAATCTCATTTCTTCTCACAAGGACAAGAGGTGGTCATTTTGTGAGTCGTGAAGGTGCTCTTATAGCTGATAATTACATATTCATTGAGGAAAGGTAATAAAAATCATTCCTCTCTTCATTTACTTAGATGTGACTTTTCTGTAGTGGTTATGCAATTACTGGTATTTTTCAGTAGCATTATTAAGAATAAATGGGCTTCCATTTCTCAGTCACACATAAATTCAAACATGAGAAGTGGAATGGAGAGAGGCCGTTTTCTTGGAGAAGACTCCGGCCATGCTCAGAGTACTTTTGTCAGGCTGTTTGGAATGAATCATTCGCAGCTGCCTTCAGTGTTGGGCTCACTCTGGGCAGCTTCCTTCCCACCCCTGGACACCAAGTGTCCCAGAGAAGGTGTCCCTTGGGCCTGCCTGCATCCTGAAGCCCTGGGGCAGGAGCCTTCATGAAGGGACCAACTGAGTCCATATTTTGGACTTCTCCTTGTGTGTCTTTTACCCAGCTCTTCCCTCTCCTAGATGACTAGGATAGAGATCAGTATTCTTTTTTCCCAGGGTATCATTTAAAATGGCAGCAATGGTCTCAAAAGAGCACATCTGTGACTGCTTTGAACTGCCCATGTCCAATTAGTCACAATGAACATGGCCTGAATTGCTGGCATGCTGGGAGACAGGAACACTGCATACATCCACTTGGGTTCTTTCAGGGGGCCACCACTCACACAGGCTACCCTGGGTTCTAGCTGCCTGGCTCCGGGTGGGGGCCCTGCTACAGAGTCCTGCTGTGCCAGCATGGAAGCAATGGCATGTCGGTGTCAGGACCTGGGAGCCATCCATTGGGCAAAGCCCTGCACCCACAGCTTCTCCAATAAGCTGCCCCACAATCAGAAGAGGTGCATGGATAGGATAGTCTTTCTCTCCTGAGATAAGGGGGAACCCCTCCTGAGGAATACAAATCTGGGAGTCCCATGGAGAGAAGGGTTTTTGGTGGGCCTAGAGGGCCAATGTGAGAGCTTCAGCCTCTGATGAAAGAGCCTGGGCTTAGAGCTTGCAGTAGAGCTTGGTGCCAAACTCCCAGGTTGGGCAGACTTAAGCAAGCTGGTGAGGAGAGTTTACTCTTTCATTTACAGTCATTTCACATGCATCAGGCCCTTTTCTTGTGCCAAGTACTGTGTCAGTGCACTGTCTTATCTCATTAAGTCCTCCCAGGACCCCTCAACGAGGAAGGTCCTCCTATGACCTCCATTTTATAGGCGAGGAAATTGACACATGATCTGGTCCAGCATCACCAGCCTGAGTGTGGGGGGAGCTGCGATTTGAACCCAGTCTTTCTGGTCCCCAGAGGCTCATTTCAAACATCATGATCCTCTGTGGTCAAGGTTAACTGAACAACAGGAGAGTGAGGTTAAAGGAGGTGGGTGTGAAAGGGCTATAGGTGCATCTGTCCAGAGCACCCTGATCTAGCTGTCTTTCAACTCCTTGACATCCTTCCCTCCCTTCCTTCTTTCCTTTCCACACTCGTCTCATGCTTTTTTATGTCGTCTTCTTCCCTTCCAACCAGGCATCTGAGCAGGGAGCACTATTTCCCAGATCCTTACTGTTTTCTGTCCATTAACACCGAATCTTCCTTTTCTGATTTGGTGCCAAGTTCACTGCACAGGCTCACTTCACTCATTTATTCATTCAATAACTGCTGAGCAGCTATTTTGCATCAGGGACCATTGCAAGCTCTGAGATTCAAAACTGAATAAACTGTGGTCCTTACCCTTAAAGAGTTCACTGGTCTCGTTGGGAAGACAGACCAATAAATAGAATAGGATAGACTAGGTGCCCTTAGAACAGGGCTCTCAATCTCAATGCGCCAATGAGTCACTTGAGGATCTGCTGAGGATCTGGTTAGAATGTCTGGGGAGGGACCTGACATTCTGCCTTTCCAGCAAGCTCCCGGGAAATGCTACTACTGCTGAAGACCACCCTTTGTGTAGTAAGATGCAGAAGACTTTGGATACTGTGACAAGAATGTAAGCCTGGTGCTGGGGGAGGGGATTCAAAGAGAGATGAGAGTCTGGAAAAGAGATGAGGCCTGAGCTAAGTCCTGACCAAAGCTAAGGAGAAGGACCAGAGCTCTGTCACCTCTCAGAAATGAAATGCATTTGAGAGAGGACTAAGGGGCCAGATTGGTTCTAATCTAGCCTGGAAGAGATATTCTGTCTACTCATCCCTGACTTGCTCTAAGCAAGTCATTGGCTTCTGAGAAGTATGGAGGTTGGAGTAGGAGGTGAGCTAAGGTCATGTCCGGCTCTGACATTTTTAATAGTCTAATATTTCCATCACAAACAGCAGAATAATTCCATTTTGTGGAACCTTGCCTGAGCTTGGCAGGCAGAGGGACCTTAGAAAGGATGCACTCAACTCCTTTGTTTTGCAAATAAGTAAACAGTTCCCCAAATGAGGGAGTCATTTTCTAGGATCACATAGTGGTTTGGGCCCAGACCCCGGGCCCTGGAGGTCACAACTGCCTGGCCTGGGGCGCCTTCCCTCCAGGCCCCTGTGTCCTCACAGTTTTAGGGGGCTCCATTTCCTCACACAGTTCCAAGGGGCTCCATTTCCTCAGATTTTATGTAAATAAAATCTTCCCCACAGAGTCGTGCCCCAGGGACCTTGCCTTCCCTGGTCCAGAGCTGCCATTCAGAATGAGCCAAGTTAACTAAATAACTCATCTGGGAGATGTTAACGGAGCCCTTCTGTGAGGAGCTGGTGACAATAAAAATAAGTATTCCCAGCCTGCTGGGTTGGGCTCTCAGGAGAGAGATTAGAGTCCTAGTAATGATCATCATGAAGACTTTGGCTGAAACACAAAGTCTCTTTTTTAATCTCAAGTGATCCATGAGAACAGAATGGATTTTCGGGTGCCTTAAGCACAACAAAGAGAAAATGTAACCAGTCCGTTCTCCGAGTGCATTCGCTGAAGGTGTGCCTTTGGGTGCCAGGACCTGTGAGTTGTACAGACACAGACATGCACGGGCACCTACATGAGCAAGCACAGTGACACCTGCAAACTCATGCACGTCTGTCATGTGGACACCACCGCACACACCTGCACAGATACCTTCGCACTCGGGGATGTTCAGGGACTCAGCAGAAGGCCCTGGACACAGCAGATACGTACACAGGGTGCCATATGGGAACCCCAAAAAGCAAAACAGCACACCCCATAAGCTGAAACCTCATCCTTTTAAAAAATAGGCCCTACCTCTCCCCCAGAGGAGTAGCCGGGCTTGCCTCCTCTACTGTTTTAATGAATACGGGGCACAGCTGGTGGATGCAAGGCCAAAGCTGAAGTTGCACAATGTGGAGTTTCAAAAATGTCAACAAGCTTCAATGGCCCTTGGGATCAGAAAGCTTTGGCTAAACAAACAGATCAAACTAAATGCCAGTGGGTGCAAAGCATGTCAGGTGCTCATTTGCCGGGAAGCAAGCAACTTACCTCTCCCACTTTTGGCTACTGTGCAGGCCGGCCCTGCTGTGACAAAGGGATGAGATGGCCCTGCTCCTCCCCAGCTCGTCCAGCTGACAGGCTTGCTGTCCCCTGGCTTCCTTCCCACCCATCAGGGCAAGGCACCCTGAGGTATCCCCTCTCTTGATGTAGCCCTACTATGCTCCTCTCTCCTGCAGGTACTTACTGGACTTCTGGTGGGAATGTGGGGAGGGCTAAGAACCCAGACAGCTGAGACTTGTGAGCTTAGACCTTCACCCTTAAGAAGCCACCAGTCAAGCTGGAGAGAGAGGCCTAACCCCCAAGAAACTCAAATTCTTCTTGTGAGCCGAGGACTGGCAGGATGCTGGAACGAAGGTTGTGTGGATGACTGTGACGTTGACCAGGTGCTATGGGAGAGATGGAGATTATATCTGCTAGAAAAGCAGGGAAGGTTTGGCTTCAGTGGTCCCTGAGCCAAGTCTCAGAGGATGAAAGAAATGTCAAAAGAGAAACTTACTTGGGAGGAGAGAGGCAAAGTGTAGGTGCACAGAGGATGGAAGGTGTCAGGCCAAAAAAAGTCAACACTGACTGGAGTGTTAGGGGCCTGACTTGGGGATGTGGAGGGCGAGAAGTTTCTCTGTTGAGGCCACAGGGGATGGATCACATAGAGCCTTGAACAGCATGGGGAGGAGTTTGAGCCTTATTCCGTGGGCAATTGGGAGCCAAGAAAAGCTGTTTCACCTAAACCAACCCTAGCTAGTCTTTGGCCTGCCATTGTCCCCAGGTAGCAAGAATAGCACCAGGAGTGGGAGGTGGGGGGTGGGGGCAGGGAGAGATGGAGTAGGGGTATGCTCAAGGGACACCTATGTCCTATTATGTTTGGCACTGTGGGGAGATGACCTTTGGCCTGTGTGGCCCTCGGGTTCTATGCATTTCTTTTCTCTGCTTCTATTGGAGCTCACATGAAAATGATTGAAAAGTGCTGCCTGAAGTCAACATTATTTGTCAAACTCAAAATCAGGCCCGAGAAACCCCACAAGTTAATGGGCCCTCAGTTGAGAGATACTGGTCTACCTACCCTGCCACTGTCCTCTTGGCTCATAAAGACCACTAGAGAACTTCAGAGGAGGACCACGGAGTTCTGATCTAGGTCAAATTGTGCTATGTACGATTCACTGGCCAACACAGGGGCCCTTATAAGTTCATGTATTTCCTGAAAAGCTGTTATTGAACATGACAGAGAAGTTCTTTTTTTTTTTTGTAGACCTACGTGAGAAATTTCTTACAGATCGTAGAACCAGGAAGAGTTGATCTCCTATGCAACTGGTTTATTCTCACTGTATCTATGCTTTTAGTCTTGTAACTGATTCTATTTCCCTCCTTGAATTGGCTGCTAGGAAGCTCAGAGGCAAATTTCAGCCCACTCCTAACAAATTTCAGCCCACTCCTAGGTAGCTAGTGTCCTATTTTACTCTTCTTTCTTTTCCAATTTCCTCACTTAAGTTCTTAAAATCTTGAGCCACATTTATTTTTGCAAGCCACCATGAATCATATGAAACATGGGGCACAAAAGTTGAAAATATAGTCATGGACACTAAGCTGGAAAAATTTAAGAGAAGATCTGGGGCCATTCCCTAAATTATAGAGAATACATCTACAACTTTGAGAGGACCGAGTGTCAGGGTGCCCCAGTAAACTGGTGGGGGACCTCCACCCAGGCACACTGTCCCAGTTAGTCCACCTTCTGCTGTGTCACTGAACTGCCACAATCCAAAAGAAGGTTGTTTCAATCCTTTCCATGCCATCTCACAAAACCACCATAGAAATAATCAACTCATCTTACTGCTCTGCCTTCCCCTAAGGGGTCTCTTGGCATCACGGGTCAGGTGAACAAGCCCAGGCACCGTCCGTCCAAAACCAAGGGAAGGTGTAATCTTCTGCATCACAGTGGGCAAACTGTGGGCATTTCATAAACAACTTGTTTTAAATAAGACCATTTTGGTGTGAACTCTAGACCCCGAAGTGGGTTGGCTGGCTGTGCCGATTAAGAATCAGAGCTATAGATGCTCTGTTTAGCTGTGCAGGGAAACACAGAGAGCAGAATGTTTTATAACCATCCTTGAGAGATGAGGGTGACAGTGTGTCCCTTGCGGAGTCCCAAGCAGCGGTGGACCAGCCCTCCACCTCGTTTGTAGACTGTAAATTCCCGGAGAAGAGATCTCTTAAGCCTGAGAAGTAGGCAGTGTTCCTGGAAAGAAATGATTCCTCTCCTTTCTTCATAGCACTTTTAAAACAAATCAGACTGTATCAGGCTAACTCGCTAACTGCCAGTCTCCCATTGGGGTTCTCTGGGGCTCTCTGCCTCCAACGGCTTCTTCAGTCCCTGAGCTGGAGAAGGTTTCTGGACTTCTGTAGTTTTGATGGTGGCGGGTGAAATGCTGTCTTGGTCCTCTTGAGGTGTGGGGTGTCTCTTAGGGTAGGATGCCGGGCAGTGGGTGGGTGTGTATCCAAGAGACTGGACAGGACCCGGGCTGGTGTGGGGTCCCGGCTCAGGTAGCTCTGCTCTCTTGGCTCTGGCTGTGTACTTGGAGCTCTACAGGAAAGGCTGAGTGCACTGTGGGCTGTGGGGACTCTGCGTGACCCTGGAAAGCCCTTCTCTGCTGCCTCCAGCTGTTTGCTGAGTGATCACCTCCCTGGGAAGCCTTCCCTGACCTCCTGACCAGTATCATTGTGATATCAACTGATCCTTCTTGGCTCTGATCATTGCAGTTTTAGGTGATTTTGGACCATTGTTTATTTGTTGTCTCTCTTTCAAGGACCTGTGTGCTCCCTGAGGACATGGTAAACTCACCATTGTGCTGAGCCCAGTGTCTGACACATTATTGCTGCAATAAATGTATTTCAGTTGAATGAATAAATGAATGAATGGATCTCTGAACTTGTCAAGTTCTTGGCCTTTTGAATCAGGCCTGGTGCCCCATGGGGCTGGACTGGGGAGACAAGTTCTCTCTGTTATTAACTGTTAAACCGATATTGTTCCCAGGCAGGTGGGCTCAGGACGGGTTGGCTGTGGTTATGGGAGAAGATGCGAGCCTCAGCTCAGAGGGTGGTCTTGGGAGAGGCCTGGCACTGAGATCAGGGCCCAGGGTGCAGGGCGCTGAGTAGGGATGTGTCTGCACACCCAGACACACTGGAGCTTTGGTCCAGGCTTCCCTTTCATAAACATGATGATGAGGCAAGTAGGTACAGCTTGAAGTTTGTATGTATCTTTTTAAATCTCTGGTTTTAGCTTTTAAAATTAATGAAGGATGAGAAGAAACCTGAAGGACCATTAAGCATATGAAAAACTCTTTAATAATCACAGAAATGCAGATTTAAACAACAACGAGATACCAGAGATACTGTTTCTATCCATCAGCTTGGCAAAAAGGAAATGGCCCAACAGTGCCGGTATTGGGAAGAGACGGGGAGACCTTCACAGGACAGGCAGGAAGAGGTACCTGGTAAATTGCACTGAGAGCTCTTCGGGGGATATGGTTAGCCCTAAAATGTGCACACCATGAACCCAGCGATCCACTTCCAGGCACTTGTTCTAGACGGGAGCAGTGGTTCTCAAACTTTAGTTTGCTTCCAAACCACCGGGAGGGTTTGCTAAAGCAGATTGCCTGGCCCCAACTCCAGGGATTCTGGTTCAGTCTAATGTGGGGCCTGAGAACTCTCATTTCTACCAGTTTCTCCAGCGATGCTGATGCTGCTGGTCCTGGGGCCACGCTTGGAGAACCGCCATTCGAGTTACATTCTTGCTTACATGCACAAGAAAACTTGCCTAGTGATGTTCATGGTACCATTTCTTATAGCAAGTATTAGAAACAAACCCAAAGTCCATCTGTGGAGGAGAGGAGAAAGGTACTGTGGCACATTACACAATGGATTATTATATGGCAGGTAAGTGAATGAAACAAGTTTATTTCACCATAGAAAGTTCTGGAAGAATATAAGTTGTAGCATGCTACATATAGTATAAAGCCATTTTATTGATAAGCTTAAAAACAATTTAGACAATCCAGTTCTATGTAGTCAATATAATATAATTACTACAACATAGGTTGGATGCACCTCTAATCTATAAAGCTGCTGTTTCTAGAGAGGCAGGGGGATACCACGACCAGGAAAAGAGGATATAGGGGCTTCTAGCCAGTCTGCTGTTTTATTCTTTAAAAAATAGGATCTAGGGGTGCCTGGGTGGCTCAGTCAGTTGAGCCTCTGATTTTGGTTCAGGGCATGATCTCATGGTTCATGAGTTCCAGCCCCATGTTGGGCTATGTGCTGACAGCTCAGAGCCTGGAGCCTGCTTTGGATTCTGTGTCTCCCTCTCTCTGCCCTTCTCCCACTCACACTCTGTCTCCCTCTCTCTCAAAAATAAGCATTAATATATATATTTCACATATACTTATATATACTTTAAAAAATAAAAAATAGGATCTAAATAAAAATATAATCTTTTGTCATTTCATGGGGCAAGGCTATAGTTTTCACTGTATTGGTCCTTGTGCTTTTTTGTACTCTGTTAATTTTTAGAAAGAGTAATATATGCCCATCACAGAAAGTTAGAAAATTCAGGAAAGTACTAAAACAGAAATTACAAACATTCACAAATCCACTGTGACCATTCTGATATTCTTTCCAGTAGGATTTATTTACAGGAAAGAAGAAGGAGACCATACACACTATTTACCTTTTGTGTGTGTGTGTCCATCCTGCTTTTGTGGCTTAATAAGATATTGCACATAGTTTCCCGCTCATTAAATTGTTTTGAGTAACGTTCTTTTTTTCTTTAGCTTTATAATGATTCATCCTATTGTGATATTTTACTTAAGCAATCCCCTAATAGTTCCTCTGATTTCTGGGTTTCACACTTATAAATAACAAGGTGTGAATATCTTAATACATCAAGCTTTGTTCAGGTTACTTTCTTTGTTCAGGTTACTTCTTGCCTTGCCTGGGGGTAGCAGTGTTCTTGAGTTTGGGGCCTCAAGGCAGGTGACCCTGTCTGTCCCTCTGGGCCTGGGATGGGGTGGCTTGGGGTATGAGTAACTCAGGTCTGTGCGAGGGTAGGCCTTGGGGACCAGTAAGTTCCTGGAGTCCTGGAAGTCATGGACAACGTGTGTAGCTCAATGACCGGACCTGCAGGGGCCCCTCCCCTCCTCCCTCCAGACAGGCTTACTTAGGGCATCTCTCTGCTGTGCAGGGCGTGTGTGACCCTGGAGTGGGGACCTGAGGCAATTAGAGATGATGAGTCCTGATCTAGATGGAGATGCAGGTGCAGCCACAAATATTACAATTTAAGGTGTAAAGTGGGAGCAAACCCAAGAAAGGGTCACTGGAGGTCTGAGGAGGAGTGATTCAGCTCTGCAGGGAAGGCAGCTGGGGAGTTTTTGGGAAGGATGTTACATCAATAGTAGGTAGTTTTTGGTTCTGTCTTTATTACTTTTTCTTTGCAATTTTATCAGCTTTATTGAGGTGTATTTCACACATCACAAATTTCAGCTGTTACAAGTGTATGATTCAATGATTTTTAGTAACTTTACAGAATGGCACAATTCTCAACATAAATTGGTTTTAGGGGCACCTGGTTGGCTCAGTTGGTTAAGTGTCTGACTTTGGCTCAGGTCATGATCTCACAGCTGGCAGGTTCGAGCCCTGTGTCGGGCTCTGTGCTGACAGCTCCGAGCCCGGAGCCTGCTTCGGGTTCTGTGTCTCCCTCTTTTTCTACCCTTTCCCTGCTCACACTCTCTCTCTCCCTCTCAAAAATAAAAGTAAAACATTAAAAAAAATTAAACATAAATTTGTTTTAAAACATTTTCAGCCTCCGTAAAGACCCCTTGTGCCATGTAGAGTCAGTCCCCACTCCTACCTCCAGCCCTGGACAACCACTAACCTACTCTCGGACTCCAAATTTGTAAGATTATGTTTTGAAGGATGGAAACTGGACCTGAATTTAATCACAGGGAAAGAACAAGGCCTGGGGACACAGGTGATTACCTCTTTATAGCAGAAAAGCAGCTCTTTGCCATCTTTGCCATCTAGGGTGAAATTCTGAAGTTGGAAGCCTCACACCCTTGAGACTCTGCCTGTCCCAGAAGCATGGCTTCGGTCAGGAACACTTTCTTCCTTGTACTCTTGGGTGGTTGGTTTCCTGTTCTTCCCACATCCCTAAGCTTGCTCAGGTGGATGCAGTGCTACCCTTGACTTTTGAAAACATATTTGGCTGTGGATTCTCCGGGATGGCAGTCACTGACCAGCTGGCTGGGAAGTCCCTGGAGGCCACCTGGAGCTCCAGATGAAGAGGAAGAGCCATCTGAATGGCACAACGAGGGTCTGTACTTTCTGCCATGTCTGCTGTGGTTCTGCTGTGATGGGGGTCCTTCTGGTCTCTGCCCAACTCAGACCCAAACATTTTTCACCCTGAAAATGCAAGAGGTGTTAGAAAATCGTCCGTGTTTAGTCTGCCTTTTTATGATCAGGTGTGCTTGGATATGCTCTGCATAGCAGTCTTTAAAATAGCATTTCCCCCTAATTTCAAAGTAATGCAAATTCAATGCAGAAGAAGAGCACAGTAAAATAAAAATCAGGTCACCGCTATGGTCCTACCTGAAGATCACCACTGCTGCATTTGGGGCATATGTACCTCCTGTCTTTTTCCCTCACCTGGCTGGCATTTTGTTGGCTTCCATTAAGTCCCCATGGTGGCCGAAGAGGTGTTTCGAATGATCCTGGGCCAGCCGGGCTCTTACTGGACGGGGAGACCCCGGCCCTGGCTTGGACACCAGCTGCTTCTGGTGCTTTAAACCAGTTGCTTAATCTTGATCTTAGTTTTTCCTTCTGGCAATGATCCAAATACTTGGCTCTGGGGAGAGAGTCCCTCTGCCTGACGCATTATCTGCTGTGTGAAGCAAGACAGTCAACCTGAAGCTATTAACAGCTCTGAATTCTCTCAAGAGTCGCTGGGCAGCAAGGTGCAACGTATCTGAGATAATTCAATTTTTACAGAAGCTATTTCCATTAATCATTTATTAATGACTCCCCAACTGACACAATTATGTAGATCTAGGATTAAAAAAGAGCCCTATATTCATTTCACGTCTATCTAATTACCCTGAAATTCACGGTCCTGAGAGAATCTGAAAAATGGCCTCCATTCCTCTCCTTTGTACTTTGCATTTCTCTCTAGATTTGGCTTCAGCCCTAAAGGGAGGCAGCCTGGTTTGTGCCAAGTGCGTGTGTGTGCAAAGATGCAGGATCCTGAGCCTGAGCTGGACAGCAGAGGATGGCAGGATGGAATGGATGTCACAGGGCTTCTCCTGTCTCAGTGTTAGGACCTTTAGGTGTATACTACTCCCATTTAATCCTCCTCAAACTCTGTGAGTTAGATATTAACATCCACGTTTTGGACATAGGAAATTAGGACTCAGAGAATCTATGTCACTTACTCAAAGTCACATAGCTGGTGAGCAGCAGAGCAGAGGCTGGAGTCCAGCTGTTGTGACCTCAGTGTCTTGGCATTTTTCCTACTCTACGCTGCCCATAACTCATGCAGCCGGCCTGGCACACTCCAAGATTCTGCCATGGAAGTAGAAAAGCCAAACAGTGTGGATTTTCCATTGCTGTGGGAGTAAAGCACTCCCTTTTTTCCCCAAGGAATAGAGTTGGTAACTAAAGAATTTCCAGATGACCTAGTGGAGCTGGGAAAGTTGAAGTCTTGCCTACTGTCCTTCCCTAGGGCAGGTCGGTAGGGACTGACTCCTGCTCTCCGGCAGCCCTGACCACCAAAACACTTGGGTCCAGGGAGGTTATGTTCAGCCTGTGTGACCTTGGACATCTGTCCTCTTCCTGGCTGGGAGGAGGACTCAGCCTGAAGCAAAGGACAGAGGCAGAAGGTGCAAAAGCCAAGGGTGTGAGCAAGTGTGAGGCAGCAAGAGTGACTGGACCTAGAAACACAGGTGGGGCTGTTCCGTGGGGACCAGACTGAGGAGTCTGGCTGGAATCCCGGGCTCTGGGCAGTGGTGTTCAGAGTGAGGGATGCAAACCCCTGCACATAGCAGATGCGGCCACAGGGTCTTGAGCACCACATGTTTGAAAGGACTTGGTGTTCAGATGCACAATTTCCCATAGTACTCTCCTTGACCTGATGTCCCTGGGATGCACCTGGCTTCACTGTAACCCTCCCTACTGAAGGAAAGCACGAGATGCTGTCACCCTTTGAGGGGTGTGAAACCTCCCAGGTTATAAACAAAGGGGGAGAATTCATCAAACCACCCCAAACCGTCAGGACACACAGGCTTCCAGGTCCTACACATGTTTCTGTCAAAGGGTGAAGACTGGAATTAGAAACAGGGAATCAGGGGCGCCTGGGTGGCTCAGTCTGTTAAGCCTCTGACTTCAGCTCAGATCATGATCTCATGGTTCATGGGTTTGAGCCCTGCATTGGGCTCTGTGCTGATAACTCAGAGTCTGGAGCCCACTTCCTCTCTCTCTGCCCCTCCCCAACTCAGGCGCGCGCGCTCGCTCTCTCTCTCGCTCTCTCGCTCTCTCGCTCTCTCTTTCTCTCTCTCTCTCAAAAATAAATAAAACATTTTTTTTAAAGAAAGAAACGAGGAATGTGGGCTCAGACTGAGAAACTCTGAGTCCAGATGCCATAGAGAAGAGGATGGTGGTG
Organism: Suricata suricatta; assembly: GCF_006229205.1. Classification (NCBI taxonomy): domain Eukaryota; kingdom Metazoa; phylum Chordata; class Mammalia; order Carnivora; family Herpestidae; genus Suricata; species Suricata suricatta. The sequence continues at coordinate 73,112,890 of NC_043704.1, forward strand.
GGAGTGATAACAATTTTTGTTTAAGACTTCTAACCCCCAGGGGCGCCTGGGTGGCTCAGTCTGTTAAGCCTCCAACTTCAGCTCAGGTCAGATCTCACATTCGTGGGTTCGAGCCCCGCGTCAGGCTCTGTGCTGACAGCTAGCTCAGAGCCTGGAGCCTGTTTCAGATTCTGTGTCTCCCTCTCTCTGACCCTCCCCCTCTCATGCTCTGTCTCTTCTGTATCAAAAATAAATAAAACGTTAAAAAAAGAAAAATTTAAAGACTTCTAACCCCAAATATAACTCGAAGGTTCCTAAGACTGTCATGTTTTTTGAGATACACTAAAAAAAATACAGATAAAACATAAAACATGTCACTCATATTTGTGTTATGAAAGTAGTTCATAACTACTTTATGAATTACCTAGTAGTTTATATATACTTAAAAGTTATTTTTATCAAATTATATCATAAATTATTTATTTCAGATAAAGACATCTTCCTCTTATTTCATCTAGTAAAATGTTCAGATTTTCTACCTATCATTCTGAATATGCTGACTGTGGGCCAGTTATTTTTCAGCGACATTATCTTTCCTTTTTCATTAAATACATAGGAAATTGGATCATAATAACCAAAGAAACTAATGGAATTGTTTCTTTAATTGATTCCCCAAACCAACAGAAGAGGTCAAAAAATATGTTTTTTTAATCATACTTCTCACTTAATACATCAAATAATTATATTGGATCAAAATCATGAATCGCTTCTCGGCCTTTTGGCTAAGATCAAGTGTGGATCAAAATCATGTACATCTTGATCTATTTTTAGGGCACTATCTTTATACGATTTATTCCAAAATTTATTTTCTGGGAGATTTTATGATATTCCTTGAAATGCACCTGACTTTTCTGATAGAAAGTATCTGGTTTGGTTGATAGATTTAGTTGTAGGGCCTAGTATGCCAATTTGGTGAGAGATATTTTCTAAAGATTGATGAGCTAAATTGCAGTTTCTAGGTATTGTAAACCATATTTAAAGCAGGTGATAAAAATGATTTTATTAAAAATATTGTTGTGGCAAAAGTTTAATTAAGTTAAACTGAGAGTGACAGAGTACAAGCAAGAGAAGGGCAAAGAGAGAAGGAGACACAGAATCTGAAGCAGGCTCCAGGCTCTGAGCTGTCAGCACAGAGCCTGATGTGGGGCTTGAACTCACAAACAAGTGAGATCATGACCTGAGCTGAAGTCAGACACCCAACCAACTGAGCCACCCAGGTGCCCCTATTATTAGAATCTTTTTGGTGTGCTTTCCAGAAAACGGCCAAGTGCATGAATTGAAGGACTGGGTAACAATCCTTTTGGCAAGCCAAGTGGTTTCCAGTTTTTTTGTCTCACGTTGACTCCAAGTCAGGCGTTCTAGAATCAGTGGCACTATTTAAATTATCTCTCTCTCTTTATCTACCTGCCCCTGCCCCCTTCCCCAGTGAATACGTGGATTCCACAGGCTACATGTATATATATGATGGAGTCACATTTCATCTTGAACCTGACAACCAGATGGCTATTGCAGAGGACATTTAGAGTTCATTAGTCTGCATAGAACACACCCTGTCTTCCTCTGGCTATGCTTTTTCTCTCCCTCCAAACATATGTGTAGATTTACTAATGACCACAGACCCTTTGCATCTCCTCCTATCAAGAAATGAAGTCTGTCTCCCTACTTCCTAATGCTGGACTTGCCTGGTGACTTGCTTTGACCAAAAGAATGTGGCAAGAGTGATGTGATATGGGCTCCCAATCTAGTCCTCAAGAAGCCTTGCAGTATCTGTTCTTGTTACCTCAGAATTCTGCTATCCCATAAATGATAACCTGCTGGAGAGGCCGTGTGGAACCAAGATACTCTGGGTGAGCACATGCTCAGGACTGAACATGTGTGTGAGGCCATCAGAGACCATCCTGGCCGGGCCGGGCTGCTCAGCTACTGGTGGTGGGTAAGTGAGCCCAGATGAGACCCGCAGAAAAACCATGGCTGATCCCAGCCCGAATTACTGATGCATAGATTGTGAACCATTGAATGTTGTTTTAAGCCACTAAGTTTGGGGATGATTTGTTAGCTGTTGCAGAGAAATCTGTTCACAAACATTTGTGCTCCTGTTTTCTACTGTGGGCTCGTTACTGGGAGGTTACACTCAGCCAAGGATGACACTCCCCAGCTCCCTCTGCACTCAGGTATGGCCCTGTAACTGGCTCTTCCTAATGCAGTGTGTATGGAAATGATGGGTGTCGCCTCTGGGCTGAGGCTTTAGAAATGGGGGGGGCCCTACTTCGCAGTCTCTTTCCCCTTCTGCTGGCTTGTCCTCGGGGATGGTGAAACCACAAAATCCAGTGAGCATGGGTTCCCGGTCACCATGTGGGAAATTGCCCACCAGTAAGGAACGCCAGCATTGGAATATCACAAGTGTGCTAAATAAACTTCTGTTGTGTTGTGACTTGGAAAGTTTGGGAGACGTTTATTAGAGCAGGCCACTAATGCAATTATGCCCACAATTATAATTACTCAGTTGGATGCAATTTCAAGCCTTTCACATATATTCACCCACCTCATTCTCCCTACACCCCACAAGGCAGTACAATTTACTACTCTCACTTTAACAGAGAAGGAAGTTGGGGCTCAAAGGGGTTAGGTGACTCTCCCAAGGGCACATGTCTGGAATCAAGGGGGCTGTGTTTTAACCTGGAGAACAGTGCCCCAAGCAGGACACTCAGGTCTGCCCTGTCACCAACGCACTGGGGGGTTTCAGATGAGCCCCTTCCCCTGTCTGGCTCCCCATTTTCTCATCCAGAAGATGGCTGAGGAGCAAGGAAGCTAAAATCTGTGAGCTCTCTTCCATAGCTCTGACAGGCTGGGTGTCTGATGAGTTGCAGCTTTGAAAGTGAGACACAGGAAAGGTGAGTCAAGCCATGAAGGGAATTCACAGCAGAGCAGGGATGAAAGCCTCTGCCTCTCAAGACCCTGGAGTTCCACTCTGGTCTCCCAAGTCTTACATGCAGTCAGAGGGGTGATTGCCAATGCCGGGCTGGCTTGGCAAACCTCGTGCTGCAGCTTCTGTGATTCAGAAGACAGGAGTGCAGCTGTGTGGTACCAGCACATGCATGTCTCTTGAGTGAATCCGGCCCCAGCACGCCCCTCTTCAGCGCTCTGGAAACATCATACCCAGTGATGGGCCCAGTTCCTGTTTCCTGGGTGGGTGGGGCCTGACTGAGGCTCCAGAAGGGTCAAGGCAGTGTCTTAGGATGAGGGAGTTGCAGACAACAGCCCAAGGAAGCAGGAAGGGCAGGAAGTATATTGCCTTTTCCCCCTATGTGGCAGATGGGGAAGCAAAAGCCCAGAGACGTTAAGTGACTCACCCTAAAATGTCCAGTAAGTTCTGGGCCAGACCTAGGGCCCAGCTTTGGCTGCTGGCCCAGGACACTTTTCTGTCATTACACTGTCTGCTGGGTCTGGGCTGGGGTTGGCGAATTAGTGGCATTGCACTGTGTTTTTGTGCAAGCTTCTAGTGCTGAGAAGAATTTTGCAAGCATGGCTGGAAGAAGCCCTTACTTCGGGGAATCCCACAGAAATGACCACAGCTGGAGAGAATGGCCCATAGGCCTGGTGACCCCAGGGTCTTCAGCTGCCCTGTCCCTCCTGTGAGTGCCTTGCAAAAAACAAAAAAACCCAAAAAAACAAACAAAAAAAAACCCCTATCGACTGACGTTGAGGTGTGGCAGCTGCAAGGCCTCTGCCTTCTGTGAGTCCCTGTTCATCAGCCCCCTGACCTAAGAGGAGATCCGGGCTCTGCTCCTGACCTAGAGAGTCACCAACTATGTGATTCAGTGAGGAGCCTCCTGAAGGGATGGGGGCTGGGGAGGGGGGAAGGGAGACTAAATGGTCCCTAAGGTCCCTATGATCCTGCAGGAAGGGGAAAGATATTCTGAATTAGAATCCTTTTTATCTCAGCAAACTTTGAAGCCCAACATTTCCAAAAGGAGCCTGACAGGGCAAGAAGGGATGCTAATATGCTCCTGTAGTTACATAACACATTCAGAAGGGACACAACTGTCTAGGGCAGGATTATATCCTGGGCCCCAGGACGGAGGTTGGGCCATATTCTTGACCCCTGTACTTCTTGGTTTCCCCTCAGATTCTGCTTCTTTAACTTGATCCTGGCTCAGCCATGGCTAAATAAGCATCCAGGCCCCGCACTAGGCACATGAATAAACAGGATCCTGGGGGTCTCCCTTAGTGCTCTAGCTCATTTTGTTCTCCAGAGCTTCTTTGCTTCTGTCCAGAGGTGACCCGTGAGCTGTGTTCTAGAATCTATAGGCTGCTGTGTGGTGGAGACTCCACAGAGGGGTGGCTGCACCTCTTGAGGAATTTGACGAGGTCCTGAGTCACCTTGACTCGAGACAACTCCGATCTAAGGAGATTGGCCTCAGCCATATTAGTCAGAATCTTCCCACTGAATGTGACAGAAACCCAACTCACACTTGCTTAAAAACAAAGGGGGAATTCTTGGTTCAGGAAATTGGGAAAGACAGGGTGGAGTGGACTTTGGGCACGACTGGGTGGAGGGCCCTGCCATGTCCGATCTCTCACCAATGCTCAATTTTTTCTCCTCTTGTGACTTGTCTTCATTCTTTTCTACTACAGATAGGGAGATTTTGTGTGGGGGTGCAGGTAACACAGTCTGATTCACCCCAGTGAACCCACTGGAAGAAGAAGACTACAGTGTATACAGGTCCCAGGGAAAGCCACTGGCCCATCTCTGGGAGCCACACCATATCCAGGCCACGTTAGGGCCACAGGGGACTGCCCCTGGCAGTGGAATAGAATCAAAGGGAATGGGTCATGTGGGAGCGGCAGGTTTGTAAAGGAGGGGGTATTATTACCAGGGAAAGGTCAGAGGGATCCTGTGGGAGAGACCAAAACAACAGAGAGCCTCTAAAGATACTGTACCAGGCAGCGTCCAGAAAGGAGAACTGAGAGGATTTAACAGGAAGGACCGTGATGTATAAAGCTGTTAACTAGGTAGCTGGAGCGTGAAAAGCAGACCCTACCCCTACCCCCGCACCCAGAGGTGGAAGAGAGGTAGCAACTACATTTAGTGCCCACAATTCCTATGGCTAGGTGAGCAAAGGGGAAACAGAAACCTGGAGGAGGCGCCCTGCAGAGCTGGAAACTCAGCTTCCAGGGAGGGAGGTCACACGTGCCAGCCCCACCCCCGCTGGACCACCAAACAGGCGGTGCCAGCCAGCTGTTGACAGTGTCTGTTGGGGGGTGGGGGGGAGGTGTGGGGGGGCGTGGCCGAAACTAGTTTCATCAGAGTTGGAAAAGCAGCAAACTGCATTCAGCTGCTGCTTGGGATCCCTGGTGGCCAGGGTGAGGAAGAGCTGCGGGAGGGCCTCATAGAAACAGGAAGCCCCAGCAAGCAGAGAGGGGAACAAACAGGGAAGAGTGAGCTGCATCCCCGCTCCGCCCGTAGTCGCCCTCAAGCGCCCCCTATGGGCAGAGCCAGCAGAGGGAATGGCAAAGGTGGCTCCTACCCAAGGCAGAGGTGGTGACTTGGTAACCCACCATCCACCTACAGGGCTTCCTTCAGGCTTGTGGTCGGTGTGGCCTCCAATCTGTCTCCCTCAGGAGGCTGTAAGCTCCTAGAGGTCAGGGACATGCCTGATCTGCGTGCGTGATCTCACAGGACCTGGCCACTTGCCGGCAGAACAGACTAGCCAGTGTAGGCTATGCTGAAATGAACGTGGGGCAGGAGCCTGTGCAGGACAGGTGTCCTGGGCACCTCCATAGCCCTCCCTGCCCAGCCTTCAGAGTTCCTGTGTGTCCTCCCCTGGTGCAGAGCGGAGTGGGAATGGGTGTTGATTCAAAGCTCTTCCTGAAGCCCTGCGTGGAGCTGGTGGTGAGTTGGTGTCCAACTCTGGGCTGTGAGCAGCCTGAGGTAGGGTCTGCCTAGGCCCAGTTGCTGTGAGCTCACTCTCTCATCCTTTGGGGGACTTTGGGATAAAGTCAACAGCCAGGTCCCCAGCCTCACCCCTTATAAGCTGAGTGTCTTTAGGCACGTTAATTGGACCGTTCTGAGCCTCAATTTCCCCCAAATGATGTCCTCTTCCATCCCTCAGTCCCAGCACCACGAGACAGGAAGAGACCCCCAGTCATTTCCATGCCATGGCCATCCCTCCCTCCACCTCCGCTCCTTACCTGACTTACAATTTAGCGCAGTAATTCATCATAGTTCTACCTGGAAAGGCAGGCAGTATCAGCAGGACAGAGATCTGTCCAGCTGAGAAAAGAGGAGGATCCAGGGCACCCGGGTGTAGGGGTGGAGTGGTAGGGCCACGGCAGGATGACGCAGGGCCTCCTGGTGTGGAGGGGCGGGGGCCCGGGGGAGACGGGTTTACTGCCAGCCTGGAGAAAGAACAGGTGAGCACATCCTCTGGCTCCCGGTGAATTCCAGATCCGCTGAGTGTGTGAGCAGGACTTCACAGGTGAAGGCCTGAGCCTCCCAGCCTCCAGCTGCTTCCAGGCAGAACAGCAGGGAGACAGGCCCCGTGGGGGTAACGGACCCGCAAAGACTGAATGCGGCCCTGTGTTCAGTACAGAGAAAACTCTCCAACGATAAATGGTAGCTCTTAGCTCCATTCTTGCACGTATCGCACTTCAGTGTATAGTAAAGGTTTTTGTGTGCGAGGTTAACTCCCTCATTAATCTTGAGTTCTTCCAAGGTAGCGGCCGTGTCTCATTTTTCTCTGGTGGTGTTGTGCGAGAGAATTTGCAGGGTATGTCTGGAGACCATGGTCAAGGCAGGGTGAGCATTGGGGGAGCCTGCGGTGGCCGCATGGCCTAGGTCAAGGGTGAGCAGCTGGTCCGTGAGCTGAGGCAGCATCGTGAGTGGTGGCAGACGTGACATTTCCTTGCGAGAGGCCCTGGCAGGCAGGAGGAGATCAAAGCTCTGGGCGGTCTTTCCTGGCCTGAGAAGATCAACAAAGAGCCCAGTGCCCTGAAGGGAGGTTAATTGGGTCCCGAGGACTGACAGGGCCTTTCTGGACCTACTTGGCATCCTCCCAGCCGAGGAGCACCTGCTTCCTCAAGAATTTGCTTTTCCCTTGTTGAAGGCAGACCTCAGGTGGGGAATGGTTTGTGCCGTCTCTTTTTTTCCCCTTCCTTTTTCTATTCTTATTTGTACTGAGTCAATCTTTCAGGAAGAACCCGGTGGTTGGCAACTTGTAAAAACTAGGGCTGGCATGGGGAATGACAGCCAGCACAGTCACCAGCTGACTCCCTCCATCTACTTGCCCGTCCATCCATCCACTCTGCTGGGGACGGCACAGAGGTTTGCCTCCGAGCCAGGCCCTGGGTTGCCTGGCCTTGGAACTGGCGGGTAGGAGCCGGCAAGGGGAGAGGCGTCTGAGTCCAGGCTTCTAACACGTTTTCCTGGGACACAAATACGTGGTGGACATGCCTCCTTCCCTTTCTTCCCGGCTTAATGACCATCTCTACTGGGCCACCTGAACTTGAAGTACAGGACCTGGTACTTGTAGAGCAGGATGGCTCAGGAGTCAGCCTGTCTGTGTCTGAATCCTGACTCTATGTCATCCCGGGCAAGTCAGTTAACCTCCTTGTGCCTTAGTTTCCACATCTGTAAATTTACTACCGCAGACAGTTACTGCAAGGCTTAAGTTAGATAATCAGAGTAGAACGTTCAGCACAGGGCCTGGCACATAGTAGGCATAGTGGAAGTGATGCTTTTGTGAGGGGGAGGGTGCAATGGTTTCCTGTGGGCACTTTACCAAATTACCAAAAACTGTGTGGCATAAAATAACAGCAACTTCTCTCTCACAGTTCTGGAGTACAGAAGTTCAAAATCAAGGGTCTCATTCCCCCTAGAGGCTCTAGAGGGGAGAATCTCTTTCTTTGCCTCTTCCAGCCTCAGGCCGCTCCCAGAATTCTTTGGCCTATCGCTCCAGTCTTCAAGTCTTCAGATCTCTCTCCCTGGTCTGCCTTCTCCTGTGTGTGTGTGTGTGTGTGAGTGTGTGTGTGTGTGTGTGTGCGCGCACGCGCGAATACGCACGGTCAAATCTCCCTTGGCCTCCCTCTTATAAAGTTAGATGTGATGCACTTGAGGTCCATCCAAATAATCCAGGGTAGTCTCCCCATCTTGTGATCCTTAATCTAATCACATCTAAAATCCCTTTTTCTGCCATAAGAAGTGACATTCATAGGTTCCAGGGATTAGGCCGTTGGTATCTGGGGGAAGTGCGATTCCAGCCTACCGATGGGTGACCAGCGGGAGTGTGAGGAGGCTTGATGCCTTTGTTCTCTGTCCTAGGACAGGTTCCTCAGTAGCAGAGCTGGCGTGAGGATGTAGTGCGTGCTGTGTGTTTGGGAGAAACTGGTAAGAGGAGGGGAGAGGAGGGTCGAGAGTGGGGAAGAAGCCAAACTGAGTGAGATTCGAAGCCCCCGCTTCAGGCAAGTCTCATGGGAGCTTTAAAAGGGAAAACCACTGATCATGATGAACCTCACTTTTGTCCTTACCCAATCCTATTTCTCCCCCTTCTTCCCAAGGAAATTCTTGGTGTCTAGCAAGTCTCCAGAGCCTGTTGATGAAGTCAAGCCCTTTGCTCTTTTGTTCTTCTTTAGAATTGCCTTGGCTTTTTGGGTGGACTCATTGAGGGGGAGCCTAGCAACAGTGCAGCCATTTTGCTCCTAGAGGGATCTAGCCTTAGAACAAGGCTGGTGCTACAGACTGGAAGCCAGAGATGGGAAGTGTTGGGTCCTTGTTGGTACTGGTGCTCAGTAATCCTCCCTTGGGAGTGTCTGTTTACCTGAGCGAATAACTCTATTGTTAACCATGAGTTGATTTTTCTATAACTTATAACCAAAGTGTTTTCTTTAGTGTTTATTTATTTATTTTGAGAAAGAAAGACAGAGGCAGAGAGAGCGAGCGAGAGTCCCAGGCAGCCTCCAGACTCAGCGCAGAGCCCAACATGGAGGTCAATCTCACGAGCCATGAGATCATGACCTGAGCCAAAACCAAGAGTCCAACCTTCAACCGACCGAGTCACCCAGGCACCCCAGTCGTAACTAAAGTTTCTAACCAATACATCTGGTGTATCTTTTCCTAATTATTTTCTGACTATGTCATTATGTTTGGCGGGTTTCTTATAAACTGTATCTATCTGGATATTTAAAGTATAGTCTGAGTGTTGATCTTTAAAAGGCAATATTAACTCATTTATGATTCACATGATGACTGTGAGTTTTCTGGAGTTATATGTATAACCTTGTATTACATGTATCACTTCTTTGCTTTACCTGCTCACTTTTGGCCATTACCTGTAGGACTAATGGGGTTTCCTTCCCTCTTGTGCCCTCTGTTAATTCGGTAGTTGTGCTTTCTATTTCTGGTCTTTGAGGGTCTTCCTGAAGTTTTTAATATACATTCTTACTTTGTACTTTTCTAACACAGACTGAGGTGGATCAATGTCTTTGTCCTCCTCCTGAATAAAATTGAACTGTATTCCCTATAACTTTACTTTCTTCCCCGCTCATGTTCCCAGGCCTATTTGTAGTATTTTAACTTCTCAACATCTCCAGACCTCCTCAGAGGATGACGACAATTCAATACTTGTTTAGATGTTACTGATTTCTTTGCTTATCCTTAAAATTATTGTAGTCACCCCACTTTTCCTGGGCTCATTGTCTTTTCTTCTGTTTTTTTTTTCTTCCTGAATGAAATTGTTAACTATTTCCAATTCCTTCCAGAGGCAATCTCGGGGTTCAGACTATTTCAGTATATCTTTTTAAAAATTTTTATCTTATTTTCAAATGTTTATTTATTTGTTTGGGGAGGGGAGGGGCAGAGAGAGAGGGAGAGAGCGAATCCAAAGCAGACTCTGTGATGTTAGCACAGAGCCTGCTGTGGGGCTTGAACTCACAAACTGTGAGATCCTGACCTGAGCCAAAGGCAAGTGTCAGATGCTTAAATGACTGTTCCACCCAGGAACTCCTGTTTCAGTATATCTTTTTAAAAGCATTTCTGATTGCCTCACTCTTACTTATTTATTTATTTTTGTGAGGAAGAGCACAAGTGGGGTAGAGGCAGAGAGAGGGTACAGAGGATCTGAAGCAGGCTCTATGCTGACAGGTTGACAGCAGTGAGCCTGATGTGGGGCTTGGACTCATGAACCATGAGAATATGACCTGAGCCAAAGATGGGCGTTCAACCAACTGAACCACCCAGCTGCCCCTCTTTTGCCTCACTCTCTTTTTTTTTTAAATTTTTAAATGTTTTTTTAAATTTAGTTTTGAGAGACAGAGAGAGACAGCACGAGCAGGGGAGGGTCAGAGAGAGAGGGAGCCAAAGCAGGTTCCAGGCTCTGAGCTGTCAGCACAGAGCCTGACGCGGGGCCTGAACCCACGAACCGTGAGATCATGACTTGAGCCTAAGTGGGACACTTAACCGACTGAGTCACCCAGGCGCCCTGTCTTTTGCCTCACTCTTAAATGATAGTTCCATTGGTTCTAGGATCCTAGGAGAATCCACAGTCCCAAGGGCATCTGGACTTAGCAAACCCCATTTCACCAAACCCCACCCCTAACAGGAGTGCTTCTCTTTCCTCAGAGGGACACGCTAAAATCCATGCACACTATTTACATTGAACATCAACACCCATAAGTCTAAACATCAAGAGAGGAGAATGAAACATTCCCCACTAGGATCCCGCTGGAAGATACTTTTCCTCAGCACTTTGAAGATACAATTCCATTGTCTTATGGTGTCTCTGTTGACAATGGACACTGCTGCTTATCTGATAGCTATTCTTCTGTACTTATCTCTGTTTTGCTAAGCTTGCTTTTGTAATTTTTGGGTAGCTGTGGATTTATGTTTATTTATCCTGCTTGGGCTTGGTGTGCTTACTCCATGGAAGGTCTCATGTTTCCCCTAAATTCTGGAGAAATCTCGCGGGTTGGGTCCTTGCTGCTGCTGGTGAGGGTGGGCTCACAGATCACTGTATTGCTGTGGTCGGCACCACGTTCATCTGGTGCTAAATGCCTAATCGAATCGCCACCACTTGACTCAGCATCCCAAAGGCATCAGTCCTGACATCTACTTCAAGTACATGCTAGTTGCCCAATGATTTGGGCAAGGAATGGTGTTCCATTTGGCAAAATTAGAAGCTGTGTCACTGAAAATAACCCAGGTCTGGAAGGTAGCATGTCTGCCTTAAATATACACACCAGTCTTTGAAGTAAGCTAAAGTTACTAAAGTCCAAAATGGATTAAGGAGTGAAGTGATTAAGAAATTACAAATCCTTCTCCACTCCACTGAAGATGAGCTTTCCAAGCCTCCCGCAAAGAAAAATGGAATCATTTAAAAAAAATCATTAGAAAGTATCTAACCAATATATTACTTTCTCAAAGATTATAAAAGCATGTTTACAAATTTGAAGTAAAAAGTGTTAAGGTTTTTGTAAAACATATACACAGATGTGAGAGGGGGAAGAGGGTGGAAGGTGAGGAAATTTTCAGAGCAGAAAGAATGCCCTAGAAATCATTCAGTATCATCCTCTGGTTTTATGAGCCAGGAAACTGAAGCTCAGAAAGGGAGAGTGATTTATTCAGGGTCACACAGCTGTCTAGTAGGTCAGTACAGTAGGTCAGCAGAGCCCAGGACTCCCAAGTCCTAGGTTAGGACTGATCTACTTGACCTTCCTGCTTTGAGGTGTCAGACCAGCTGTGCAGGTGGGGATTGCTGAGGGGGCCTGGGGAACAGTGATCCTCAAAGATTCCCTGTGGCTGAGCCTGAGGGAAAGGGGAGGGGTGTCTGGATGAGAGGTGAGGGTGGGTGAAGGTACTGTGTGGGCACCAGTGTGCATCTGACTGTCAGAAGGAGAAACTCCTTCTCTTGCATAGCAAGAAAAGGGGCATGTTCCCTGGTCCTGAATGTCTGGTGACAAGAAATGACAGGAGGACCCCAGTTCACTGCACTCACTAGCGAGGCTGTTTTAACAAAGGATGTGGGGTTGAAGGGGAAGTTATCACTCTCGTGCAGCTTGACACATCCTTCCATTTTAACATCTAGAACAGGCTGTGGCCCTTCATATGTTTATGGATTCATCTCTGCCACTGGCTCGAGTGCTCTTTCAGGTTGGAGGGGTGTGGGTGCAGCAAGGGGAGAGGTCTGCCCCAGCTGGGAGCACATTCTGTCACTGAAGCTATGCAGACTTGCCATGCATGGTGACTAGAAAACATAGATAGACTTTTGGTCAGTTCTGCCACCGTTTTAAGGTCTCTACAGACAGTGCACCTCCTTCCTTTTGTATCCATGAGGGATAGCTCTTACTGCCCCAGAACCTCCTTGGCAGATCTCTGTGTGATTGTCTCCTGACTGTGGGCCTGGGTCACCCCTGGATGAAAGGGAAGCTGGGAAAGCAGGTATTTCTCATTTCCAGCCGCTTCAGTGGATAGTGGCAAGGGATGGGACTTCTAGGCCACCATACCCTGCAAGCCTGTCCCGCCACTGGTGGGGTATCAGCCTAGTAGCTGGTAGTCTGGGCCCAGCTATGGCCCACCATCTTGGGAATTTTCCCACAATCAATGGAGACCCCTGGGCCCCACCAGAGCTGGCTGTATTGGACAGATGTTGCCAACACCTCCTTGAGACAGCCAAGGGGTGCAGGTGATGGCGAAGCAGATCCCACAGACATGAGGCGTGAAATCATGTTTTCTGGATGGGTTCTGACTGTAGACTCTGAATGATTCTGGAGGTGCAATGCATGATCATCTCAATTTCAATTCCAAAGTGTTGGAAGAGGTCAACGTGAACCTAAAAATTTCATCCAAAATATCAGTAATAACTAAAGAGTTCCAATAGAAAAGTTGACATTTCGTGGGTGCTATTGAAATGCACTCTTCCATGTCTTACCAGTTTCTAAAACCTAACTTTCCCATTAGCAATGCTAAATATTCCTGTTGAACATTCCAGTAAGTAAGTTAGATAAATTAGGCAAAGGGTTTGCTTGACAAGTTGCGTTCTGCAGATCAGTTCTCAGCAAATTAGGCTCTCAGCTTGTCATCTGCCTGGTTGACCTAGACTTACCTTGTGGATGGAGGGGTAGGGGCTAGAGTTACTGAGTCAGAGTTGCCGGGAGTGAGAGCAGACACTGCATCTAGGGAGTGGAGAAGTGACCGAGGCTCAGTGTGTACAGCTTGGCTGAGGTGAACTTGCTGTTTACCTTGCAAAGGATCTCATTGCAGAGACTCACAACAGGAGACACTTTGGTGATGCTTGTCCTTGAAGCATCAGCTGCTTTGAAGGGTTCAGAAGCCTGAGGGTCTTTTTCCTCAGGAAGGAAATGGCTGATGCTTAAGAACCTCAGTGAAGACTAGTTGTCAAGGTGTCGAGGACTTGAGTCCAGTAAGACATCCAGGTCCTAGAAAAGGCCAGAGCGAGAAGGAGGTGAGGTATCCACCCCCACTGGCTGTGGCTGGCCTTGGAGGGGAAAGACGTGAAGCTGTGGCACCTTCTGTCTGTTAAGAAATGCGCCAGGAGTGGCTGCAGATGGGTGGCAGGAAAGGGGGTCATGGAGCAGGCAAGAACCAACTGTATGCAGCATATCCAAGTTCACTGTCACATCCAGTCCTTGTAGAATCTCGTAGGCAAAGAATTTGTTTACTTTGCAAACGATCGCAAAGGGTTAGGTGTATAGGGAGTGGGCCAGCTGGGGTGCAGTGGAGAATCCAGGAGGAGCCTTTGCCAGTTTTAGAACCCTGCTAAACTGGTCCATTTCTAAAAACAAAACACGTATCTGTTGATCGACTTGATCGTCAATCACAGTTTTGCCTGTTAATTCTGGACAACTGTCGGAATACAGCATAAGACGTGTGCTTAATTGTTGTTGACATTTTTCTAAGCGTAGTGCTGGCAGAGGTTAGAAGTTTTATAAATTTTTTCTTGTGGGTAAGAGGATTCTTCAGGCTGGAGATGGAAAGTGGTTTACAGTGTAACGAATCTGAGAGTAGTGTTAAGGTGTGCTCTAATGAGCTAAGAAGGATTTTATTAAATGGCTGTGTCTCAGGAATTGGAGCAGATTCAGGGCCTTTGAGATGGACTCACGTTGTTGTCTGGATGTCTGGGGCCACTGGCATCTTGGCCAGGCCTGAAATCCTGACTCGTTAAGGTGGCTTTCACACTCGGCCTTTGCCCTGTTCCCTGTAGCATCTTTTCATAGCATCCCTCAGCTCCATCATCAACTGGGAAGCACCCCACATATCCTGGCCTCTCCCCCCAAAAGGAAACCCTCCAGAATATCTCCAGCAACATATGTGAGAAATAGGTCTGATTTTATTTTAACAATTTCACATTGGGCAGGAAATGCTAGTTTTGTGGAGGAATATACCACAATGGAAAGATAGTGTGTCTGAAATATCCAGAAATATCCAGATTGGATATTGGTCACTGGAGTGGCCCCACTGCCCACACAGTGGCGGCAGGAGAGGAGGCGTGTGGACTGTCAGTGGGTGCATCATCTATGTGTGGCTGTATAACAAATTACCCACACCTTAGAGGTTTAAAACATCAATAATCATTTAATATCCCTCGAGGTTTCTCGGGCCAGGAAGCCAGAAGCAGGTTGGCGGGGCAGTTCTGGCTCAGGGTGTCTCCTGAGGTTACAGTCGGATATCAGGCAGGACTGCCGTCATCTGAAGGCTTGTCTGAGGCTGGAGGCTCTGCTTCCTGTTTGGCACCCACTGGGGTTCCTCAGACAACCAGCATATTGTGCTGGGGACCGGCCAGGGCACAGCGTCTGTTTAAACTTCTCACACTGCGGCCAATCCCAGGCGGTGGTCATCTCCTAACAGTGTAAGTGTTCTATTGCACTGGAATTAATGGTAAAGGAGAACTTTTGCAGGAAAAAAAACCTCATCTTTGGCTCATCCAGCTTCTTAATTGCAACCGTGCAAAGCAATTCTGCTAACTTAAACCAAAAAGAAACTTACGAACTTAGAAAATAGTCTGGGACAGAGATGACTAGGGGTGCTTAATTTCACAGCCAAACCGCAGCCCAGAACCAGGGCTGGGGAAGAGGCTGTTGTCACATCTGCTGGGAAGCACCAAGCCCAGCTGGCATCCCTGCTACCCTATTGCCATCACCACCCCGGAACATCGAGCACTCCCTGCCTCTGGCTCTGCTGCCCCGGCTGCCTTCCTTGGCGCTGGATGTCACGGTCACAGGTTCTGCCATTGCTGGGATGCTTTTTCTGTTGACGCACCTGGTTTTCATCATCAGACCCTGGCTCATGTCTGGGGCAGGTGAATCTGATTGGCCAAGTGCAAACCATGTGTTCCTGTCCTAGCTGGAAGGGAGGCTGGAAAAACACAAATCCAGCCTTCTTGGCTCCACAGTGGGAGGAAGGCTCTGCTTCCTATCAAGACTCATAAGGTGGTGAATTTCCAAGCGTGGAAAGGGATCCAGATGCTGGGCCCTCAGTATAACAACAACAACAACAGGCAAATGCTCTACATTTCCTGCCTGAAGAATGACATTAAAACAAAAATACCTAGAAAGCATGTGAAAAATTGACCTGTGCTGCCTTGTCAAAAGATCAAAGGAATGTCTACAAGAAAAAGTCCAATGAAAAATAACATCAAAGCAAGAAGTATTATTTACAACTCAATAATGAAAAGACAAATAATCAATTCACTGAGTGGGAAAGGACTGGAATAGACATTTCTCCAGACAAAATCTACATGGCCAAGAAGCTCCTGGGAAGATGTGCAGTGTCATTAGCCATCAGAGAAGTGAAAACCCAAACCACAATGCAGTGACACTTTATACCCCCTAGGATGCTAGAATCAAAAAGACAGATAATGATAAGTCTTGGTGGGGATGTGGAGAAATTAGAGCCCTCATACTGTGCTGGTGAGAATGTAAAATTGTACAGCCATTGCGGGAAACAGTCTGACTGTTCTTCAAATGGTTGAACACAGAGTTATCATAAGACCCAGCAATTCTAGTCCTGGGTAATACTCAAGAGAAATGGAACCATATGTCCACATGAAAGCTTGTATGTGAATGTTTATAGCACCATTATTCATAATAGCCCAAAGGTAGAAAGAATTAAAATGGCCATTAACTGATGAATGGGTAAACAAAATGTGACATACATATACAGTGGAACGTTAATCAGTCATAAAAAACAATGAAGTACTCCTCTGTACTACAACATGGATGCACTTTTATTTTTTTTTTATGTTTTTATTTATTTTTGAGAGACAGAGAGAGACAGCACGAGCAGGAGAGGGTCAGAGAGAGACGGAGACACAGAATCTGAAGACAGGCTCCAGGCTCTGAGCTGTCAGTACAGAGCCCAACACGGGGCCCAAACCCACGAACCGGGAGATCATGACCTGAGCCAAAGTCGGACGCTTAACCAACTGAGCCACCCAGGCATTCCAAGGATGCACTTTTAAATCATTATGCGAAGTTGAAAAAAGCTGGCCATAAAAGACCTACATTCTATGATTCCAGTCCAGAACAGGCAAGAGAGAGATGGGAGATTTGTGGTTTCTTAGGGCTGGGTAGCAGGGGGGGACCTGGAGGGGGTGGTGACAGCTTACGTGTACACGGTTTCTTCTCGTTATGATGAAAATGTTCTAAAATTGACCATGGCAATGGATGAGTATACCTATGAATATACTAAATATCATCAAGTTGTACATTTAAATGAGTAGATTGTATGACATATGAATTATATCTCAATAGAACCGTTATCAAAGAGAAATACTTGCTCATTATAGCAAAGGAAAGGAAGGGAAAATGAAAGCCTACTCAATGTTATCATTTTGGGGTATTTCCCTTCACTCTTTCCAGGCAAAGTTTTGAACAAAATTATTTTATGTATTTTTGAGAATAGTACATATTTAATTTTATCCTGATTTTTTGTTTAATGCAAATACTTTCCATGTTTTTTTCATTCTTGGTAAACATCATTTTAATGATTGCATCATGTAGATGTTTTGTATGCTCCTTAAACATTTCATTACTGTTGGATATTCCATTTTCCCATGATCATAAACACGCTTTGACAAACATCTTTGTGAAGTTTATTTGAGGTTTTAAGATTGTTTCTAACGATAGGTTCAAATGGTGAGGTTATTTTGGGTTAGAGTTTGAATATATTGGGTTAGAGTTTCAATACTTTTAAGGTGTTTGATACTTAACACCAAATTTCTATACAGAAGAAACCTACCAATTTGCATCTCAAAAGATGTTTTGAAAGAAAAAAATCTCATGCCCCATTCCTCTATGTCTCAAACTAGGTGCTCTTTTCCTCTGATCTCCTGTTTTATTCTTGGAAATGGATTTTCACTATAGTAGAGGTAGTTACTAACTTTTGCTCCCCTTCTGTGCCCCTGAGTTGACTGCTATCTGGGACACCTTCAGGATAACACTGTGGATTATTTAAAGGCATAAATGCAGTAAATAGCACAGGAGAGGAGGCCGCAGCAACACAATTTGGAAGCTGGGAAGCAACTAGACAAGTGGTAACTTACTTAGCAGATACATGAAAGCTGAGTACTAAGTCAGTAGTGGGGAAAGCTAAGAAACAACCCAATCTAGGGGTTCTATAGGGTACTCGGGACAAGGGGCACCCAGTTCTTTTTAACATAAGAGCAAAGCAGTACTGAAGAGAGCACGACTTGGGACAAGTTGACTTAAAAAAATTTCTTTTTTAATATTTATTTACTTTTGAGAGAGGGAGATAGAGCATGAGCAGGGGAGGGGCAGAGAGAGAGGGAGACACAGAATCTGAAGCAGGCTCCAGGCTCCCAGCTGTCAGCACAGTGCCCAACATGGGACTCTAACTCGGGAACTGCGAGACCATGACCTGAGCCGAAGTCAGACGCTTGACTGAGCGAGCCACCCAGGTGCCTTGCAAGTTGACTTTTAAAGCAAATAGATCCCAAGATCATTCCTTCACTCTATGCAGCCAGATACCTGTCTGTGTCCTGACTGAAGACTGCTGTTTATCTTTGGAAAGGATGACACAGAGGGGCTGGGCGGGAGAACCTCAGACCCAGCGGCAGGCAGGGGTCCGTACTGAAAACAACAGGAGCATGTGAACGTTCAGATGGAGAATGTGAGTCACCCCGGCCTTCTTCCCTCACTTTGCTCTGAGAGCATGGGCAGCCAGCTAGATACACTCCAGGCAGGAGGCCGTGAATCTTCTCCAGGGCCCTACCAAGAGAAAATCCCTGAAGATGATGTCAGGCTTGTGGCATGAAATGGCCTAAACAGATCATCTTACAGTAACGCCCATAGCCAACTAGCCACACACACTCGATGCTTTCGGTCAGCATTTTCCTGCTTCACCCTTGACTATCTATGAATGACGGTCAGGGACTATTTAATCTTCCCGTGAAGAAACATGGTCTGTCTCACTGCATCTCCAACTCATTTAGGGCTCTTTATAAGGTTTTATACTTTATTGATATCTTGTACTTATTAATTTCTACAATTTGGTCTTATTTTTGTTGTCATATGTGAGAGGAAACATTCCTCTGTGTATTTCCTAACTGGTTATTGGGCATGTATGTATGAAAGGTATTGTTTTTGTGTTTCTTTTGTATTCCACTACTTTATTGAGCTTTCTTTTTTATGCCAAACATTTTTAGATGAACCTCGGATTTGTGAGTTGACAATTACACCATCTGCACATTCTGAGAACTGTGTCTACTCTTCTTTTTCTATAACCATACTCTTAATTCTTTTTTTTAAGCTTATTTATTTATTTGAGAGAGAAAAGGAGGAAGGGGTAGGGAAAGAGGGAGAATCCCAAGCAGGCTCTGTGCTGTCAGTGCAGAGCCCAATGTGGGGCTTGATCTCACAGACTGTGAGATCATGACCTAAGCTGAAACCAAGAATCAGATGCTTAATTGGCTGAGCCGCCAAGGTGCCCTAGCTTATTTCTGACTCATATACATTGGCCCCCAGTTTAAAAAGAGTCTTAATAACAGTGGTAGCAGACACGCCTGTCTGTCCTTGACTTTAATAAGGTTGCTTATAACTTTTGCCATTAGGAATTAGGTTTGAAGTTGGCTTAAGAAAGATACTCTTTATTGTAGAAAGGGAATATCCTTTTTTTATTTTCAGAAATTGATGTGCATTTTATCAAATGCCTTAACAGCACTTATTGATATGTGCATGTAGTTTTTCCTTTGACCTACTATCAGTGCTGAATACTCACTCTGCTATGCTGAATAAATTAAATTTACCCCATCCCTTCAGTCACCTTCTGAATGGACCAGTGAGGCACAGCGGCAGGATCATGAGAGAACACAGACCTTCTGGATGTCCATCCTTAACAGGTATGCTTCTTCAGGTTTTTCCTCCCTGCCCACTTCTGCCTCTTCCAGTAGGACTTCCAGTCCCCTACGACCCCCACAGGACAGAAAGGTCATTCTAATCTCTTCTGTTCAAAATGTGGCCCATGGACCAGTAGCTTGAATATCACCAGGGAGTTTACTCGGAATGCAGAATCTCAGACCCCATCCCAGACCCACTGAATCAGAAACTTACATTTATTAAATTACCACCACCACCCAACTCCCTTGACCAGGGTCTTGTTAAATATGAAAGTCTTGGAAACATGGCCCTGACACAGTGGTGCAGTGGCTTCTGCTAGCTTCTCTTTTATTGACAGAGCAGCCTTCTAGTCCTATCCAAGGGCTGTTGCAAGGAGTTCCAGTGTGTAGAGAGGGAGACAGAGCTAGAGGCAGAGAGACCAAGAGCAGGCCTGGAAATGGAACCCATGGGCATGGGCCTTTTCCGCATCCTTGGGCAATTTTCACAAGTGATCTGGCACCTGACATAAGTCAAGCTCTCAGTGTCCGTGGGCTGGGAAAGGGAGTGCCCTGAGCAGAGCACAGAGTAAAAGAGGGCTTCCTAAAGAGGCCACGGGGTGGTTTGCTTCAACCAACTGCAGATCGTGGCTCTTCAAGTACCTAAATTATAGGGAAGGGGCCGCTGGCTGGTTCATTTTCTCCAGACTTGATGGTTAGCAGCTGCTGTAAGTGTGATTTCCTCTAGTTTTCTTGGGATGCTGAATCTGGTTAAGAATCTTAGGCATCATGGTTGTGCGTGCGTATGTGGGTGTCCTCTTTGGAAAATGTCCCAGTTTGAGGGACCCAGGATAGGGATGACCAGTTAGGAAGCCCTGGAGGAAGTTCATTGTGAGTTTCCCAAGAGGAGTTAGTGATGAATCCAAGGTGTCCTCAACGTGAATCACAGCTGCAGGATGGTGTGATCGTCTCCTGACACAGAATCGATTTCCAATGCTTCTCTGGAGAACTCCAAATGGAACCAGGGAAAATGGAACCAGCAGAGCAGAGAGCACAGCTGTCTTTTCTACTAACACTTAAGGTTTGTATGAGAAAGAGCCATGATGCAGAACATCTTTTTATCTCTGGAATATAGATTGGGTCAACTTCAAAGAAGAGCGCATATCAAAAGCATTTTGCTGTTAAGTTTTACAAGTGAGACCAGAAGCCATCACTTAAGACAGTGCTAGCAAGAGTGACTTGATGGTACAGCTCTCACGGTACCAGAGCAGGAGAGACCAAAGAGTGTGATTAATCGGCTGCTTTATAGACAGGGAGGAATGGAGGCACAGGAGAAACACGTCTGCTGAAGATTCACAGACCTGGGAAAGAATCTTTGGAGAAGCAGATGAGAAACAGAATGGCGTTTACTGAGCCTTTGCCACTGGCCAGACACATTTCTCCAACTTCAGTGCGCTCATGAATTAGTTAAGTGACAAAGTTGGGCCTCAAGTTCAAATCTGTTAGACACTGGAGATCACACCCAAATACACCACGTTGCCTTATGACCTCCCATGAAGCAGTTCTCCTCAGACTTCGATTGCGTACCAATCGCTGAGGATCTTGTTTAAATGTAGATTTTGATTCAGAGCATCTGAGGTGAGTCCCAAGAGTCTGCATGTCCAACAAGTTCCCAGGTGCTGCCGGTACTGCTGGTTCATGGGTCACAGTTGCAAAAGCAAGACCTTAGAGATAGCCTGTTCTAGTGATTCACGACCCTGAAGGCACACAAGCTATATCAGGGGCTTCCAGGCCCCGGGGGATTTTTAGAAGCTCTGTAATTCATTCTGATATTCCAAGATTGAGAATTGTTGATCTGGTCTTCCAGTTCTCTGAGTGTTGGAATTGAGATGGTGTGTAGGTGGGGGGTAGGATATGACTTGAACAGAACCATCTTTAGAGTTTTTTTCAAATGGTAGGGTATGTTTATCTATAAATATGTATAGTTTCCAAACACACAAGCTCCTCTGTTTTGAGATTCAGTGTATTTTCTGAACACACACCCTTCTGCCTACTTTCTCTTGACATTTGAGGAACACTAAAGACATTAATAATGACCAGCTAGCCTTGGAAGAAACAGACATAATTCAAGAAACCAGTAAGAATATTTTTTTAAAAGTTATAATTAGTCTCTTCAGAGAGATCAGGAGGATATCAAGAGTAGACTTGATTCCCAGATGTGAAAAGTCATCTGAAAATAAGAACAAAGATATTTTAGAAATTCAAAGCATGACTGATGGAATTAAAAATCTAGTGGGTTAGTTGAATAGTGTAATGGACAAGACTGAGAACCAAAGTGGTAATTTGGAAAGGAAATCTCCAGGATTTAAAGCAGGAGTAGAAAGAGATAAAATATCAGAGAAAAGTCAAGAGACAGGGAAGACAGATCAGAATCTGTTCAATAGGGGTTTTAACAGAAAATGGGTATTTAAAAAAATTAAGGATTTCCTGAGCTGAAGAAAATTGAAGTCTTCCTATTGAAATAGTCCACCGAATGTCAAGAAGGATTTATGAACTAAAGACAGCATTCAGACACATTCTTATGGAAGGACAGAACTCTAAGTATTACAGAAAAAAAAACTCACAAAAGCTTACAAAGCAAGGAAAAATTGGCATCTTGCAAAGTAACAAGAATAAGACTGACAGATAACTTCTCATCAGCCATACTGGATGCTAGAAACCCACAGTGTAGTGTCCTGAAAGTTCTGAGGAAAAATGGCTCTTAGTAAAGAATATAGAATTGTATCCCTCACCAAACTGCCAACAAGTGGGGTCCCCAAATAGTGATTCTCAGGTATGGAAGCAATTACAATGTTACTCTACTCATTTCCTGGGGCTGTGGTAACAAATTAACAGAAGCTTGGTGGTTTCAAACAAGAGAAATTATTCTCTCTGTTCTGGAGGACAGAATTTTAATGTTAGTATCACTCGGCTGAAATCAAGATGTTGGCAGGGACTCGCTCTCTCTGGAGGCTCCAGGGGAGAGAGAAGCTGTTATCTCGTCCAGCCTCTGGCGGTAACCAGGGTTCCTTGGTGTGTGGCTGCAACTCTCTCTGCTCCGTCTTTGAATCTCCTGCTCTGTGTCTGTGTGAGAAACCTCCATCTGCTTGTCTCTTACAAGGGCACCTATGACTGCATTTAGAGCCCATTGGGATCATCCAGGGTAATTTCCCCACCTCAAAATCCTTAACTTAATTACATCTGCAAAGACCCCTATTGTGATGTAACATTCATAGGTTCCAGGGGTTAAGATGTGGATATCATTACTAGTGTATGCCTGGTAAGGCATACACACTAAATGAAAATGGTGCTAGGGACTCCTGGGTGGCTCAGTCAGTTAAGCATCCAACTTTGGTTCAGGTCATGATCTCACAGTTGCAGCTTCGAGCCCCGCATCAGGTTCTGTGCTGACAGCTCAGAGCCTGGAGTCTGCTTGGGATTCTGTGTCTCTGTCTCTCTCTGTCCCTCCCCTGCTCATGCTGTCTCTATCTCTCATAAATAAATAAACTTAAAAAAATTTTTTTAATGAAAATGACTCTAGCAAAATGAAAAAAGAATTTAAAGAGGATGACATGAGACACACATTCCTTGGAATGTCTGACGTATTGCAGCATGGACTTCCATTTTCCTTGTCCCTGGAGATCCAGTTGAATTATTTGTATCTACAGAGAACCGTGTTCATATAGTCTCAATGCCATTTATTGGCCTTCAACTTTTAGAATTATTTTATGGACAAAATGTGGGACACGCACTGATGGCTACAGAGCAGACTGCAAATGTTACAGACCTTGAAATAGTGACCCTAAAAATGAGAGGTCATGACAGAGAGGTAGAAAAAAGAGGTTCATTGCTATCTTCAACTTTCATGGTAGGAAGTTAATGAATGAGACAGATTTTTTTTAGATACATTATTTATAGTAATAACAGGAACTTGCTAAAAACAACAACAACAACAACAACAACAACAACAACTTTAAAAAGTAGTGCAACTAACCAAAGCGGGAAATCAGAGTGTGAGGAGAGGTGAGAAGCGATGTTGGGGAGCTGCCTTCCTAATCCTCCACACAAGGCAGTCGACAGAGGCCTTCTAAAGATAAGCTAGGAAATCAAGTTCTGGTGGTGTTTTCAAAAATTGTACTAGAAATTACTGTAAGAAATACAATAGAAACTGTCAACTGAAGTGTCCCCTGGGTTTGGACAAGAATGTGTGGGGAGAGATTTTACTTTTTGCTTTAGAGTCTCTTCTGTTATTTTGAATATTTTAAACTAGGTCCATGGGTTACATTTACAGCTTTTTTAAAAAAAAAAAGTTTGTTTCCTTGTTGGTTGGTTTTTTTTGTTTTTTTTTTTTAAGTAGACCTGGAGCCCAAAGTAGGGCTTGAACTCATGACCTTGAGATCAAGACCTGAGTTGAGATCATAAGTTGGATGCTTGGGCACCTGGGTGGCTCAGTCTGTTAAGTGTCCAGCTTCGGTTCAGGTCATGATCTCACAGTTCATGGGTTTTTGCTCCATGTCGGGCTCTGTGCTGACAGTTCAGAGCCTGGAGTCTACTTTGGATTCTGTGTCTCCCTCTCTCTCTGTCCCTCCCCCATTTATGCTCTGTTTCTCTCTGTCTCAATCATAAATAAACATTAAAACAATTTTTTTAAGAGTTCAATGCTTAACTGACTGAGCTATCCAGGTGCCCCTGAAAACCAAGTTTAATAATACAAATAAATATAACACTTTAAACCAAGCCAGTTCCCTGAGAGATCCCAAGTCTTTTGCCAGATGGGGTGTTCCAGGACTCTCTGAGGGGCACAGGGCAGTGATATCCGAGGGCAAGAAAGGAGGGCAGTGGAGCGTGAATTCGTGTCCCCTGGGGAAACAGGAGAAGCACTGGAGGCAGGTCAGCCTAGAGAAGAGAAGCCCTGTGGGGACTGAGAGTCTTCATCAAATATTTGGAGGATGCCATGAGGCCAGAGGGCACAGATTTGTTTTTTGAGGCTCCAAAGATTGGAATTAGGACCAAGTTGGGGGACCTTAAGGAGCACTTCAGCTCTCCGTAAGGAGCACAGAGACAGAATGGGTGTCCTCAGGATGTAGTGAGTTCCCCATCGCTGGAGGTGTTTTAGACCACTATGTGGAAGGCATCCGTAGAGGGGCAGTATGAAAGAAAGAACATGAATTTGGCAAGAGATCACTGTGGAGTCTAGTCCTTGTCAATGCTTTGCAGTGGCAGTGTGACGCTGAGCCTGGCCCACGCCTGCATCTCTCTGAGTCCCAGGTCCCCCCATCTGAAAACAGGATTCATAACTGCTAGCTTATCGTGTTGTTACAAAGGCTTACATGGGAAAACCAGCCAGTACAGTGCCTGACATTTAGTAAGTGTTGAGTAAATGGCAGATGTCATTACAGAGGGCATGGGATGGCATGTGAGAGAATAAGCCAGATCACCTGTATGTCCCTCTTGCCAGAGATGCATGGCCTTTGGAAGGAGAGACTGGGCCTGGGCACCAAGTTCAGAGGCACCATCGAAAGCCAGAGCCCTCGAGCCCTGAGCCCTTCATCCTCTATTGTGGGGACCACAGGGCCAGGTCTGGAATGGCCTCTTTCCCACCTTGCCAACCAGAGCCTGAGGGCGTCATGGATATGACCGTGAGACAGAATTAAATAGAAGGGGCTCATTTGCCTGGAGGGCGACAATGTGATCTGGAATCCCCCTTCCAAGGGGCATCAGGATACTTGCGAAATGACTGTGACTCAAGACCTCCAAAACTCTTGGGCAGTAGCAGCTCTGCAGGCGGCAAAGCCAGCGTGTGGCTGCGTTCCCGTCTCTGCACCCGTGGGATATGCAGATCTCCAGCTTAGCCTGGTCCCTCTGCCATCCGCCACAGCGGGCAGCATGGCGGGTACCCAGGGCCGTGATGGTGCGTTCTTAGCTACAAGTGTCATGGCACCAGCCCTGGTGGATTCTCCAGCCCAGACGTTCGGGCAGATGCCTTGCTCTCCCGGGGCCATGACCATGAACCATTTATAAAGGCAGCTTCCACATAACCCTGCCCCCACCCCTGCAAAGGCACGATCTGCCACACAGCCAGGAACCTACACCCCACCCCCTTGGCCCCACAACAAACCTCACACTGGACGAGGAGATGATACGATGTTTTGTTTTCCTTCTAAAGCATTTAACTGTGAGTAGTCCTGTTCCAACAGGGCCCTTTTCCTCACCCAGGAAAGTGATGCCATTCTTGTCAAGGCAAGGTCCTTGATGCTAGGGCCCGAGGTGCTCAGCTAGGGCCCAGCCCGTTCTCAGGAGCCTTGGCCATGCCTGACAAGGGCAGGCCTTGGGCTCATCACCACAAGAGGTTTTGGGGAATCCAAGGAGCATGAGTGTCCTCCTCTAACCCAACCAATTCATACCCAAAAGGTTTTGTAAAAAAACAACAGAAGCGGGGCACCTGGGTGGCTCAATCAGTTAAGTGTCCAACTTCAGCCCAGGTCATGATCCCGCATTTCGTAGGTTCAAGCCCCATGTCAGGCTCTGTGCTGACAGCTCAGAGCCTGGAGCCTGCTTCAGACTCTGTGTCTCCCTCTCTCTGCTCCTCCCCTGTTTGCACTGTGTCTCCAAAAAACAAATAAATATTTAAAAATAATAATAAATAAAAAACAACAGAATCCCAGTAACAGAGAATGTCTCCTTACTGGCTGTCACTCCCTGGAGACCGAGGTGGTTCAGCAGATGTTAGGTGACCCCAACAGCCTTGAAGGAAGGGGGAGAATGGGGATGCCAAGACTGAAGGAAGCTAGGAGGCTTTCTGGTTATTTCTTTGTCGTTATTTTTCTAAACTACTGTAAATTTACTGAAGGTCAGACACCCTACATTCACATATTCACTGTGCATGATCAAGCTAAGTGAACTTGGGGGATTTACACTGTAGGGGTCCCCCCTGCATGGCTCCTTCTCGTCAAGGACACTGGGGACCGGGAGTTTGCTTTCCTCATCCTGCCAGCATCCCTCTCCCCAAGTTCATGCCTGATGGCCTTCCCTAAGCAATAGTGTGACATGTGTGGGTCTCGTGGCCCCCACCAGATGGTGGGGGTGGGGAGTGGTCCTGGAGGGCAGAGATCTTATCACTGGGTGCCTTTCCTCTACCCCCACCAAAAACTAACCCAGCAGCTGACACAGTTGACTGAATAAGGATTAAGAAGTAACAAATGGGTTAAACTTTGAACTTTAGCTCAGGTCATGATCTCATGGTCTACAAGTTCGAGCCCCTCACTGGGCTCTATGCTGACAGCCCAGAGCCTGGAGCCTGCTTTGGATTCTATGTGTCTCTCTCTCTGCCCCTCCCCTGCTTGTACTCTGTCCCTCTCTCTCAAAAATAAATAAACATTAAAAAATTTTAATTTAAAAACTTGAAAAAAATTTGAAAAAAAATAACAAAGGAACATACATCCCCTTTCCATGGTCTTGCAGAGCATGGGGACAAGGAATCCAAGAGGCAGCTTGGGGGCTGGCAAATGCCTGGTGCTCTGAGGCCAAGCATAGGAGTACTGGTGAACAGTACGGGTTCTGAACTCAGCCACACTTGGCTTTAAATCCTGGCTCTACACTCAGTGGCCACATGAGCTTGGCCATGATACTAAATGGCCCTGAGCCTTGGTTGCCTTATCTGCAAGGTGGGTCTAGTAATAGCTGAGAGGTGAAGTAGGAAGAGCATGATGCCCGACACCCAGTTAGTGGTGACCAGTGCCACTGTGCTAGCTGTGTGGGGTGGGATCTGGACACACACACACACACACACACACACACACACACACACACACAGAGTTTTCAAATTCTTCAGTAAAGAAGTTAGGAAAAATAATTATTACTAAAAAACATTTAACTAATTAACTTGTTGGTGGCATTCAGGCCACCATCCCTCCAAAGAGGGGGTGAGGCACTGAGGGGTGAGAGGCAGCAGCTGTGAATCTTCAAGTGCTGAAGCTTGAATCAGAGCTGGTGTTCCCCACTCAACCCTGGCTACTCTCCTTACACACGTCTCTGCCTCACACAGGAGCTAAAGTGACACAGTCAGGCTGACAGTAAGAGAAGTGAATGGCCAGTCCACACCCACCCCGTGTATGCTGTGTGGGGCTACCCCAGGAATGAACCAGCCACCGCAGACCCACTTGAACTGGAGTGGGTGTGGCTTTTGGGGACCACAGAAAGAAGCCTGGGAGTGGCCATTCAGAGCAGGAGTTGCTAACTACAGGCGTGGGACCTCAGACAAAAGCAGCAGCCCCTCCAGCTCCCAAGCCTGTTCTCACAGACCTTGATCCCTCTCAGACACACCTTCAGGCCTCAGGGTGCCCCTCTCCTTCAAGAAGGCTCGGGAAATGGTGTTGCAGTGAACGGGGGAATTAGCTAGTGAAGAGGCGGATGGGGGCCAGTCTGTGGAAGCACACAGAAGTGGGGGGTTTGGACCTCAGACGTTAGGGAGACAGGAGAGCCAGGGAAGGATACAGTCAAAGGTGTTTGAAACCAGGGGTTCAAGGGCGAGGAGGAGACACTGAAGTCAGGAGACCTGGGTTCTGACCCCTAGCCCTGTGACAGGAGTCCGAGGATGCCTCTGCCCTCTTCTCTCTCTGCAGAAATGTGTTTTGTGAGCTCCTTACCTGTGCAGCTTTCTGGGCCCTCCTGAGAATCAGTGGGAATGTGAGTTGTGAGTGTTGTGACAGTCCAAGCCCAATAATCTACGAAACAGAAAAAGAGAGGCCCACATGCACACATTCCCATAGAGGTGCCATGCACCCACTGGGCCCACTGCGGCTCCTTGTCCGACACAGCACGAGGAGGCCTTCCCACCAGCCTGAGCTCAGCTCAGCTCAGCCGGGGTTGCTAATAGCAAGCTTAAAAGAGGAAGAACCTGCTTCCTCCTCTTCGGCAAATAATACAGGAAAACTTGCTTAGAATCCTCCTCTTTCCCCCCAGTGCCGGGCTGGAGCTTGGCAGCTAGACTGTGGCCCAGGCCCAGGTCAGCCATCTTACTAGGAGAAGATGAGGAAGAGCAGTAGGTGGGGAAAGACTGGGCATCTCATCCATCCAGGGCCTTTTGTGTCTCCCCCAAATGTCCCTGGCAGGGTAATGGCCTTAGTCTAGAGCCTACAAAGGACAGGCCCCGGGCTGAGAGCCCCCTGCCTCAGACAAACCTCTACTTCATTTGCCAAGTACCTATTTCCATATCATTATCATGTTATGTAAGCATGATAGTTTGTTGGTCAAGATTTTCAAAGACTAACACATTTAGAATATGCTAAAAACTGGTAATTCAAAGTTCATTGATTAATTCCATATGCAGTTTAGATCAAATCAGCCAACGTTGTGTATGGAAGTTAA
The DNA here is from genome assembly GCF_006229205.1 of Suricata suricatta. Classification (NCBI taxonomy): domain Eukaryota; kingdom Metazoa; phylum Chordata; class Mammalia; order Carnivora; family Herpestidae; genus Suricata; species Suricata suricatta. The sequence goes on from NC_043704.1 coordinate 73,141,674, forward strand.
AGATGTGTTTGGAATAATCATTGGGCTAGAAATACCACACTGCCTCACACACACACTAAGAGTTAGTTAAATAAAACAACTCACCAAGGTTTCCAAGGGGCTGTCTTGAAAGTCCAGGAAGAAGAGGACATTCCCAGAATGGAGGCTCCGTGGTGTCCACACAGATGCCACATGGTGACATTAGCTCTGGGTTAGAAGGACAGTCCTTGATGGGCTCTGAGCAGAAGGAGAGGAACACAGGCAGGAGAGCCCGGCAGCCAGGGGACACAGGGCTGCCGACAAGCCCTTCAGCAGCGGAAGCCCCAGAACGCAAGTTGGAAGAAGGGGAGGAAGGAACATTGAACTCAGCAGGAGAAGGTGATACTGGCTCACACTTGAGGGCTGGCTCTGCACTAGGCACCTGCTCACTCCTTCCATGCAGTCTAGTTTCAAGCTCATCCACCTCTGAGGGAGCTGACGCCACTGTCACCACCACTTCCATGTAACCACGAAGAAACTGATGCTCGGAGAGTATCTTTCCCAGGTCACGGGGAGGTAGGCAGAGTTTCTGAGCTCAGTGGTCTCACTCCAAGCTCACGTGACTGACCACTGTGCCGCACTTTCTCTGCCACATACCGGGCTTCAGGGCGTTACTTTCCTTCGGTCTTGCACAATATCATGTCCTCCATTAAGTGATTTATTTTTGAGAAGGCAAACATTTGTAATATGTGTTTATTTATACATTTGTGCTAAAATAATAAAGATTTCCGTTCATAGAAAGCATACTTGACTGGAATTGCTTGAGGAAATTGCCCTTGACCTCAGCAGCTAGGACCCTGGGCACGCGTCTCAATCCAGGCTGAGTACCCAGGAGGGATGGTTCTCCTCTATAGCACCAGCCTTTGAAGCTAAACCAATAAAATGATAGCAAACTTCCCTGGATGCTAGGAATTCATCATTACATATGCATCTAACATTTTTAAACCGTATTTTGGATATTAACCCCTTATTGGATATATCATTTACAAAAACTTCTCCCATTCAATACGTTGCCTTTTTGTTTTGCTGATGGTTTTCTTCCCTTTTTATTTTTTGTTTTTGTTTCCCTTGCCTAAGGAGGCATATCAGGAAAAATGTTCCCATACCTGACGTCCAAGAGCTTACTGCTTTCTTCTAGGAGTTAAATGGCTTCAGGTCTCACATTACGTCATTAATTCATTTTGAGTTTAGTTTTGTGTATGTAAGAAAGTGGTCCAGTTTTCCCAAAAGCAGTCTCAACATCAAAAAAGCAAATAATCTAATTAAAATATACATTTAATTTATTTTCTAAATATGCACTTAGAAAAATGGAATAGACATTCTTCCAAAGAAGACACACAGATGGTGAACAGACACATGAAAAGATGCTCAACATCACCAGTCATCAGGGAAATGCAATTCAAAACCATAATGAGATATCACCTCATGTCTGTCAGAATGGCTAGAATCAAAAACATAAGAAACAACAAATGTTACTGAAGATGTAGAGAAAAAAGAACCCTCAATGCGCTATTGGTGGGAATGCAAATGGGTGCAGTCTTTATGGAAAACAGTATGGAAGCTCCTCAAAATATTTAAAATAGAACTACCATATGATCCAGTAATTCCAGTACTGGGTATTTATCTAAATCAAACAAAAACACTAACTTGAAACGATATCTGTACCCCCATATTCCTTGCAGCATTATTTACTAGAGCCAAGATATGGAGACAATCCAAGTGTCCCTTGATGGATGAATGGATAAAGAAATGTGTAATGTATAATGGAATATTATTCAGCCATAAAAAGAATGAAGTCTTGTCATTTGAAACCTTGAGGGCATTATCCTAAGTGAATAAGTCAGACAGAAACAAATACTATAGGACCTCAGTTATATGTGGAAACAAACAAACAAAACTCCAAGTTCATAGTTACAGAGAACACATTGGTGGTTGCCAGAGTTAGGGAGTGGGGGATGGGCAAAATGGGCGAAGGTAGTCAAATGGTACAAACATCTAGTGATAAAGTAAATAAAACCTGGGGGTGTCACGTACAGCATGGTGACTATGGTTAACAGTTTTATACTGAATATTTGAAAGTTGCTGAGAGAGTAAATCTCAAAAGTTCTTATCACAAGAAAAAAATCCTGTGGTTATGTAAGGTGACAGATGTTAACTGGACTTAATGGGGAGACCATTTTGCAATATGTACACATATTGAAACATTATGCTATACATCTGAAACTAGTATAATGCTATATGTCAATTATATCTCAAAAGAAAAAAAAGAAAAAAGTTAAAATGAGGTCATTAGGATGGACCCTAATCCAGTCTGACTGGAGTCCTTCCAAGAAGAGGACATTTGTTGGGGCTCCTGGGTGGCACATCTGACTCTTGATTTCAGCTCATGTCATGATCCCAGGGTTGTGAGATCAAATCCTGTGTTAGGCTCTGAGCTGAGTATGGAGCCTGCTTAAGATTCTCTCTCTCTCTCTCTCTCTCTCTCTCTCTCTCCCCCTGCCTCTGCCCCTTTCTCCACTCATGCTCTCTCTCTCTCTCTCTCAAATAAAATTAAAAAGTAAGAAAATAAAAAGAAGAGGACATATGGACATGGACACACAGGCACGAGGGACAGAACAGGCACAGAGGAAGGCCATGTGAGGACACAGCAGTAGGTACGGTCTCCGAGCCAAGGAGAGAGACCTCACATGAAACCAGTAGCCCTGCTGACACCTTGATCTTGGACTTCTAGTCTCCAGAACTGAGAGAAAATACATTCTGTTGTTAAGCCACCCAGTCTGTGGCATTTCGTTATGGCAGCCCGAGAGAATGAATACAATTTTCTAACAGCGTGAACCAGTATAAGAGAACATTGACAGTTTCTGCCGCAGACTGTCCATTTGCGTGTCCTCCCCATCCATCCATCTCTTCCCCCTAAAGAGCATAAGCCAAGTTCCATCTGGTCTGCATCTAGTTTAGGACCGTCATGCGCATTGGAGTAGGCAAAGGTCTTTTGTATCCAGGCTCCTGGCTTCTTTGGCAATACGATTTTCTCAAAAACTTAGGAGGCTTCTGTTCTGTCTCCTTCTAATCAGTTCTGTGTGCCAGTAACTGTGCCCCAATTTTCTTTTCCAAGTCACAATTCTCAATCCTGCCTTATTTTTGTTTGCTTTCTCCTGCCGTTATTTTCCAACTTAATGGCTACCTTGCAGCTGTCAGGCTTTGGTAGGAAGGTAACACTGTGTTTAGCTGAGAAGATTCACCGAGTCTATGTTGCTGACCTTTGTTTTTAAATTCAGACACTGGACAGTGTCAGAGAATAAAACTTTCAATGTATTAAACCTTGGAGGTTTGGGGATTGTCTGTCATAGCAGTTAGCAGGCACCTGCTAATACAGTGATTAATTTGATCTGGGAGGCAGGTAGAAGGACAGGTGCCAAAGGGACAGATGGTTTCCTAGAAGAGGAATTTTTATAGCCTGATTGAGGTTATCATTGACAAACAAAGTTGTAATATATTTAAAGTGTACAGCGTGATGGCTTGATCTATGAGCGCACTGTGAAAGGAAGCCCCCATCAAGTTAAGGGACGGACCCGTTGTGAGGTGGTAATTTCTTCCCACTGCTGCAAGGACCTGAATTTCGGACTCTGCTTCATTTCATTTCATCTTGGAAACTGGCCGGTTCTTTCCTGAACTCATCTTTATCTTGTGACACCTTGTTGAACACAGTCAATAGCAACCAACACTGATATTCTCATTTCCGTCCTCTTTGTCTAAAGTGTGTGTTTTTGACCTCCCAGTCATCATAGGCAACAGTTTTCACTAAGGGTTTTGTCTCAGCCTAACATGGGTCCCCAGTTACCTCGCCTGCTAAATCTCTTTCTTTCTTCCTCAGCCAGGGCCTTCTATTTTAGTTTTTGTTATGGGAGTGATCCCACTTCCAGAAATGTGACTTCATCAGGAAAACAAATAGCATCCGGATCTCAGTGAACATAATATGAACTGATATAAAATATCAATGTTCTTTCTTATGTCCCAGAACTGTGTTGACTGATGGAGGGGTGGGGTGTGAGAAGGGAGAGCTACGCTCCGTGTTGCCACTTAGGGACCCAGGATCCTTTTATTATGCGGCTCAGGTATGTGTTAGGACACTGGACCACGTACTGGATTATGGTGTGTGGTTGGCAGGTGAAGGAAGCAGATCATGAAAAAGCTTGTGAGGAGTTTGTTTGTTTTCAATTTATTCCTTATTTTGGGAGACAGAGAGAGCGCGAGGGAAGGACAGAGAGAGGGAGAATGAATCCCAAGCAGGCTCTGCACTGTCAGAGCAGAGCTCAGTCTGGGGCTTGATCCCACGAACTGGAGATCACAACCTTAGCCAATACCAAAAGTCAGACACTTACCCACCTGAGCCACCCAGGGGCCCTGCTTGTGGAGAGTTTTTCAGGCAAGTCTGCAGAGGTTTGTCCATTGATGAGAACAAGTTATGTGTTCCCACTAGATGTAAGAGCTCTTAGAAATTCAGTCTTCTGGTAGTCCAGGAAGAAATGGAAACACAGAAGTCAGTGGGCAGGAGCATTCTCCGTCCATTTTCTCCCTCCCTCACACTCCAGGTGTGATGGACACAGGGCGCGCACACAACCCTCCCGTTAAGGAAGCCCCTGTGTCCTCAGCTGCAGGGCGGCTATCTGCGGACAGCCTTCAACTCACAGCCTCTTCAGGAATTGGCTCAGCTTCAAAGAGCCACCTCCCCCAAGGTTATGATCTTCCTGAGGTGACCTGCATTCAGTGCAGGTTCAAGGCGGGGCGTATTATGGCCCAGTCATTTTGACCGCAAACAGCACAGCTCTGACAAGGGGTACATTAGCTCACGCTCCCTTGGGCTTGGCCAATGCCATTGTTGGGTCTGTTTTGTAGCTAGACTTCTCCCTCCCTCCAATTGGGCTTCCTGCCCCCTCCTTTCCATGGGTATTAATCCCAAGAGTACTTCCGAATAACCATCCTGCACACTGAACTCCATCTCAGAGTTGGCTTCCTTGGAGAACCTACCCTGCAACAATATATTGTAGGTACTTCTATTGGGATTCTCTTTTATTACTGTACCATTTCGTTGTTTTCTGCCACGGCCTCAGCGCCTGTAACAGTCATCGATGCACAGTATGTGCCTGCTAACATGTATTTCTAAGTGAATGTCTATCTCAACGAGTCTACATGTTTGTCATTCTCTTGCCAGGCTAGTTCCTCCTCTAGGACAACACCTAAGGGCTCACCTCTCTGTGTCATTAGCCTCTAGCTAAGGGCCTGATGCTGAACCATTACTCCAAAAAAAATATGTGCTTTTTTGGGTGAATACATAAATATTATGTTTGGAGAATGGAGAGGAAGATCTTTTTAGACCAGAAGCCAGTCCAGTATGTCGGAAAGACTTGGGTGGAGCACTGGTGGTGAGGGGTATGATTATCTAGTGATTTGTCTGGAGCTGATATTTGCTAAAGGTGTTCTTTTTTTCTTGGTGTATTTTTATTTAAAGTGCACAATGGAGACTTTTAGAGGGTAAAGCCTGCTCCAGCCATGTTGGGCTGTGCCATCGCTGATGCTGAAGGAATTCCCCTGGGCAGTGAAATCTGGAAGCCCGTGTGGAGGTGAGGGGGGACATTGATCTCTCCACACCTGTTTACTGAGCAGAGGCAGCCAGGGGCTGGCAGGAGGGGCCGTGAGGGGAGTGGGTCCCAGAGGCGGTAGACCTGCTCCTTAGGACCCTTTCAGGGAAACTGAGAGGACCAGAAAAATTCGTCATAAAAAATCAAACACCAATGGATTGGTGAAACAAGACAATACAAATAGATAAGACACAGGCCCCGTCACAGGTCACCTCAGAGGCCAAGAAGAAAAGTACAGAAGGTCCCTGCTTTGAACTGAAGCAATTTGTCATCCATTCAGTTTTTAGCACCACAGACACAAATAGAGATGGAAGGCAAGAGAGAAAAAGGGATAAAGGAAGGTTTTAGTTGGAGTTCAAATAAACAGAATCGGTGTTTGATGAGAGAAAGACTAGGAAGCCAAAAGACGTATGAGGAAAAAAATGAACGAGAATCTACAGAAAGGGGGAGAGAGAGGGAGGAGGGCGGGAAAGAGAGAGGCTCCAGCTGGGCCCCAGGTTGGATTCTCTCCAACCTTTCAGACCAGTATTGTTCCTCACACATCTTCCCCAACCTTCTTTGGGGCTTGCAGAGGTGGAGCATGGGCTCTCCATCAGTCTTCTGTCCCCAGTGTGCCCCTCCTCCACAGTGCCAGGCTCTCCCTTCGGGCTCAGCCCGTCTGCTCCCGCTGGTCCTGCTCGCTAGCCCAGAGGCTGGGGCTGTGGAGGTGCTCAGAGACAGCTACCTTTGGCTGTGGCACATGAGTCTTCATTTCTTTTTTTTTTTTTTAATGTTTATCAATTTTTGAGAGACAGAGAGAGACAGAGAAGGAGCAGGGGAGAAGCAGAGAGAGAGGGAAACACAGAATCTGGAGCAGGCTCCAGGCTCTGAGCTGTTAACACAGAGCCTGATGCAGGGTTCAAACTCATGTACCACAGGGTCATGACCTCAGCTGAAGTTGGATGCTTAACCAACTGAGCCACCCAGGAGCCCCTCAATTCTTCACTTCTGCCTTCCTCCGTGCTCTCCTAGCCCACCTACCCAATCCTGCCTTCCTGAAAAGCTCCTTGGGGAGTCAAGGAGACAAATCCTTCTCTGACTCTTCTTCAAATGGTGAGCAATGTCATGTCCAAGATTGGAAACAGGATATGACAGGCCCAAGGCCTCACAGCTAAAAAATTTAACAGTGAGATGATAGGAAAAAGTGAATGGGAAAGCTTAAAAAGGGCTCTATAAAGACAAAATAATACTTATTAATGTAGTTGAAAGTTTTTCCTCAATTGCTCTCAAAATGGTAACATTCTCCAATAAGAATGACATCACATAGTTATGTATTTATTTTTTCAGATAGAATCCAGCACAAAGGCCTAATGTAAGCTAACCAGGGTCCTTAGGTAATGTGAAAATTTAACGTAACTAAGGTTTGATTAAATGCATTTTCTGGAGGGATGGAAAGAGGACTGGAGCAGAGTCTGGAAGACACCCCGGCCCATTTTCCACCTACTTAGAGTAACCTTAACAGATCGTTCCCTGCTGGTTACACTTGCTCTGCCTTTCAGAAGAAGGTATCAGTCAACAAATGATTTTCAGAGTCCTCCTTGTTTCACTGTGCAAGCACAGAGCAAAGAAAGGAGGTAAAAAAGTGATGTCAGTCTGATGAATGTACAAGGATGCTCCCCTCGGGTGGGAATCCACAGGCACCTTCTGCCAATTCATCAGCACAGTGTTGCCACCTCCATGGTGCGGGGCTGGCTGCCCCCCAGCTGAAAGTGGGGGACATATAGAGCTGGGCACACAGAAGTGAGGTGCAGGTGGAAACAGAGAAATCGGAGGAAAAGTGGAGTTAGGCAGAGAATGTGCAGTTTCCCACCAAACTTTTTCCTCTGGACAAGAACACAGAAGTTAGACACAGAGGGGAGCATGTCCCAGGGCTAGGACAATATCCAGTTTGGGACCTCCCCTTGTGATTGTAGATGGATTTTCTGTATCGATTTATTGAGACAATACATACTTATAAGAAGCTATATGAAGCTCTAACACTTTTAAATACATTGGTCTTAAAATAACATTTATATATTAATTTGAAAAAATAGTAGTGCATTTATACCTAAGAAATATTTATTCGGACTTTAGATAACGTACGTGGATTCAGGAATTCTGAGTTCCTGTAGTTTCCCTGGCCCCCCAAGGTTGTTGGGAACTGAAGTCTAGGCCGGTCATTGGGTCCCAAGTTGGAACCTGGACCAGCAGCAGCTCATTAGAAATGCACATTCTTGGACCCAACCCTAGACCTACTGGATCAGAAACCAAGAGCTTCTGTTGTGAGCAGATCCTCTGACTTCAGACAGGCACATGCCTCCTCCTGGGTCAGAGACAAAGCACTGAAGTCTTAGAGATGCTGGAGAAGGCACCAGAGTCAGTCCAGTCCTACTGGAGAACCCTCCTGATAACCAGGCATTTGGGTCTGACAGCTGAGGACACAGGTCTCACTGCTCACATTTCCCTTGACTGTGGAAGGAAAGGAGCAGGTTGGAGCTGGTTCCTCCTCTCCCAGGTCTGGTGTGGGCAGGGCTCTCTTCTTGCTGGAGGAGTGAGGAAAGGGGTTGTGATGAGGTGGGGGGAGGAGTACATAGCCTAGGACTCACACAGAAGGATTTCAGGGCCCTGTGGGCTTGCTGTCTCCCACTGAGATCAGTATCATTGGCAAGGGTCACCTGACCAGCATCCAGTAACCCAGTAATCAAGACAAAGGGATGATACTTAAATTTACTGAGCTCCAACAGATGGCCTACCCTCTTCCAGTCGAGGGCACAGTCCATTTTTCCGGCTTCTCCCTATGACCTCCTGGAGAGCCCATGGTTTAGACACTAGGCATTTGGGCTCTGCCGCTGACTGAGTACCCCCTCTCACAAAGTCCCTTCAGGCACCTATGCTCCGGCCAAGCTGGACCATGTCCTTCTTCCCCACACATTGTTGCCCCTGTGCCAGGCAACTGGGAGATCCTTTCCACTCTATACCAACACATCCGAATTCTGCCCAGCCCAAATTCCACTTTCTCTGCAAGACCTTCTGGGCTCTCTGCAGTTAGAAGTGATGTATGCCCCCCACTCACTGCCCAGCTGGTCTGATCAGCTCAGAAGCGTGACCTCTGAAAACAGGAAACTTGCCCCATACCCATCTCACCTCTCTCTGCCACCTCCCTACATCATATCAGTGCAATGTCTGGGCCATGCCCAATACCAGTTAATGTTGAGGTGAGCCCTGGCGCTCAGCACTGGGAGCCCAGCTGGCCCAGTGAGCCCATCGGCATTCAGGAAGGCTGCAGATAGCAAGAAGAAGAAGAAGAAGAAGAAGAAGAAGAAGAAGAAGAAGAAGACGACAATTTTAGATGAAGTTCTTGTCATCTCTCAGAGGAGGCAGAGACCTTACCTTCAGGAGCACAGAGCAGGGAAGATGCACAATGTTTTCTGGGCTGCCGGCTGTCCCCAGTGGCCATTCTTAATCCCTGGAAAGGCTGTGCTTAAGTCATTTTTCAGAAGAAAATGTATAACCCAGACCAAGGCTGGCTCTTGGCAGAAGTAGCGTCTAGAGACGCCAAGGGCATTTGTTGGGAGGGGAAGCAGTACAGGAAGCCTTTGCACTGCTTCTCCCAGGGGATCAGCAGCTCTAAGCCCCCACCTTCATCTTCTCTTGCTTTCCTGTCTGCCTTGAAACATCCCCATCTGGGCAGATGCTGGACCTCAGCCACCCTACCGAAGTCTGATTGGGAGCAGGGAGTGGCACTGAGGGTCGGGGAGCAGCCAGCCTGGATGATGGGCATCCCTAGGATGGTGAAGCAGAAAGCTGGTCTTGGACGGCACCTCTTTGGGGCAGAACTCTTTGCCCTTTCCACCTAAGAAGCTACTCTTTTCTCTGCCAGTACCCAGGGCATCTGAGTGACATGGGTGCCTATGATAGTAAGAGCTTATTCCCCAATGCTTATGGTTCTCAGGCACTGTCCTAAGCTCTGCACATCATTAACTCATTTCAATCCTCCCAGCAATATTATGAATTGGTCTCTGTTTTTATACCCATGTAATAATTAGGGAATCTGAGGCACAGAGAGATGAAGTAATCTAAGATCACACAGTTAATAAGTAAGATTTGAATCCAGGACTGTCAATTCCAAAGAAGTATTTATTCTGCTGTTTCTGCCCAGTATTCAAAATGCCAGTGATGTCAGCTAGGAAGACACTTGTGCTTCCCTGGACAAGTCACCTCACCCTCCCGGTGCTCCTTCCTCATCAGTAGAAAGAGGTGATGTTGGCAAGCACTTACAGTAAGAATTCATCAACGGCATTTTTCAAAGTGCTTGGAGGAGGGATGAGAGTCAAAGAACAGCTGCATGGAAGCAGCCTGGGAGGGTCAAGTACCAAACCCCAGAGTCACGGAGATGTTCCCCGAGGGCACCGTGGATAAAGGGAAATGTGATGGCATGGCTAACGCCAGAGCTGAGGACTCACTGCTGGCACAACAGATGAGGCTTGGCTTGTTCCCACTGGTGATGTCAGTGGCTTTTCCTCCTTGTCTCCCAAGACTCAGTGCCCAATTTTTTATGAGAAATTACATTAAGTGATAAAATGAGGAAGTCCAAATTTCATTAGCATTTCCGAGGAGAGGGAATCAGTCTTGTGGACAAACTCCCAGATCCCCTGTAGCTTTCCCCCCAGCATCCCACTGCCTCATTCGGCTTCTCACTACCAAATTGGGCTGCTGGCTCTTTCCCAATGTCCTGGGCTTGGCCCGGAATTCCATTCTGAATTCCTGAGTGAGGCGGCTGGGCGCACCAGTGACAGGCAACGGGTCCTTTGGGAAAGCGTCTGACCCAGTCACCAGCTTCCTGGCTGTAAGACTCAGATTTGCTTTCGGTCAGTAGAAATGTTTCCCTGGTCTGGATGGACAAATAGATACATAACATACTGACTGACTCACAGCTTTTGTAGGTAACCACGTTTCTAACAGCAAAGCCCAATTTCCACAAGAGTTTAAAGCATAAGACTTCGATACTTTTTGGGATGATGGGAGCTTTGAGTTGGAAGTGACCCCAAACTTCATGTAGTTTGACCTCTGTTGACATTTGAATCTGTTCTATCCCATTCCCAGCAAGTGGCTGGCTAGCTTTTCCTTGGATGCCATTACTGATGGGGACCTCACTATATCTCCAGGTCAGCTCAAATGGAGAGAGCAAGTCTTTGGTGTTCTCACCCTAAATGCCCCAGCAGGAACTCTCTACCATGAAAATCAAGACTAGGGAAGTAGGATTATTTAGTTAAGTGATCCCACCAGGGCCTTAGCCGTAACCCCTCAGAGGTCAGGTCTGAGGGGCTCTTGCCTATGATCTAGGAAGGCTGCCTTGTTTTACAGAGACAAAAGCAACTCTCCCAGGAGTGATCAGCAGCAGTAAGGTATTCCTCTGATTACACTGACAGTGAACGCTGGCTGAGTCCTTATTACATTTTGGAAACTTTGACGATTGCTCGAAGCTGCATGATTTCATTTAATTCAAGCCCTTATTATTAGGCGCTTGCAAGATGGATATTACTCATTTAATAAGTGAAGTGACCAAGATTCAAGGAGGTGAAATGACGTGTCCAAGGCCACAGCGGCTAATTCATGCAGAAGAAGGACTTGAACCCAGGCCCGTCTGGTTTCAAAACTCAAATTCTCAGCTATACTGCTCGTCTCTTGGTACTACACCCAGATTCGTGGAAGTTAACAGTACTGGACTTTCTTCTGTGGAAGAAATCAATTGGGACTTATTATAGGAATATAAAGATGCATGTTGGGCTCTGAGTTCATGTACAATGTTGAGCTCAGGACTGTGCAAGCCAGAAAATGAGGGGAAAATATATCATTGAATAATAGACATCTGGTCCAGTCGATAATTTGCTGCTTGTCTACACATCTAGCCAGTCCTCCCTAGCCGGTTTGTATGTGTAGTTACAGTCTGAAGGCCAGAAATGTACCTATTATTCTCTTCAGGAGAGTAATTTGTTTCATTTCCTGACTCATTTGATCTCCAGGTGGGATCATGAGATGTTGGAGATGCCTAATATTTAGCTTACAAGTGAAGAGCTCCCAAAAGACTTTAGTTTGTTTTTTTTAAATTTGGAGCAAGAACTTACTACTTAGCTGGAAAAGAAGTTAACATGATCTTGAGTAGATAATGAAAGAAAATGCAAAATGCTAATTGATTCATGATGTGGTTTCATCTTAGCTTGGGCAAACCATGCAGTATTTAATACATAGTAGCAGAATATTTACTATTGAAGCTTGAAAAGATGTGAGTTCTTTGTGTGCCATCTTTCATTTATGCATGTGAGAGGGTTTTCTTTTCTTAATATTTTTACATTGTAGTACTTGTTTTCCTTGTTGGGGTGTTTGCTTATTTAATACATTCCATCAAGGACAGAAAAAAAAATCATGTTCTGTGCTTTCTGCCTGTTTCTACTCCTGTAGCTCTGCTTCTTGGGCATGGTTTCTGGGAGAGACGTGCCTCGCTCTGTCACACGGCCACTTGGGGTCCCGTCGTGTGGCCTCATGGGCACACGAAACGTTGAATTCTTCTCCTGTTTAAAAGCCTTGTGACTTCTGTTTTCTGTGAATTCACTTGCATTTCCTGTGCTCATTTTCCATTAGGTGTATTGGTCTCCTTTCTCTTGCTGTGAAAGAAGGAAATCAGCTCTCTGGTGTGTGTGTGTAGCAAATACTGTTGTCAAGTTGGGTTGGGTTTTGTCTTTAAAAATCTCAAAATGGGGGCACCTGGGCGGCTCAGTCAGCTAAGCGTCTGACTTCAGCTCAGGTCATGATCTTGCAGTTCATGAGTCCAAGCCCCGTGTTGGGCTCTGTGCTGACTGCCTGGAGCCTGCTTCGCGGATTCTGTCTCCCTCTCTCTGCCCCTCCCCCACCTGTGTTTTCCTTCTCTTTCTCTTTCTCTCTCTCTCAAAAATAAACATTAGAAATAAAAAAAAAGTCCTTAGTAAATATACAGCGAACAGAGAAAAAAAAAAAACAACGGAAAGAACTTTTTAGCAATTATTTAAAATTAATTTTCCCTAAGGCTAAAATTTCCGTTAAATCAAAGCTACAACTTGAGAATTTAGCTGTGAGAATTGATCTATTTTGGAGAGACCGCCTTTGGGTACTTGGGTTTTTCGGTGCTGATTTAATTAAGTTTTAAAGCATCCCAAGGCACTTGTCAAAGCTCTCCTGTCCTCTCCCATCCCTTCCCCGAAAAGGCAGGCAAGGAAGCTGGCAAAGCTTCTGCGTTTCCATTTGGTTTCTCAAACAAAATCTGCTGGGTTGGAAGGTGGGATTTCCTGTTTGCTAGAGGCCATTTGACTCATAATTCTTTGCCTTGCCCTGAAGTCGCATTGCCCTTTGCTGTTGTCTTTCCTGTTGGGCTCTGATGGAGCTACCCTTGAGAAAAGAGAATCTCCAGAACACAGGAAGTAGAATCTCTCTTTTGCCTCCTCCCGCCATCCTGGAGAGAGTTTTTCACCAAAGCACCGTGTCCCTATTCACACAAGGCTGGCGCTGCTAGGCTGGAGGTACTTGGTCCTGACCTAGAGCTGGAGCCTCCTTTTATTGCCATTCTGGCAATTTGGAAACAGATTCAGTAGATTTGTATGTGTAATGAATATCCACAGTACACACATTCGTGGATATTTATGTATAGCTATTTCCATGAATCTTTGGACTCTACAGATGTGTATTCATTGGGTAACTATGTAAGAGTGAAATTGATAAGTCAAATGGCAATTTTTTTTTCAAGTTTATTTATTCTGAGAGAGAAAGAGAGAGGGAGTGGGGAAGAGGTAGAGAGAGAGGGAGAGAGAATCTTAAGCGGACTCCATGCTGTCAGTGCAGAGCCCAACTTGCGCTGAAGTTAAGAATCAGATATTCAACCTCCTGAATCACCTATGCACTACAAATGGCAATTTGTTTTAATAATTGTGATATAAATAAAATTGCTGTCTCAAAAGATTGCATAAGTTCAAACTCCCACTGAGAATTTCTGACTCTAAGGTCTATTTCACCCCTAGCTTTGTCAACACTGGGTAATATGAAACTTTCCCAACTTTGCCAATCAGAAAAGTGAAAAATAGTGTTGGGTTGTTTAAACTTGTATTTCCTTATTTAAGAGTGAGGTTGAAAATGTTTTCATGTATTTATTGGTCATCTGTTCTTATTTTTCTGTGGACTCGTATCCTTTGCCCATTTGGGGGGTATGTTCTTACTGAACTATAAGAACCACTGACCTATGAAGTTGTTATGTGAAAATTTAATGTGTTAATATTAATGCCCTCCTCTTTGTTCCTTTCTCTGTTACACAGGTGATGTCCACTGACCTGAAATTAAAACAGGCAGAGGAGAAGTTTTTAGTGCCCCTTACCCACACACTGCCTTTGAGTCTTGATGGTCTATAAACAGGAAAATTCAGAGTTCCTGATGGTCTCTGGTTCCAAAGGAGATGGACTACCCAGAGATGGAAAGCCTTAAAAGAAAAATGTGAGGTGCTCTGAAACCAAGCCATCCTGGACCCAATTTGTTATGACAAGAATGTGATCCCTATCAAAACCCCCTTCTTTTTAGCATCCCAATCCAACTGAGAGAAGTCATTCCTGTTCTTAACTACTTGGGCTGGTGGCCAAAAGAGTATAAACTTAGAAGCAGGCTTGCTTTGTACCACCTTAATTGTTCCTGGTGTTTAATATTCAGTAGCACATACTCTGCTATATTCTGAGAACATCAGACCATAAATAAGATGTATGATCTGCAGCTAGCTGACGATCTTTGTACTGCTTACTTGAATTTGGATAGCCACCCCCACATCCAACAATACCAGCATGAGGATCCTTTATTGATTTCTCAATTAAGTATGTTTCTTAATGCATTGTGATTATCTTATCACCCTCCTGACCCTATTTCCCTGACGGAGACACATATATCCTTTGATTTAACCATCTGTGTTTTCAGAAAAGATTTGAGTGCCTGATTTAGAACTGAGATATCTGGATTTCCTACACACACACACACACACACACACACACACGCACACACACACCCCTGATTCTTGCTGTGAGCTGTGGCTGTGAATGCATTACTGACTCCATCCATGTTTTGTCTGTCAATTTCTCTGTAGTTTGAAAGACAATATTTAATGAATTTATAGCATTTGTAATATAAGGCACTGATGGGAAAAAATTCACTATATTCTTCCCTACTCCCTGCTACTGAAAGCCAAAGATAAAGAGAAAATATTGAAGGAAGCAAGAAAACAGAGATATTAAATACAAGGGAACAAAGGTAAGAATTACAGCCAGTCACTCACAAGACACTGTGTAGGACAGAAGACAATGGGGGGCATCTTTAACATGCTGAAACCAAACCATGCATTCAGAATTCTATACCTAGTGTGAAAAAAATCTTTCAGAAATGAAGGTGAAAAAAAGACTTTTTAAGACAAACAAAAGCCGAGAGAATTCATTACAAGTTGACCTGCATGATAAGACTGGATAAAGTTAGGTGTTTGGAAGACTCATATTTGTTCTGCCTGAGGTTCTTGAAGATTCGTGCATGTGTGGTTGGATGTATTTCTTTTTTGGAATTTTTTTCGTTATTTCCTCAAATATTTCTCCTGCCCTATTATTTTTCCCTTCTCCTGAGACTCCAATTACTCATGTAAAAGATCATTTGATATTGCCACTCAGCTCTTAGATGCATTCTTCTAACTTCTTCCTTCTTTCTTGTCTGTTTCTGTTTCAGTCAGGGTACTTTCTATTGGACTCCGTTCAAGTTCACGGATTCTTTCCTTGGCTATGTCTAGTCTATCGATGAGCTGTTAAAGGCGTTCTTGTTGTTTATTTATAGTATTTCCAACTGATTCTTCCCTAGATTTCCATCTCTTTGCTGAAATTCCCCACTTTTTCATGCATATTGTTCACTTATTCCATTAGACTCTCTAACTTATCAGTTGTAGTTATTTTAAATCCCTTGTCTATTAGGTTCAACATCTGAGTAACTTGGAATCTGGTTCTGTTGATTGCTTTGTTTCTTGACAGTTTGTTGTTTTTGTTTCACAATCTTTGAGTAAATGCTGGGTATCCTGTGCAGGACAAGTAAATATGAAGGTAGATTATATTTATTATAATCTTTCTTCATGCTCTTGCTCCCTGGCCCCCAACAGTAAACTGCTATTGCTGATTATTCGGTGCCTCTTAGCCCAGACAGGAGACTGGTGGTGGGGCAGGGTGTTTTTAGTTGTCCTGATTGAGCCTCAGTCTCAGGCAGGTTCTATGTGTCCCTTGATTTTGGCATTCAAGTTTTCTCAGTAATCTGGCCCCTCTTCCCTGTGGCAGCCAAACTCTATGTATTTTAGGCTGTTTCTGTTCTAAGAGAGCTTCCTGTCCTCCTCCCATGGGGGCAGAAGACCTCTAATCATCTGGACCCTCAATGGTTTCCTGCCCTTCCTCAGAAGTAGAGGTTTTCATCTTGTACCCTTTCCCCAGTTACAATGGGTTCCCTGGGGTGACAGGATTTGCCCTTCCCCTAGTGGCTTAAGACCACAGGGAAGAAGGTTCTGGACAGGGCTTTATGTTTTTTCCTGTAGCATCAGCTGTTCCTACCTTCATGATTGCACCAGTGAGGGAACTTTCTCCTTTTGTCCCACCTGCCCCCCCCCATCTTTCTTCAGAACATCTGGTGGAGGATCTGAGAGAAAAATCTACGAATATGTGTGAACTCTTCTTGTTTCTGTGGTTTCGAACACACCTGCAACTCCCATGCTAGCCCACACAAAAGCTCCAGTGATTTATTTAAAATTTTAGCTGAATTCTTCTTACACCTGGTACGTCTTCCTCCCATACTCTGTCACAGATGAACTAGTGCCCATATGGGCTCTTCTCTGAAGACCCGGTGTTTTCTCCGATCTCAGGCTACTTTATTGTTTTGAAACCTCAGCTCTTTCATGGATTCAAGAAAAGTTATAATTTTGGAGTTTGGCTGACTTTTTGTTATTCTTAGGGTAGGAGCAATACTATTTTCAGCTCCTCATCACAACTCAGCAGTACTCAGCCTCTCTAGAGCTTTTATGCTCATGCACCCATCTCATCTGCATTTTCCTTGGGGAGCCATGTCTTAGCTATCGATATATCCTCAGCACTTGGCATGAAGAGGCTATCACTAAATGTGGAATGAAATAGGCTTTGCAGCTGGCAGCAATGAGGTCAGCGAGGCAGCTAGAATTGCTGGCAAAAGGAGGGTGTTCCAGGAAGAACCAAAAACCATTGCAAAATTGTTGTTGGAAAATTTTGTGCCTCAGATTCCTGTATCTGTGCCCATTTACACTTGCCTTCCCTCACATGCCCTTCTCTAAAGTTAGGATCTAATTTGAGGCTGTGTCTATCAGAGGTGAATGGACGACACTCACTTGAGACTCTGTCAAAGTGTTGAGGATGCAGAGAATTTTGATTTATATATGCACCAAGTGTTTACTAAGCTCTATCTTTGTACCGGGCACTTCTAGGTCCTTGATTGTAAGTCCATTTCAGGGGCTCTAAATGAGTCCAGCTGGGTTTCTCTATGAATTGGGATAATCCAACTCAATAAACAACTTCAAATTTTCAATGGCTTCACCCAAACAACATTTATTTACCATTCGTAGCAGAGTCCAATGCAGGCATCTGTGACAGCCTCTCAGGCTCTTTTGATGTTGAGCTTTTCCCTCTGCTAGGGCCTCTCCATGCAGCTGGTTGATGATTAAAGAGATCATGGAGAAGACATGCCTACTTCTTAACCATAACAATACAGAAGTGAGACATATTGATTTTATTATCTCATTGGTGAATATTAGTCACGTAGTCCCCTCCTAGGTGAAAGAGAAACTGGGAAATACTGTCCCTCATAGAGAAACTGCTTTGTAGCAGCAAATTTACATCCTGGGAGGGAAACATCAGTCTTTAGTGATGTTTGCTGTCTTTGCCACAGCCTTAGAGAGATTGTATGGGCCCACCGATGCTGTTGATCATTTGGTTCTAGCAAGGATTAGGTCTTGAAAAGACTCTGTAGAAATACTTCACAACTATCCTGAGCTAGAAGGTGTTTGGAGTGTGGCCTTGGGAAGTTCAGAGTGTGAGATAGGAGAGATTCAGGGTGGGAGTAGAAAGATAGGTGAGTGTGCATTGGGAGATTTGGGAGTATGAGCTAACCATTTCCTACACTTTGGCTAGGGCGTGTGCTAGTTTGTCATAATAGGTGAAAATTCTGTCTGGCACTTAGCATCCTCCTTAATCGTGTCCCAACATACTTACCTAACCTATTCCCACTACACCTCTGCTTGTCCCCTCTGCTTGCATTATACACTTCATCCGCTTCCTTATAGAGTAGGTCATTATTCATTCATTCCATTCATTCATTGATTAAACGTTGTGCCACTCTCCAGAGAGGAGCACAAGAACAAATAAGTTAAATCCCTATCCTCAGAAAGTGACCTTGCTTATGGGTTCTGACCTTTTCAGAATGAGCCTTGGCTGGGAACTCAAAATGCTGATACCAGAAAACTTCCTATCATGGGGAAATATCTTTTTATTGCCCTACCTTTCCCTGAGTCAATACGTACTACACAGATTCTCTGATCTGGTTCTGGCGTCAACACACCACAAGCGCCTTTTCTACGGCTTTCTAACCGTAGCCATCTAGTGTTTGTTAGTGGTCAGGGTTTTACTACTTCCCGAGGCACCTGGTAATGAGAACTAAATCCTGTTTCCCTTTTGGTCCTTCCTTGGTCCTCAAGGGCCACACAGTACCAATTTGCCCCTTTGTCCACAAGGGAGATCTTCAGAGATTGATTGGGTCTTCTTTTTAGAAACGCCTCTCACCAGACAACCCCCTTATGATCTGCGACCCCACCCATCTCTACTTCTAGTATGTAAGTGGGGGTTCTCCAGCTTCACTGTCCCCCAAATAACATGCCCGTTGTTATCTTCAGATGCATCTGTTCACAGACCCCTGCCTGTGTGCTGAGTGAAAACAAAGCACTACAGTAAAGTACAGCCTGGCTTGCTCTGATAAAGCCAAAATGGAGTAAGAGAGGACTGTAAAAGACTCCTTTCAGACTTTGCCTTCTTGCTCTTGGTAACCTTAAGAAAGATTTTCCCCACATTTGGGCATATTTGGAAACAGGCTTGAAAAATGTTAAATTGAGTATTTTAGAAGTTTTTTGAAAATGTTTACTTATTTATTTATTTATTTATTTATTTTATAACAGTTTATTGTCAAATTGGTTTCCATATAACACCCAGTGCTTCTCCCCACAAGTGCCCCCCACCATGACCATCACCCCCTCCCTCCCTCCCCCTCCCCTTTCAGTCCATGGTTGGTCTTCAGTATTCAGTAGTCTCCCTTGATCTGTGTCCCTCACTCTTCCCTGCTCTCTTTCCCCCTTCCTCTCCCCATGGTCCCCTGCCAGGTCTCCTGTTAGACCTATGAATGCAAACATATGGTATCTGTCCTTTTCTGCCTGACTTATTTTGCTTAGCATGACACCCTCAAGGTCCATCCACTTTCCTACAAATGGCCATGTCATTCTTTCTCATTGCCATATAGTACTCCATTGTATATATAGACCACATCTTCTTGATCCACTCATCAGGTGATGGACATTTAGGCTCTTTCCATGATTTGGCTATTGTAGAAAATGCCGCTATGAACATTGGGGTACATGTGCTCCTATGCATCAGCACTTC
>NC_043704.1:73161193-73171440 GCF_006229205.1 Suricata suricatta
TCAAGAACAAAAATGAACTACTGGGACCTCATCAAGATAAAAAGCTTCTGCAAGGCAAAGGAAACAATAAAAAAAACTAATAGGCAACCAACAGAATGGGAAAAGATAGTGGCAAATGGCATATCAGATAAAGGACTAGTATCCAAAATCTACAAGGAGCTCACTAAACTCCATACACGAAAAATGAATGATCCAGTGAAGAAATGGGCAGAAGACCTGAATAGACACTTCTCCAAAGAGGACATCCAGATGGCCAACAGGCACATGAAACAATGCTCAGTGTCACTCATCATCAGGGAAATTCAAATCAAAACCACACTGAGATACCACCTCACACCGGTCAAAGTTGCTAAAATGAACAAATCAAAAGACTATAGATGCTGGCGAGGGTGTGGAGAGACGGGCACCCTCCTACACTGTTGGTAGCAATGTATTTATTTATTTTGAGAGAGAGAGTGAGCAGGGGAGGGGCAGAGAGAGAGAGGGAGAGAGAGAATCCCAAGCAGGCTCTGCACTGTCAGTACAGGGCTCTATCTTATGAACTATGAGATAGTGACTCAAGCCAAAATGAAGAGTTGAATGCTTAACCAGCTGAGCCACCCAGGTGCCCTGAGTTTTTTTTTTTTTAGAAGTTTTAAATTTGTTATTCTTCTTCTGTTTTATCATTTTAAGAATTCTCCAAATGATATTCTTTTAGAAAAAGAATAGTTGGAAACTTTATAAAATACACTTTTAAGCTGTTACATGTAATACAGATATGGCATATATATTTAATTGATTATAATTCCCATGGGAAATGTGTGCAAGCAGCATTTTGAAAGCTCTTGCTTTGCCTCTGGTTTCTCTTTGTGTCCTCACTTGAGTAATTTCCTTTCACATCCTTCTGTCCCTGGCCTAGAAGCCTGGTAAATAAGCAAGCCTTGGAGAGATCTAGAGAGCCAGCAACATCCTGGAAATCTGGGGCCATGAGGTTAAGCACAAAAAATGCTTTCTTTCCAGGAAGGAATGACTGAATCACACCGAGGACCTTGGCTTTTAATTAGTTCTCTTCCAACTCTTTCCACTCTGTTCCTCTCTGCCCTATCACCCTCACTTGCCCCAGGCTGTGGAGCAGCTGGAACTGCCCCCACCCCTACCCCCACCCCGTCCCACACAAGTCTATCCTGCCTTTGGCATGTGCCTCAGGACTTCATGCGTCCACAGAGCTGAGTCGAGCCAAGCTTCCTGTCCAGCTCCGAGAAGAATGCCCGTCAGGAAGCTCAATTATTTCGAGAATGTGAAATACAGTATTTTAATGGAGCCATTTTTCACGTCCCTCTGGAAAAAGGATGTAGAGTTTGTTGTCGGTATATCTACAAACAAGTCTCGTTCACACTAGAGCACTTTCCTGATTTGGACACAACAACCTCGTGGCACTTTTCTGTGCTGCAAAGAAATTTTGGCTGTGGCGTTCATCTCCACAGGTGCAGTCCAGTGAGACAGGCTGTTGAAATGGAGGCAGTGTTGTTTGCAAAGGGCCCTGCCTTTGGACTTCATCCTGCAGTTGCAGTGCAAAGCCAAGCTACAGCAAAACATCAAGAAGGGTGTCGAAATTTACTTCTAGATACTGTGCCTGGCCTTAAAACGAAACCATGATGCTGGCAGCAGGGCGGGAGAAACTCATGCCCCTTCTGTTTATTTGGCTCCCACACAAGTGGAAAAAGTATTTGGTAACATGTTACTTTTGTTTGATAGTCTTCCTGTGATAAATACCAAACCATCCAGTCAGTAGCAACAGAGAGTTCTTGGCAATAGAGACTGTTGCCAGGAGTCAAATTCGTTGATTTTCTATGTCTAGGATGGATTGTTGGATCCTCTTCTTTGTTGAAACAGGTTTATAGTTATCACAGTAATGGTGAGTAAGATAAACAATCAAAAAGATGAAGTTGAGAGCATAATTCACATCTCCAGGCCACTGAGCTCCAAATACTTCACTACTTTGGAATTAAAAAAAAAAAGTCTCATGTAGCAGATGTTGGCTTTTCCAGATGAAATCGGGCTATACAAACATACTTTGAGTATGTGTGATTTCACTTAAAACGTGTCTCCTAGCTCAGAGACCTAGGGCCAAACCCAATCAACTCAGTGAAATGAATAATCCTTATTCTTTGATCACTTTGTGAAAGAGTGTTCAGCTATATTCAAAGCCAGAAAAGAAATTGTTTTTGGAATCACGGTTTCCTGTGCAATGTTGAGCCTTAGTATTACTTCACTGAGAAGTAAAGGCAGGGGAAGGGAACGTGGTAGGAAAAGCCAAGTGACAGGACCAAAGTTCAAGATTCTCTGAGACTTGCCTTCCTGTCTCTTGGACTGGCTCAATGCCGGCACTTCTGCCTGCCCATCCACCTGTGGAGAGATAGTGTGGAGGACTGTGTAGACAGGGAGTAGGGAAAGTGAGGATGTGAACACATGTCCTTGAGTCGGGTGTGTTTATGTGCATGTTTAGCAGATGAGGAAGAGGTTGATAACATTTCTTTGACTTTGAAAATGCCTTTGACCCCTGCTGTGCAAAAACTGGCTTTATCAGCTTGGAAGATGAATGTGACCACATCTGTTAGTAATGTTCAAACTAATCACTCCAGCCAGCCCACAGGCAAATTTACAGGAAGTCCTAGCCCACTCAGGACTTCCCTTCTGGTATGATCTAGGAATTCCCAAGCACTCTCCGCCTGAGGGGCCCTGGTATGGATCGAAGAGGGGAAGGAAGAACAAACCTACCAGGTTCTGCCGGAGAAGACCTTGCTGTTCCTCCTCCGTCTTACAAGCCGATGGCCAACTGATGGGGTGGATCTACTCAGAGTCCTTTCCTGTCAGCTGGCCCCAGACTAAGTCGTCTCAGACCTACCTTGTAATAATGTGGATCTTCAAAGGAAAAGGTCAGGGGTTGCTTTGGGGATCTTCCTCCCAGGAGGCTCCTAGACCTCTACAAGTTTTACCAGCCCCTTCCCAGAAGAGGGCAGTGGGGCGGAAGAGTGACATGCTTATGCTTGGTTTGGAAAATCTCCAAGTCTGTGAAAATTTTAGGCTTAATCATCCCCCACCCCCAAGTAGAATTCCATGTCCATGGTAGGAAGGTCTCACAAGGCACAAGGAAAGATGCAATGATTCCCCGTGTCATTCACTAGAGAGTTCGAGGCTTGTGGCAAGTGCTATAAGGCTCAAAATTTATGCCTAAGAAACTTACCTCCACCTTGGATATCTGCCCCAAGGGGATGAGACACCCAGTAGTGGTAAATTAATTTTAGGTCTGCTCACCCAAGCGTATGCGACTAACTCAACTCAGAGTGTATACAACCTCCTTTTTTAGTAGAATCTATAAGTACTTTTGTGTTTAGTGTACATAACCTACTCTCATTGATTTTTTACCCCAATTGTTTTATTTTAAAATTTTCAATCCTATAGAAAAGTTTCAAGAACAGTACAATGCTACAATGCTATACATTTATGATATTTTTCTGTAATACTTCAAAAAATTAGGACTAGTACAATGAATACCTATATGTCCTTCAACTAGATTCACCAATTTTAAAGTTTTACCATATTTGCTTAATTTCTCTCTCTCTGCACACTCATGTGCACACACACCCATTTACATATATTCAAATGTGTATATAAATACACACACACACACACACACTTAATTTTGTCTAACCATTTGGGAGTATGTTGCAGACATCATGGTTCTTCCCCCTTTATATTGTGTGTCTGCAAAAAGGACGTTTCCCTACATGATTATGATCACTCTGAATAAACTCAACATTGATACAACAGTATTTTCAGGTGTATAATCCATATTCAAATTTTCCCAATGGCCATTTTGGCTGGATTTAAGAAATATTTAGGAGACAACCAAAGATCATGCACTCCTTTTCTTGCCAT
This sequence comes from Suricata suricatta, assembly GCF_006229205.1. Lineage (NCBI taxonomy): Eukaryota > Metazoa > Chordata > Mammalia > Carnivora > Herpestidae > Suricata > Suricata suricatta. The sequence goes on from NC_043704.1 coordinate 73,165,112, forward strand.
GCTCTTTAGTCTCTTTTTATTTAGAATAGTTCCCTTGACATGGTTTTTCATCCTTCATGATATTGACATTTTTCAGGAGTCTAGGCAAGTTGTTTTCCAGAATTTGAATGTGTCTGATTGTTTCCACATGATTCGTTTGATGTTGAACATTTTCGACAGGAACGGCACATAGATGATATTGTTTCCTTCCCTTGCATTGCATGAGAGGAGCAGCACGAGATGTCTGTCTGTCCCATTATAGGGGATGGTGACCTGTGATCATTCACTTGTGGTGTTGTCAGCCAGGTTTCTTCTCTGTGACTACTATATATGTCAGTTGGAAAGAGTATACTGAGAAAACTTCTAAATGCTAATAACTAAAAAAATACCACTAGTTACTGGCTCACATAATGGTCCCCTTTATCTCTTCTGTTCCCTTTTGTTTCCTGACAGGATTCCACAGCCATCCAAAGCACTACTCTGGCAACAATGCACTAGTCCGTTTATACAGCTGCCCAGCATTGATAACCGTCTGGTTGCTTGTCTACACTGACTCACGCTGGATCGAATGGCCCTCAATACCCTCACTGGTTTAAAAGATGTTCTCTGATTAAGCTTGGCCAGTCTGCCAACCTAGAGGGAGCCTCTATGGATTTTTTCTGTCTCTCTCTGGGTGGGAACTGACATGTCACTCCAGCCTCTCACAAAAGAGTCCTGCACAAATTTCCTCCCCTCCTTAGAGACTATAAATGAGTGAACCAAAAGTATAACTCTTCTTACAAACCAATCTCATAAACACAACACATTAAAAACACACAAAAAAGATGGAATTTAAAACGAGGGAGATTATGACATAGAAGATTGGGCTGGGAGTCAGGAGATGCAGGTTCAAGACCCAACTCTTAGATTCATACACATCATGGTTTTAGGCAACTCAGTTTATTTCTCTGAATTTCAGAATTATTATCTCCGGAAATAAAATCCTATTTATGTCTGTCCGTTAGTACATTAAACAAAAGAAACCAGATGAAGTTTCACCAACATAGGAGGATTGTTTAAGGCAGGTGAGAATATTTGCTTTGGAGCACCCTTAGGAGCACCTCAAAGAGATAAGCAATTTGTATCTGTCAGGGTAGTCCTGGTTATGCTTTGGTAACAAATTATTCCCAAACTTCAGAGACTTAATACAACTAAAACTTCTTTCTTTGTTATGTTATGCTATATGTTCATAATAGGCTTGCAATGGCCCTGCTTCAGCATATCTTTACATGACTTAGGCTGATAATAAAGCTCTTGTCTGGGACATTCCTGGTTTTGTGGAAGAAGGAACACAGACATGGCAAACCACATCCTGGGTGTTAGAGCTTTTCATTGGCCAAAATAAATCATGTGAGCATGCCTGCCATTACTAGGGCGGGGAAGTACCATGCTCCTGCAGGAGGAGCATTATAGGGAGGGGCCGTGAAATGTTTGGCCACCAGCAGTACAGTCTGTTGCAGAACTCACCCCCTAAAAACAGCTGAAACAAAGTTCAGTGATAGGCTTTTGGGACCATCTATGTGGAAGTATTTTCTCAGTGTGTTAAGTCATCATAAACAGATTTAATCAGTCAAATATGGGCTCTAACTGTTCATCTGTAGCTCAGCTGCTTCCCACGTGGCTGAATCTATGTAGTGTGCTCCAGGCCAGCAGCAGCAATGAAACACTGATTTAATGACGATTAAAGTTCTCCAAACAACACCGGGCAGACCAGCAAGTCTGGTATGCAGGGACTGAAATACCTGTTCTGTGAATTTCACAGGCTTTCTGTGGGGCTTGAGCATGATGTCACGTGTTGCTCGTGTTGAACCATGTATGCAAACTCTAGGGCAACATTAAAAAACTTAATAAAAAAATATATTTGAGGGGAACCTTGATTCAGATCAGTTCATGATCTCACATTTGTAAGATTGAGCTCTTTATCGGGCTCTTATGTTGGTAGCCTGGAACCTGCTTGGGATTCTCTCTCTCTTTCTCTGCCCTTTCCCGCTCATGCTCTTTCTTTCAAAATAAACATTAAAAAAAGAAGTATATTTAATATGTCAAAAGAAGAGATAAAATGAAATCATATGAAATGTTTACTTATAATCAGAAAAATCAGAAAGAAGGAGGGAAAAAAATGCAACAAAGAACAAATTGTAATAACAGAAAAGAGTTACAAATATGGTAGATATTAATCCAACTATATCAATAATTGCTTTAAATATGAATGGCCTAAATATACCAATTAAAAGATTGTCTGAATAACAAAGAAAACAGAAAACAAAAAACCACAAGACCCAACTATGTTACCTATAAAAATGCACTTTATTCATTTAAAAATAATTTTTTAACGTTTATTTATTTTTGAGACAGAGAGAAACAGATTGCTAACAAGGGAGGGGCAGAGAGAGAGGGAGATGCAGAATCTGAAACAAGTTCCAGGCTCTGATCTGTCAGCACAGAACCCAATGTGAGGCTCAAACCCATGAACCGTGAGATCATGACCTGAGCCAAAGTCGGACACTTAACCAACTGAGCCACAAAGTTGCCCCTATAAAAACCCACTTTAAATGAAGACTAGATATATCAAGCACAAATAGATGGAAAAGAAATATTTACCATGCTAATGCTAATCAAAAGAAAGCTGGACTAACTATATTAATTTCAGGCAAAGCACACTCCAGAATACAGAGAACAATCAGGGAAAAAAGGATCATTATATAATGATAAAGGAATCAATTCATCAAGATATAACAATCCTAAATGTGTAGGCATCTCACAACAAAACATCAAAATATGGGAGTCAAAAACTGATATAATTCAAAGAGAAAGAGACAGAATCCACTATTATAGTTGGAGACTTCAATATACCTTTTTCAAGAATTGGCAAATCAAGCAGACAGAAAATCAGTAAGGATGTAGTTGACCTGAATGGCATTATCAATCAACTTGATTTTATTGATATTTCTAAAATACCCTATCCCCAAACAGCAAAATTTACATTCTTCTCAAGCTCACATGGACCATTCATGAAGATAGAGCACATCCTAGGCCATGAAACATACCTTAACATGTGTAAGGGTCTAGAAATCATACAGAGTATGTTCTCAGACCACAATGGAATTAAAATAAAAATCAATAACAGAAAGATAGCTGGGAAAGTCTCCAAATATTTGTAGATTAAACAATACACTCTGAATAACACATGCTTCAAAGAAGAAGTCTCAAGAGAAATATTTTTAACTAAATGAAAATAAGACTACAACTTATCACAATGTGTAGGATACTGAGGAAGCAGTGCTTACAGAGACATTTGTAGCATTGAATGTATAAGAAAAAAGAAAGATTTAAAATCAATTATCTAAGCTTCTACACTAGTACACTAGAGAAAGAAAAGCACTTTAATCCTAAATCAAGCAGAAGAAAAGAAATAAAATCAAAGCACATGTAAATAAAATTGAAAACAGGAAATCAATACAGAAAAGCAATGAAATCAAAAGCTGGCGTTTTGGAAAAAAGTCAATAAACTTGATAAATCTTTAGGCAGACTAACTGAAAAACAAAACAATATTAGAAATAAATAAGTGCTCATCTACTGATCCCATGGACATTAAAGTAATAAAGGAGTACTGTGAATTGTGAATGGCTCTATGCCCACAGATTTAATAACTTAGAATAAATGGACTGATTCCTTGGAAGTCACACTAAAACTCACACAGGAGAAACAGATCATATGAAGAGGCCTGCTATTAAAGAAACTAAATTTAAAACAAATAAATTTTAAAAAAAAGCACTGGTACCATATAATTTTACTGGTGAATTCTACCAAACATTTAGGATGAAATTATACCAATCTTTTACCATCTCTCTTAGAAAATACTAATTCATTAATTTAAACAAATATATAATACCAATGAAAGACGTTAATATTAGGGGAAACTGGGCATGGGAAATTTTTATAGTACCCCCAAAACATAAATCACCTAGAGTTTTATCTAACAAATATGTCTAAAAGCTATACAATGAAAACTTAGGAGTGCCTGGGTGGCTCAGTCGGTTAAGCATCCGACTTTGGCTCAGGTCACAATCTCACAGTTTGTGGATTTGAGCCCCGTGTTCGGCTCTGTGCTGACAGCTAGCTCAGAGCCTGGAGACTGCTTCGGATTCTGTGTCTCCCTCTCTCTCTGACGGTCCCCTGCTCACGCTGCCTCTGTCGCTCAAAAATAAAATAAAATAAAAACATTAAAATTTTTTTTAAAAACAGAAAAAGAAAATTAAAAATTGATGAGGGAAATTAAAGACCTAAATAATTGAATAGATGTAGCACAGTTAAGAGTCAGAAGACTTGGGGCACCTAGGTGGCTTAGTCAGTTGAGAGTCTGACTTTGGCTCAGGTCATGATCTCACTATTCATGGGCTTAAGCCCCACATTGGGCCTTGTGCTGCCAGAGCCTCAAGTCTGCTTCAGATTCTGCATCTTCCTCTCTCTCTGCCTTTCCCCTGCTGGCACTGTGTCTGTCTCTCTCTTTCAAAAATAAATAAAACATTAAAGAAAAAAGAGTTGGAGGACTCAATGACACTTCTTTCCAAAATGACCTATAGATTTCTCACAATCTCAGTCAAAATTCAAGTGGACTTTTAAAAAATAAGTTGGCAATTGGGGCACCTGGGTGGTTCAGTCAGTTTGGTGTCCAACTTTGGCTCAGGTCATGATCTTTAAGTTTGTGAGTTTGAGCCTCACATCAGGCTCTGTGCTGACAGCTTGGAGCCTGCTTTGGATTCTGTGTCACCCTCTCTCTTCTCCCCTCACCCCCCCCCCCACCATACTCTGTCTCTCTCAAAAATAAAGAAATATTTTTTAAAAATTAAAAAATAAACAACTTGGCAAGCTGATTCTAGAACTTTTTGAAAATACAAAGGACCTAGGAAAATATAGCACCCTTAATAAAAACCCTTGAGAAAGTTGGAATAGAAGGAACTTACCTAAACATTATAAAAGTGGTTTATGAAAAGCCCACAGCTAATATCATCCTCAATGGGGAAAAACTGAGAGCTTTCTCCCTGAGATCAGGAACATGACAGGGGTGCCCACTCTCACCACTGTTGTTTAACATAGTGCTGGAAGTTCTAGCATCAGCAATCAGACAACAAAAGGAAATAAAAGGCATCAGAATTGACAAAGAAGAAGTCAAACTTTCCCTTTTCGCAGATGACAAGATACTCTACATGGAAAACCCAGCAGACTCCACCAGAAGCCTTCTAGAACTGATCAATGAATTCAGTAAAGTTGCAGGGTACAAAATCAATGTACAGAAATCTGTTGCATTCCTGTACACCAATAATGAAGCAGTGGAAAGAGAAATCAAGAAAGGACCCCATTCACAATTGCACAAAAAAACATAAGATACCTAGGAGTAAACCTAACCAAGGATGTAAAGACCTATATGATGAAAACTATAGAAAACTTATGAAAGAAATTGAAGAAGACACCAAGAAATGGAAAAACATTCCATGCTCATGGATGGGAAGAATAAACATTGTGAAAATGTCATTACTACCCAAAGCAATCTACACATTCAATGCAATCCCCGTCAAAATTGCACCAGCGTTCTTCTTAAAGCTAAAACAAGCTATCCTCAAATTCGTATGGAACCACAAAAGACCCCAAATAGCCAAAGTAATATTGAAGAAGAAAACCAAAATGGGAGGCATCACAATCCCAGACTTTAGCATCTACTACAAAGCTGTCATCATCAAGACAGTATGGTATTGGCACAAAAACAGACACATAGACTAATGGAATAGAATAGAGAACCCAGAACTGGGCCCGAAAATGTACGGCCAATTAATTTTTGACAAAGCAGGAAAGAGTATTCAATGGAAAAAAAGACTGCCTCTTAGCAGGTGGTGCTGGGAGAACTGGACAGCAACATGCAAAAGAATGAAACTAGACCACTTTCTTACACCAAACACGAAAATAAACTCAAAATGGCTGAAGGACCTCAATGTGAGACAGGAAACCATCAAAACCCTCGAGGAGAAAGTAGGAAACAACCTCCTTGACCTCAACTGCAGCAATTTCCTACTCGACACATCCCCAAAGGCAAGGGAAATGAAAGCTAAATGAACTATTGGGACCTCATCAAGATAAAAATCTTCTGCACTGCAAAGGAAACAATCAAGAAAACTAATAGGCAACCGACAGAATAGGAAAAGATGGTTGCAAATGACATATCAGATAAAGGGCTAGTATCCAAAATCTACAAGGAACTCACCAAACTCCACACCCAAAAAACAAATAACCCAGTGAAGAAATGGGCAGAAGACAT
>NC_043704.1:73171540-73349156 GCF_006229205.1 Suricata suricatta
TTCATTGATCAGTTGCTTCTGGTGGAGTCTGCCAGGTTTTCCATGTAGAGTATCATGTCATCTGCAAAAAGTGAAAGTTTGACTTCTTCTTTGCCAATTCTGATGCCTTTTATTTCCTCTTCTTGTCTGATTGCTGATGCTAGGACTTCCAGCACTATATTAAACAACAGTGGTGAGAGTGGACACACCTGTCATGTTCCTGATCTCAGGAGGAAAGTTCTGAGTTTTCCCCATTGAGGATGATATTAGTAGTGGGCTTTTCATAAACTGCTTTTATAATGTTTAGGTAAGTTCCTTCTATTCCGACTTTCTCAATGGTTTTTATTAAAAGAGAGTGCTGTATTTTGTCAAATACTTTTTCTGCATCTATCGAAGGATCATATGGTTTTTATCTTTTCTTTTGTTAATATGATGGATCACATGGATGGATTTGTGAATATTGAACCAGCCCTGTAACCCAGGAATGAATCCCACTTGATACTTTTTTATATGCTGTTGAATTAGATTTGCCAGTATCTTGTTGAGTATTTTTGCATCTATATTCATTAAGGATATTGGTCTGTAGTTCTCTTTTTTTGCTGGGTCTCTGTCTGGTTTGGGTGTCAAGGTGATGCTGGCTTCATAGAATGACTTTGGAAGTTTTCCTTCTATTTCTATTTTTTGGAATAGTTTGAGAAGAATGGGTATTAGCACTGCTTTAAATGGTAGAATTCCCCTGGGAAGCCATCTGGCCCTGGGCTCTTATTCATTGGGAGATTTTTGATAACAGATTTGGTTTCTTCACTGGTTATCAGTCTATTCATGCTTCCTATCTCTTTCCATTTGAATTTTGGCAGTGCATGTGCATTTAGGAATTTGTCCATTTTTCTAGGTTGTCCAGTTTGTTGGCATATAATTTTTCATAGTAATCTCTAGTGATTGCTTGTATTTCTAAGGGACTGGTTGTAATAGATTCATTTTCATTCATGATTTTGTCTATCTGGGTGTTCTCTCTTTTCTTTCTAAGGAGCCTGGCTAGAGGTTTATCAATTTTGTTTATTTTTTCAAAGAGCCAACTCTTGATACAAAATCAATGTACAGAAATCGGTTGCATTCCTATACACCAATAATGAAGCAGTGGAAAGAGAAATCAAGAAACTGATCCCATTCACAATTGCATGAAACACCATAAAATACCTAGGAGTAAACCTAACAAGGTTATAAAAGACCTACATGATGAAAACTATAGAAAACTTATGAAAGAAATTGAAGAAGACACCAAGAAATGAAAAAAACATTCCATGCTCATGTATTGGAAAAATAAACATTGTGAAAATGTCATTACTACCAAAGCAATCTACACATTTGATGCAATCCCCATCAAAATTGCACCAGCATTCTTCTCAAAGCTAGAACAAGCTATCCTCAATTTCGTATGGAACCACAAAAGACCCCAAATAGCCAGAGAAATATTGAAGAAGAAAACCAAAATGGGAGGCATCACAATCCCAGACATTAGCCTCTACTACAAAGCTGTCATCATCAAGACGATATTGGCACAAAAACAGATACATAGACCAATGGAATAGAATAGAAAACCCAAAACTGAGTCCACAAATGTATGGCCAATTAATTTTTGACAAAGCAGGAAAGAGTATCTGATGGAAAAATGACTGCCTCTTTCTCAGGTGGTGCTGGGAAAACTGGAGAGCAACATGCAGAAGAATGAAACTAGACCACTTTCTTACACCATACACAAAAGTCAACTCAAAATAGCTGAAAGACCTGAATGTGAGACAGGAAACCATGAAAACCCTCGAGGAGAAAGTAGGAAACAACCTCCTTGACCCCAACCGCACCAATTTCCTACTTGACACACATCCCCAAAGGCAAGGGAATCAAGAACAAAAATGAACTATTGGGACCTCATCAAGATAAAAAGCTTCTGCACTGCAAAGGAAACAATCAGGAAAACTAATAGGCAACTGACAGAATGGGAGAAGATAGTTGCAAATGACATATCAGATAAAGGGCTAGTATCCAAAATCTACAAGGAACTCACCAAACTCCACACCCAAAAAACAAATAACCCAGTGAAGAAATGGGCAGAAGACATAAACAGACACTTCTCCAAAGAGGACATCCAGATGGCCTACAGGCACATGAAACGATGCTCAACATCACTCATCATCAGGGAAATACAAATCAAAACCACACTGAGATACCACCTCACGCCAGTCAGAGTGCTAAAATAAACAAATCAAGAGACAATGGATGCTGGCGAGGGTGTGGACAGACAGGCACCCTCCTACACTGTTGGTGGGAATGTAAACTGGTACAGCTGCTCTGGAAAACAGTGTGGGGGTTCCTCAAAAAACTATCCATAGAACTCCCTTATTACCCAGCAATAGCACTGCTATGGATTTACCCAAGGGATACAAGAGTGCTAATGCATAGTGGCACATGTACCCCAACATTCATAGCAGCACTGTCAACAATAGCCAAAACATGGAAAGAGCCTAAATGTCCATCACCTGATGAGTGGATCAAGAAGATGTGGTATGTATATATACAATGGAGTATCACATGGCAATGAGAAAGAATGAAATCTGGCCATTTGTAGCAAAGTGGATGGACCGTGAGGGTGTCATGCTAAGCGAAATAAGTCAGGCAGAGAAGGACAGATACTGTATGTTTGCACTCATAGGTCTAACAGAAGAACAGGAGAAACCTAATGGAGCACCATGAAGAGGGGAAGGGGGCAAGAGAGTTGGGGAGAGAGGGGAACCAAAACCTGAGAGACTATTAAATACGGAAAACAAACCGAGGGTTGGAGGGAGAGGGAGAGGGGGAAAAGTGGTGGTGGTAATGGAGGAGGGCACTTGTGGAGAAGAGCACTGAGTGTATATGGAAACCAATTTGACAATAAACTATTTAACAAAAAACACATATGCATAGAAAAAAAAAAGAAAATACAAAGGACCTAGGAAAACCAATTATTTTAAAGAACAAAATTGGAAGACTTTTTATGGTCTCCAGTTTTAAAACTATAAAATCATAGTGATAGTGGTACCTGGGTGGCTCGGTCCATTAAGCGTCTGACTTCAGCTCAGGTCATGATCTCACAGTTTGTGGACTGGAGCCCTGCACTGGGCTCTGTGCTGACAGCTCAGAGCCATGAGCCTGCTTCTGATTTCTATGTGTCTCTCTCTCCCTGCCCCTCCCCTGCTCATGCTCTGTCTCACCCTCTCTCAAAAATAAAATAAACATTAAAAATTTTTTTAAATCATAGTGATAAAGATGGTACCATTTCAATGAAAAGATAGACGTTGAAATCAAGGGAAAAAATACAGACTTCAGAAATAGCACCACACGTATATAGTTGCTGGGTATTCTGCAAAAGAGCCAAGGCAGTTCCTTGGGGGAAAGAAAAGTCCTTTTAGCAAGCATTCAATCAAATGGATATCTCTATGGGAAAAAATGGACATTTGCCCTCCTGACTCATGGTACAGAAAAATTAACAAGACATGGAGCATAGACCTAAATATACAACTTAACATTCTGAGAGTTCTACAAGGGAAAAAAAAGAGAAAATATTTGCAATCTCGGGAGTAGCAAAGATTTCTTAGAAACAGGAAAATATTTTATAAGAGAAAAAAATGAATATGAAGAACTGGACTTTCCCAAAGTTGCAAACTTTTGTTCTATGAAGGACACATTAAGAAAATAATAAGGTAAGCCTGCAGACTGGAAGAACTTTCTCTGTGCAAGATTACTCCCTACATGCATAGAAGGATCTGGTGTGCTGGAGAAGATCTAAGAAGCCAGGGTGGACTAAAAACCTAGGAATGTGGTGAAAAGAACTCTTTAAAGTATAGAGAGACCAAATATGAAAGGCAAAAACACAGATGTGTTGGTCAAATCCCAGAACAGGCAACGAATAAAGTCTGTTGAAGGAGATCAACATCTTAGACAAATATGAACTGCTACTTCACCTAAGGAGGAGGAAACTTTTTGTTTGTTATTCAGAGAGGTGGCACTTAGGTCAAGAAGGAGTTATATCTACAATGTGTTAAGGAAATCTATGAATGCTTGAGTGTGACCCTTGCCATTCTATAAAGTTGACAGCAATTATTCCTGGTCATCTGTGTGCTGGCCCCTTCCCCCACCCCCCTGCCCTGCCATGGCCTTTTACCCTCCCCTTCCCCCACTACATGCCTTCCCTGTGGTTTAAGCATATATAGCGGAGAGGCTGGATGTGGAGTATCACTAGCAGAGTCTGACTTTGATCTATGTGTCCATCCTTCTTCCAGGTGACCAGCTCCAGAGCACATTCTCTGTGTCAGTGAGTAGCCAGTGGGCACAGGGCCCTTTCCTGACAAGTCCGGAGGGAAAATGCCTGAATATAATCTCACATCTCTTCCTACACAGAATAGCTTTGCTATCACTTCATTAAAGTTAAGACTTCAAATGATAGTTGACTCTTGAACGACATGGGGTCACCAAACCCTACCACAGTAGACTATCGGCATATAACTTTGACACCCCCCCCCAAAACTTACCTACTAATAATGTAGTGGTGACCAGAAGCCTTACTAATAACATAAACAGTGAATACAGAGTTTGTAGGTTAAATGTATTGTATACTGCATTCTTACAGTAAAGTAAGCTAATCAAAAGAAAAGGTTATTAAAATCATGAAGGGCGCCTGGGTGGCTCAGTTGGTTAAGCCTCCAGCTTCGGCTCAGGTCAGATCTCACGTTCGTGGGTTCGAGCCCCACGTCGGGCTCTGTGCTGACAGCTACCTCAGAGCCTGGAGCCTGCTTCCAATTCTGTATCTCCCTCTCTCTCTGACCCTCCCCCTTTCATGCTCTGTCTCTCTCTGTATCAAAAAAAAAAAAAAACAACAACAAAACATTAAAATCATGAGAGGAAATACCTTTATAGGACTATATTGTATTGAAAAATATCTACTGTGTGGACTCACACAGTTCCAACCTGTGCTGTTCAAGGGCCAAGTGTGACTCTCATTCTTACCTTGGCTTGGAAAGTCCATGCTCCATCCTCAAGCTGCTGCCGTCAGGCAGGAGAAGAAGCAGGCAGTTTCCATGTTTTTGACGGGATTGCCCAGGCTGCGTGCTCTGTCCTCTGAACACATTAAAAGACAACAAACCAAACTCAACACTTCAGTGAATCCTCTGTCAAGAGATACTTCTCTCTCTTCCAACCATCTTGCATATCTTTCAATAAATAAGCTGAACCCCATTGCCGTCTTGTCTCCTATGCCATCAGGGTACATTCTACCCACCTAGGTTTTCAGTCAGGATTATCTAATCCCCTACCACCTTTCATTATTCTGCCCTTATTTCAGTATTTTTCCTGTAATTGAGTAGGGAGCTGCAGGGAGAGATGTTTGGGGATGTTAGCTATGTGACGATGAGGAGGGGTCACTATAACTCACCTGTGGTGCAGGGAATAGGAAATGGGTTGGCACAAGGGTGGCCGTGGCCACAGAATGTCTAGAACCTGTGTCATGACAGACTCCCTCTGGATCCTGTCTCAGACCATGAATGCTCTGTCTGCATGACCCAAGAGCTAGGGGGAGGTGGTAGAGAGTCTTTAGGGGTAAGGGATTGATTCAGACCAAAGGATCAGGGGCACCTCCTCTGACTTCAGAGCACTCAAGTCCAAGGAGAAATGGCCTCAAGCCCCCATGGCAGAGATAACACAGCTTCCTTTTGTTTAGGGAGTCAGTATAATGTGCTCAGTTTGAAACTCTTCAACCTTTTCGATGACTGCTAAATAGTCAGTTAATATGGAAGTGTGTGTAGCTGCCCTCCCAGGCAAGGGAATCTGTGTGATTCCCTGACAGCTCTGGGAAGGTTTGATGGGGGTGGGGGGTATGGAGAGCCTTTCAGCCCTTTCCGCACCCAGCAGAGCAAGTGGCCTCTCCAGGACCTAAGGAGAAGGCACCTTTCAGACTTCCAGAAGAGAGGACCCTCCTTCAAATCACCAATTCAGGCACAGATGGAAAGAGGAAGCATAAAAATGTAAAGTCCATGCTCTGAAATTATATCCAAGCAGAAAATGAGGCAACTGGGCAGCCATCCAAAGAGCAAAAGACCCAATAGTTGCCACGTGGAGAGAGGGGAAAAAAAAAAAAAAAGAGGAAAGCTACAGAAATAATTACCCTTTTTCATGTGGTCAGCAGCTCTTCTCACACTGCTGTGGCCTCTGGAACCTCAGCTGACCCTCACATCTGGACATAACATTGATCTGAAAGTCAGCAGATGTTGCTCCACCAAGAGCAGGCTGTGGGGCTCCGACTGGGTTCCCATCTGTAAAGTCTGGGTCACAAGGACTGCTTCCCAAGGGTTATTTCATTACAGATGGCCATCCGGCTGGCGAATACATCTCCCAGGTCCACCAGGTTGCAGCCAGGGCAGACGAAGAAGATCAGGACAGGATTCCTGCCCTCAAGGAAGGCAGGCTCTGGGTAAAGCAGCTCCCCATTCTTAGCTGCTAGCACCTTTCCTGTCTCCACCTTCCTGTTTAGGTACCTCCTTTAGCTTACATCACTACCTTCAGGAAGCCTTCCCCACACCACCCCTCCTCCCCAACAAGCTGGATTAGGTCCTCTGTTAAATACTCCTGTTGCATGCTCTATTGCTCTATCGTAATAATTAGCATTCCTGTTATTACCTGTCCAGGGTATTCCTCAATGGACTGTAAGCATCAAGAAGGCAAGGACTGTCTCGCGCATCGCTGTGTCCTTTTCACTAAACATGGGCCTGGCGTAGAACAGGCACCTGAGGAAGAGCTGTTGAAGCAAATTAATGAATGCAAAAGTAAAATGGAGTGATTCTTATCTTTAAGGACCAGGAGCCAGATGCCCAAAGAAGCAATAAGGCTTACCAATGCCACAGAGCCATGCTGATCAGCAAGACTAGGTCATAGCATTCTGCCTCCAGTCTCATGCTCTCCCAGGGAAGGGAACTACTTCTGTGTGTCTCCTTCAGTCCCTGAGCAGGAACACCTGGCTTGGAGGGCCAGGGAGGAAGTGAGAGGGTGCTGCTGGATTGCCGGGAGGTTTAGAAGGGTCTACCTCTCCCCCTGGTCTTCTTTGTTCTCTCTGCCACCACTTTACCAGGATGTTCTTCCCTGACACCATCAGTTTCTTAGCAAAAATCAGAAGTGTTGAAAGATTCCCACCATCCCATGCCATAAGCCCCAGGCCCCCTCCTCGTGCCTGTGAGGTGTGGGTGTTTGCCAGTGGGCTGCATGAACCACAGACAGGTCAAGGTCTTTGGAGAAGGCACGGAACTCAGTGCATATGAAACCAGTAACCAAAGGATTAATGGGACTAATCACAGTTGCAGACTAATAAGCACAGCTGCTACTTTTGATCCAGACCCCTTTCCCCCTTTTTTTGTTTGCCTTTAAATTTCCCTGACTAAACACAAATCAAAACCACACTGAGATACCCCCTCACACCAGTCAGAGTGGCTAAAATGAACAAATCAAGAGACTATAGATGCTGGCGAGGGTGTGGAGAGACGGGCACCCTCCTACACTGCTGGTGGAAATGTAAACTGGTGCAGCCTCTCTGGAAAACAATATGGAGGTTTCTCAAAAAACTATCCATAGAACTCCCTTATTACCCAGCAATAGCCCTGCTAGTGATTTACCCAAGGGATACAGAAGTGCTGATGCATAGGAGCACATGTACCCCAATGTTCATAGCAGCACTGTCAACAATAGCCAAAACATGGAAAGAGCCTAAATGTCCATCACCTGATGAGTGGATCAAGAAGATGTGGTATATATATACAATGGAGTATTACGTGGCAATGAGAAAGAATGAAATCTGGCCATTTGTAGCAAAGTGGATGGACCTTGAGGGTGTCATGCTAAGCGAAATAAGTCAGGCAGAGAAGGATATACCATATGTTTGCACTCATAGGTCTAATAGGAGAACAGGAGAAACCTAATGGAGGACCAAGGGGAGGGGAAGAGGGAAAAAGAGTTGGGGATAAAGAGACACACACAAAACTTGAGAGACTATTGAATACTGAAAACTAACTGAGGGTTGAAGGGGAAGGGGGAGGGGGGAAAGGAGGTGATGGAGGAGGGCACTTGTGGGGAAGAGCACTGGGTGTTGTATGGAAACCAATTTGACAATAAACTACTAAAAAATAATAAAGAAAAAAAATAAATTTCCCTGACTCCCCGCTTTGGAGAGGTGGATCTGAGGCTTGCCTCTCAAATAAACCCTTTCCTAACCGCACACTGGACAGCTCAGTGATGGTCTTTTGTTGCACACTGGGCAGATGAATGTAGGTTCAGTTACAAATTTGGGGAGATAGCTAGGGACTCTTTGCCAGTGGTTCGTCAGCCCCCAGCTGGTAACAAAATTCTAACGACGAGTCCAAGCGGCTGCCTAGGCTCTTTGTCCATTCTGTCTGGGCCCCGCCACACTTCAGGGCTTAATTTAACTTTTGTACAAGGAAACTGGTTTTGGTTTCAGTTTGGACAGACGTCTCGTGGGGAGTACTTTACATGCAGTGGCCCATGAGCTTCTTCCTCCCTTCTGTTTGGTTTGGCTTTCTTAGATTTCTCCCTTCCATCTTGTTGCCTCCAAATAGGAGGTTTGGGCTCATTCTCTTAGCCTCCTTTTCTTACTTGATTGGAAAAAGGCTGACTAGGAAGCCATTTGGTGCAGTCAGTGAAGCTCCAACTTTTAGGAAAGGAGGTCATCTGGGCTTCATTTGGTTCCTTTGTTGCTCCAGGTTTTGGTGTCTTTGAATAAAACCAGCCATGTTTTACTTGGGAAATGGGAAATGACCATTCAATCCCTGCATGCAGTTCTTTGGGCTGTTTTCTCCAAAACTGGGCAAACGTTTTTTGCAACACTGCTTGGCCACAATATTTATTAGACTTAAGAGAAAAATGGACAATTAACAGACATAAAGTATTACAGTTAGATTTGTTTTGAAAAAGAAAGATATTTGGAAATTGGGCCTTTAAGTTTTGTTTGTATCTTGTTTGTATATTTGCATGTGTGTTCAGTTATGTTGTAAAAGTGAGACATTTTCTCCACCTCTGAATGGTATTGCTAAATTAATTTGTAAAAGAGCTCTGGTTAGTGGGCTTAAGGGCAAGCACTTATAAGAATGGTGCATTCTAAAACTCAAAGGTAGAAAGTAAACCAAATGCTTTTCAAGTTCACAGGATCTTTGAAAATATTCAGTATTAAAGCTAACTTAAGGTTGTTGTGGGTTTTTTTTTAAGTTTATTTATTTATTTTGAGAGAGAGAGAGAGAGAGCACAAGAACAGGAAGGGCAGAGAGAAAGAGAGACAGAATCCCAAGCAGGCTCCATGCTGTCAGCACAGAGCCCGATGTGAGGCTCAAACTCAGAAACCGTGAGATCATGACCTGAGCCAAGATCAAGACACTTAATGGACTTAGCAACCCAGATGCCTACATTTGTTGGTTTAATTAAAATGGACATGTCTTCAGAATTATCAGCATTAAATATAAAACTTATTCTGCCCGTGTTTACTGAAAGTCACATAAGTTCTGGTTATCTCCATTGCAAACTTTTCAGAAGAGAAAACAACCCTTTAGAACTTTGTCTAATGCCTAATGAAGTTTTATGAGTAATCTAAGAACAAACAGATGTGAATAACTTTAATAAATGTAATTAAGACTACTGGAAATAATAAGGGAAATCATTCTGTATGCAAGGAAAACGAAACTGGTTATTTAGAGAAGGAAAACTTTGAATGTAAAAAGGAAAGTTGTAGAAGGTTTCTGAGAAGAGAATCTTTGGAAGGGAATTTGTGTGTGTGGTTGGAAGACTAAGATTATGAAGTGCCTAAAGACATTTATTAGGGCCTAATCAACACTTGGGGAAGAAAAGGAAGAGTAAGAGAGCAAGATTAGGCAGACGTAGTACAGTGAAACAATATCAACAGAAGTCTTAGCTGATTCCCTGAGGAGTTGCAAAAGTTGGATTACCCTTCAGAACTGTCCTAAACTGGGACAAAGGGCTAGGCTTTTGTAACAGTCATTGGATGTAACCTGTGGGGAAGATGGCATGTCCTTGGAAAGGCAGCTGACTACAGTCAAGGCTGTCCCTGAAGGGCCCTGAGAGTTGAGGACTGTTGGCCACATTCCCTACAGCTAAGAGCCCTTCATCCCTGTTGGGGATTCTGACCAGCACATCACTGCACTCACGACAAGAACTCAGGTCCATGCAGTGTACTGGATGTCCCAGTGAGTGTATTTCAACATGGGAGATGATAGGAAAGAAAATGGCGTAACTGCATAGATTTAAAAAAAAAAACTCATTTTATTGGAATGAATTGAGTTTTAATATCAGAAGTGCACTGGGATAAGATTGGAATTTGTTTTTTCTGTTAAAATGACAGTTTTCTTAGGTTATTAGTCTAAATCATAAGCAGTGGTATGTATCTTTAATCTGCCTAGAAAAACAAAGTTTCTATGTTTTGTCTTTTTTAGATGTTTGATTATTTAAAGTTGAATCTTCTCAATATCAAAAGAGTTAAGTTTTGTTGACAACTATGTAACCTGCATTTGCCTTTAGAATCTCATTGCTACCTAGGCTAAATAGATCATTGTTAAATTTCATAATCTGTAATCCTAGTTAAGCATGTACTTTAAAACCTTCTGATATTTCAGACAAAATCCCAAAAGTGAACTTCTAAATGAACTCTTTTTGACTAATTAAGCTTGTTTATATGCTACATCAAATTGCATGGGAAACATTGTCAAGTAAGCAATGATAAACCCTCTCAGTTTATGTTATATGGGTGAATGCTATAACTGCTCCAGAAATTCCTAAGGTTTTTGATATGTCCTTGCATAATAATTGAAGTATGTCAGAGAAATAAACAAATTTCCTTGTCAATTGCATTGTAATGAACCATGGCTATTTTTTAATCTTGTCATTTATAGTTATTGTTTTGCTTTGATGTTCCTGCAAATGTTTCAGCTTTAAGGAGATCCAAGGATCCTAGTTTTGACAACTACAGGTCTCTAATAATTCAGACATGGGACTGAATGAACTGAGGAAGAGGAGTTGTTAAAGTCTCAAATGCTAAAGATTCCTTTTGTAATTGAAGCAAATTCTGTTAGCAATAGCAAAGGACAGAAAACAAAAACTCCCAAGGATGGGGGTAAGCATGGAGCATTGATGGAGTTCTCACATAAAGATCTTTACACTATCCAAGAGATTCAAGCTGAAGAAACCCTACATAGACTCATTGTCAATTCACCCTATCATTTTCGGTCATGAATTTGTTAAGGCAGGTTTGGCATTAGCACTCTTTTAAGGAAAGCAAAAATAAGAAGATGACACTCCAAATGAGCACCATGACCACTTACGCTCTCAACACATGACTGCAATAAGAGCTAGAAAGCCAAAAACTGTTAGTAGTTCCATGGTAGGTCCTACGAATAGTCAAGACTCAAATACTTCTGTACTTCATCATCAGAAAAACTAAAGGTGGTTCTGGGAGAAATAATGGATCTAACTCCCCACCAGCTATTGAGAAAGTATGTTGGTTATGCTCAGCAATATATCTACCCAAGGCTATCCACCGAAGCTGCTAAAATTCTTCAAGATTTTTACCTTGAGCTCCAGAAACAGAGCCAGTTGTTAAACAGCTCACCAATCACTACTGGGCGCCTGGAATCTCATTCATTTAAGAGAGGCACAAGCAGGGTTGAAATGGACAGTGAAAACTACCAAAGAAGATGCTGAGGATTTCTATTTCATCAACTTTGGCAGATTGCCAAAGAGGGAAGCATTCAGGTTGCTGATGCAAAAGTTGGGAAGGGGGGAGGCAAGGGAAGAGAGAAGGGTTTTAATCATTGAAAATAACCTTTCCCTAATCAACCCTATTAAATGCCTTCTAGGCAGAAGCCTCTTCAAGGGATTTTTAATCTCCCACAATATTACCCCAACGACCATTCCACAGATAACTATGCCTTATTATCTGAAATTAACAGCTCTTACTGTGACTTTTATAGGTTTCATCCCGGCATTAGAACTCAATCTCATAACACAAAACTTAAAATTTATCCTTCAATCCTATTTAAATTCTTAAATCTTTTACACCACCTTCCACCATTTCTGAACCTGTAAATGGCCAAAAATCAGCACCCCTACTAGACCTAATTTGACTGAAAAATATGCTACCAAAATCCCATCTCTTATTTTCAAATAAAAACTCCACCCTAACTTTTAACCAGAAAGGCCTAATTAAACTACCTATCCTTTCTGATCACACTAATCCTAAGCTTATTTCTATTTAATTTCCATGAGTAATCTCCATAATAACCAAGACACCAGTATGTAACGATCAATCAGTGGCAATCACCAACCAGGTCCCACAACTGCACAATGCAGCAATCCCCACAGCTTCTTCACTGAAAACCCTTAATCCCACAGGTCCTACACTGCTCAATCCCCCTGTACTGTTGAATTTTAACACAATCTCTACCTCATCATCCTTTAAAACAACAACAAAAAAAGCTACCTTTATCTTTGTTACCAACCCTGAAAGAAATATTCTTAAAATGGTCTTGTTAGAGGGGTGCCTGGGTGACTGGTTAAGTGTCTGACTTCGGCTCAGGTCATAATCTCATGGTTCATGGGTTTGAGCCCCATGTTGGGTTCTGTGCTGACAGCTCAGAGACTGGAGACTTCTTCCGATTCTATGTCTCCCTCTCTCTCTGCCCCTCCCCCCACTTGTACTCTGTCTCTCTGTCTCAAAAATAAATAAATGTTAAAAAAATTTTTTTTAAATGGTCTTGTTAGATATTCCAATCTCAGGGTAGCATTCAGTAGCCATGGCCATTGTACAACCAAAAACCAAAAGCATTCCCCCTAAATAAATTTTAAAAACTGTGAGACTTAAAAAAGGAAACTCCTCACTTCAATACAAGACCATACCCAATACTACCACCCACAATCAGTTCTAATCCACCATAAATCAGAGAAAGATTTAGAGAAAGACCTACAAAACTGAACATAGAAACAGTACTTAAAATAATCACAGTTGGAGGGGTACCTGGGTGGCTGGGTTAGTTAAGGGCCTGATCCTTTACTTCAGCTTAGGTCATGATCTCTCAGTTGTTGAGATTGAGCCACATGCCCCATGCTGGCAGCACAGAGACTGCTTGGGATTCTCTCTCTCTCTCTCTCTCTCTCTCTCTCTCTCTCAATAAATAAATAAATAAATAAATAAATAAATAAATAAACTTAAAGCAAAATAAGCACAATATAATGATTATTCCCCCCATGGAATTTAACTATGATTGATGATGTGAAAAGTCATCGTTGTATGTCAACTATAAGAATATTAACAACCAACCTCAGTGACCTTCCAGCCCAACCAAACATCTTAGTGTGAGGAAACTCTGGGTTCTCTTTTAGGAGTTTGTTCAGTTCTATAAACTTTAGCAGGCCTCTTCCTAGCTACACATTATACATCAGACACAGTAACCGCCTTTTCATAAATAACTCAAGTCTGCCAAGATGTAAACTATGGATGAATCATTTGACATATATGCTAACGGAGCCTCCATATTTATCTGCTTATTTATATATGTAGGTTGAGGCATGTACTCTGGGTCATCTGCATTCTCAGAAACATGAAACATCAGAATTATCCTATTATTCACAGTGATAGCCACAGCAGTTATAGGCTACATCCTACTGAGAGGACAAATACCTTTCTGAAGAATGATGGCCATCAAAAACCTCTTATCCACTATCTGCTACATGGGTATTAGCTTAGTAGAATGGATAGTTGCAGGATTCCCAGTTGATAAAGTGACTCTAACCTAATTCTTTGCCTTGCATTTAATCTTCCTATTTGTAGTATTTCATACACTATTTCTCCACGAAACAGGATCTAACAGCTCATCAGGAATATCATTGGCATCAGACAAAATCCCATTCCACCCATACTATACAAATAAAGATATTTTAGGACTCCTATTCCTCATTCTAATGAGGAATTCTAATCTAACTATCTGCTCTAGAACAATTCCCCACATGACTGCTTAGGGGACCCAGACAATTACACCCCTGCCAACATCCTAAATATCCCTTAATGACATTTCTTGTTTGCCTATGCAGTCCTTCGCTTCATCCCTAGTAAACTAGAAGTATTAGCCCTAATCTTCTCGGTCTTAATTCTAGCATTTATTTCTATACTGTATATATCAAAACAGCAAAGCATAGTATTTCAACCCATAAGTCAATGCTTATTCTGATTATTACTTATTAGTAGCAGACTTACTAATATAAATCAGAGGATAACTAGTTGAACACCCATTTATCCTTATCAGTCAACTAGCATCAATTCTATACATTTTCGTAATCCTAATCTTCACGCCCATTACAAGTATCATTGCAAATAACCTCAGAAAATGATGAGTCTTTGTGGTGTATTAATTACTTTGGTCTCATAAACCAAGAAAGGAGGACAATGATTCTCCCTAAGACTCAAGGAAGAAGCAACAGCTCCACCATCACCCAGTGCTGAAATTCTGCTTAAACTATTCCCTGATACTTGCCCTTGAACAGAGAAGCACTACTCTACTGTGCCATCAAAGCTGAGAGTAAAAAATATGACAGTTCCATAATTCACACATTAGTGCCCTATCACATTACAAGTACATATCTACACTTATACATAACACACGTTATGTACAATTGTATGTTAATGATCTGCCTTCTGCATGTAAACATGTGCATCAAACCCTCACTCATGATGGGAGGGGCCACAAGAGCCTCCAGTTCACAGCCTAAGTTCACTGGGTCCCAAGTTAACTCCCATTTTGGGAGTCCAGCCAGCCTCTTCCTGAGGATATGCTGTAGTGACTCATGACCAGCCCTCATAGGAGAATAACCCAGAATCAACCTGCCAAAATTTAACAATAGCAGCATTTTACTCCTCTCCTAGGAGTGACGGATATCACTGCCCCCAGGGGAAGAGGAGGTGTTCCACCCAGCTGCATCCTACAAGAGGCCTCCCTTCCTCTCAGGTGGGTGGCAGGGTCAGCGGGATGGGGCAGAAGTGTGGGTGAAAGGGTGTGTCACTTTTTCACAATCAGAGATTTTGAAAGGATGCTGCAGTTTGTGGGATTCTCCTTCGGCCCTAGTGTATAAAATAAGAGCTTGGACTAAATGATCCCTAAATGTCATTGCAGTTCACAGGTTCTGGGGCTCTGAACATTTCAGAGCCTCTGTGCTAATCTTGAGGCTTTTCTGCTTCTGAAGGATGAGTTGAACCTGGAAATTAAGGCAATGGAGCCCTAAAAGGAGAGATGATTCTTCCAGCTTATTTCCCATCAGCTGTAAGCAAAGCTGCCTTTCAGTTCTGGCCCCAGCCAGCTTAACTTCTTTTCTTTGCTAGTCATTTTTCATGACTGGAAACCCAAACTAGGAATTGGGACTTCTGGGAAAAAGAAGACACAGCTAAACCTTCATCTCCTGCGGGGCTCTTGCCTGCAGTCTTGGGCTTCTCAGAAGAAGTCAGTTATTGAAGATGAAGAAACCACAGGGACCCAGGGAAAATTGCTATACCAATGACCTGTCACCTCATTGAAGATAACTCCCAGAGCAGCATCTCTGATATCATCCTCTCTTCACAGTCCTGCCTGGTACAATGAGTGTCTCACACTCAGGATGCTCAAAATTGAACTCATCGTCCTACCCCATACAAACCTGCTCTTCTTCCCATCCTCCCCACTTTAAAGAGATCACTGCTGTCTTTCTTTTCTGGTGGGGACAGGGGGCTTCTTGTCATCTGGTCCTTTCTCCTGTTTGGAGAAATCAATATGAGTTCAAGGGGAGCCAGACATTCCCACAAATGCTCCCTAGATTCTGGGGCATGGGCACATGACTTAGGCATGGCCATTCAGACCATGCAAAAAGTATTCTGGTTCTTGAGAGCAACACAAATCTAGAGATACAGCAGCAGTGGAGGAGACCAGGTGCAGCAAGTGTCCCATGGTAGGGATGCATTAGCTGTGACCTGACTGGGCTGCTCTTGCAGTATGACCTGGGCTTTTCTTGGTTTCTGCCTGTTCTCTGAGTTTGGTTCTCCAGCCTTCACATTGATTCAGTGAGCTCTAATAAATGGATATTCAATGCATTCCATTTCTTCTTAGAGATGTAGAATGATTTTCTGTTGTTTGTAGCTAAATCCTGGCTGGTACCCTCACCATTCCCTCCATCATCAACTCAGGAAGCTGGAAATCCTTTCTAACTGTCCTTGGTCCATGAGCTCCACTGACCCCATCCCATGATGGCCCCAGAGCCACCCAAAGCCAAGTCCTCATTATAATTGCACTTTCCTGCTGTCCTCTGACTTCTGGGATCTTCTTAACCACGAGCACCTACTTCTGATCAGAATCTAGAATTCAGGGTTTTGGCAGATGAGGAAAAGGAGAAAACAGGAGAAAAGAAAAGTCTTCAACCACTGAGTGGAGAGGGAAGTAAGGAGGCAGCACCACAAAGAACAGGTATCACTACTCAGTGTCACTGTAATATGTCAGCCTGCTTGAGGTCCTGAGGGAGCAGAAACTTCTCCCTCTCACGGCACTTTTCCTTGTTTTCTAAATTCACATCAATGAGAAGTATTAATTACCCTTAAATGGAGATAAATTAACTTAAGAAAATGTAGTTTTATCTTGCTTTTATAGTAGCCACATCCTCTGAGGATGCATTAATTGATTTTAAATCCAAATCAGCTTAATGCACTTGGACACTTTGCTGGGTAATGGAAATTAATGATGACCCCTATAAAAAGGAAGGCTTACTGCCAAATCCTGTTCTTGCACATTTTTATCACTGTCGATGAGGTAAGCCCAATCATGGGTGGAGAAGGCTCAGTAGCACCAAGTTTTTTATATATTCAGTAAATATTTATTGAGTACCTGCTTTATGCAGGGCCTGTGCAAGGCACTAGAGATCCAATGATGAATGAGACAGGCTTGAGACAGGCTTGATCCAAACCTAATGAAGCTTACAGCTGAAAGCATTAAAATGCCTTTTGAGGGCTTCCTATAGTTTCTGTGCTCAGTGTGCCCCTACCGGGGTCTCACTAAAGCTGGCCTTTATAGGAAGCCAGGCCCATGAGGAACCTCATGGTGGAACATCTGAAAGCCTGGTCTGGAAGCACCAGGAGACTTGGAAGTGTGGGCAACCCCAGAAGAGAGTCAGCTTGGCTGCACTCATGCCCTCTGTCTCTTCAGGCTGTTCCTCCACGAGGACATAATTTTGTGGACAGAATTGGCCCTTGAAAATTTGCAGAGACAGTCTCCAGGACCTTCTCCCTGACACTACCACCTAGGGTTAAATTTAGTAATTAAAAATATAGGACACTCAGTTAAATTTGAATCTCAGAAAAATAATGAATATTTTTTAGTATAACTACATCCAATGCAATGTTTAGCATATACTTATACTTACATGCAACTTAATTGGGTGCCTGGTTTTATCTGGCAATCCTACCACCCCTACTCCCACCCAGGAAGGTTGCCCTGTGCCTCCAGGAGCCCTAATACCTGCTCGGGAAGCAGCGTCTCCCCCAGCGTAGGAGTGCAGAATCAACTGGCTCCCTTTCAAAATACACCCTTCATGAGAGAATTCAAGATGAGTCTGCTCTTAGCTCACCATCCCCAAGGAAGAACTTCAATCCAGTCACCTCGACAGCGTTGACTCCAAGCAGGGAACAATCCATCCTAAGGTGATGACAGGGAGGAGTAAGACACTAAGGAGTCTAGCGTCTAGTAGAAAAGTGGAGTCAGCTAGTCAAAGAATTGTTATACAAGGTGGAAAATGAAAAGTGACTTGGGTGCCAAAGGAATGCAGGTAGGAAGAGATCACATTTACTTTGGAAAGAAGGAGTCTTGAGGGCACATAGAGGAGGTGGCATTTGTAGCTGAATAGACAGACCAATGACAAATTCATGAAATCACATCATAGCTTGGATGTGGTCCTTACAAAACTTCCATCTGTGCCCACAAGTCATTCACTTGCCATTCCTGACTTAGAAATATGCCTAGGAGGTGCCTGGGTGACTCAGTCGGTTAGGCGTCTGACTCTTGATTTTGGCTCAGGTCATGATCTCATGGTTCATGAGTTTGAGCCCTGCATCTGCACTGACAGAGCCTGTTTGGGATTCTCTTCCTGTCTCTCGCTGCCACTCCTCTCTTCTCTCTCTCCTTCTCTCTCTCTATCTCTCTCTCCCCCAAAAAGTAAATAAACTTAAAAAAAATAATAAATGTGCCTTATACTACCAAGAGGAGCCTCTGGAAAGGGCACAGCAGGTGGAACAATATAGACCCAAATCATGAGAAAGGGCCTGAGCGTTTGGAGAAATCTCATATGGCCAGAGTCCAGGGCTCCATGTGTGAAGTATAGCTGGAGAGATCATCCCAAAGGTACAGCAAAGACAGCGTGATGGAAGGTTGCGGATCACAGGGAGCTGGCACTCCCTTTGGAAAGCTGGGGCAGAGGGAAGGGGAATCTGCATTCTCTGGAGGAGCCCAATGGCTTGCCCAGGCTCCATTCCTGTTTCCCAACACTCGTGGACAAATGGCTGTGCTCAATGAGGGAATGTTAGTCACATTCTCGGTAAATATTTAGACATCTGAGGTTTTGGAGCAGATAACATTTCGGAGCCTGCTTGTACGGCCTCTAATAAGGGAGCAGAAAGGCTTCTCATTCATTGCTTCCTGGTTCCTGTGAGTGAGCATTGTCCAGACAGGCAAACATTTACAGCAGCAGTGGCTGAGCCCAGCCCTGATACTGCCCCGAAGGTGGCCAGAGAAGAAAGCTGAAGGCTCCAAACTGCCTGTTTGCAGAGGAAATAGCAAAGTCAGTGTCCCATAGGGGCTGTGGGCTCTCTTTATTGGAAGGATTCTTGGTCTGTGATCTACCACAGGGATGATTCTGCACATTCAACACACTGTACTCAGACATCCCAGCACTGAAATCTTCGGAGACAGAAGAGTTGTTGGCTGGTTTGTGAATTCTCCATGAGCAAGGCTCTAGCTTTCCTCCAACCCACCCCCAGCTGGTCTGTTAGCAGGGTTAGTCTTCCAGAGCAGGGTACACAGAGGGTCTGCTGGGGAATGTTTTTGAGAAATTAAAGTGGCATTGCTAAGTGGGTACACGGGACAGGAGGGAGCCAGCCCCTGTCTTTCTTCTCCTGCCTGGCAGCCCCCTCTCTGGGGGAACAATGCATGAGGACCTGTTTGTGTTCCTCTAGAAACTTACTTAAAGCAGGTTGTGAGATGGAGGCAGAGTCAGGCCTGGTGGGGACAGGGTCCTCTGCCCCTCCTGGGTCTACCACCCTGCTGGACTCTCTGGACCCTGGAAAGAAAGCAGTGGAGATACCACTGGGGGTGCTGAGGCCAGAGATGGAGGACTCTATCCCTGTGCCTCTAGCTGTCCTCCTCTTCCTTTGACAGGGTGATCCAGCCCTCGCTCCCCTTTTTCTGATCCTACCTGCTGTCAGATCCTGGTCTCTCCATGCATGTTCACCTTCCCTGGGCCTCCATTACTAGGTTTGGGAGTCTTGGACTGTGACCTGACCCTGTTTTCATCAAGCATGAGGTCCCTGCTAAAGGGGCTCAGGTCTGGCTTCCCCTGGATGGGACCCAATATTGGCAACCTCCCCTCTCTCATCTCCTTCCCTCCCCCTCTCCCCGCCTTGCGCTCCTTCTTCCCTGCTCCCTCCCACTGGGCAGGCTGAGCTGGAAACCACAGGAAGGGGTTGGCCTGGCTTGGCTATTGAGGTAAGGAAATCAGGAAACCCAGGCTGGGTTCCAAGATCCCCATCAGCCAGGGCATAAGATAAATAATAAGGCACCAAAACCTGTGAATGGCAAAAGGCTCCCATGAAACTTAAAAATTTTTGTTTTGAAGTATAGTCCAACCAATGAGAAGCAATATATCCCTTTATTAATTCTATAAATACAATGCATGCTCATGAGAAGGAATCAAATTAATATGAAATAGTGTAAAATGAAAAGTAAAGACCCCTCACACACTCTGATCCTGTATTCCCACTCCCAGAAGCAAACTGCTAGCAGTGTGTTGGAGCTATTCAGTTTTATTTATTTATTTTTAAATGTTTATTTATTTATCCCTGCAAGCGAGGGAGGGGCAGAGAGAGACAGAGGGAGACACAGAATCCAAAGCAGGCTCCAGGCTCTGAGGTGTCAGCGCAGAGCCCATTGCGGGGCTCAAACTCACAGACCAAGAGATCATGAGCTAAGCTGATGTCAGACACCGACAACTGAGCCATCCAGGCACCCTGGCAATTTGGTTTTAAAGAAATAAAATTCAGGATGGAAACTGCAGAACGCACTAGACTCTGGGTGGCGTTGGGGATGCAAAAAGGGCATGTGTGATTGCGTGGACGTGTGCATAAGTGTGAGCCATGGTTTACCAGCCTGGGCTCTTCTCTCAACTACCTGGGGTCAGAGTCTAGCTCCTAACTGTATAGCAAGTTGGGCATTTGCTTAACTTCTTGGTGAGTCACTTTCACCAGTTGTAAATTGAGAATGATCATGGCATCTACCTACACAGTTGTGGAGACTTGCATATTTTTCAGAACATGAAAGGACCATGAACTTGCAAAAGGTGGCATGAATTCCATTCATACATACCCCTCAGTCCCACTTTCTTCCAAGACCAACAATGTAGAGAAGAAGCCCTCCTGTGTATGTAGCTCTATATGATCTGTAACCCACATCATGGACAGCCCTGGGAGGCAGACATGTGAGCCCCTAAAGAGATGAAGAAACCAAAGAGTAGCCCCTAATCTAAGGTCCAGAGAGGAGCATCTGTGTGGCTCAGGCAGTTAAGTGTCCGAATTCAGCACAGGTCCTGATCTCACAGTTCATGAGTTTGAGTCCCACTTTGGGCTCTGTGCTAACAGCTCAGAGTCAGGAGCCTGCTTTGGATTCTGTGTCTCTCTCTGCCCCTCCCTTGCTATCTCTCTGTCTCTCTCTCAAAGATAAACGTTAAACATTTTTTAAATCAAAATAAAAATAAGGTCTCAAATGGCATGGTTTTCCAGTGCCTCCATCGGGCAGCCTGCAGTGGGCACAGGAGCATGTGACAGCTGGGCAGTGTGTCCTGCCGCCTCCCCATCCCAGGAGTTCTGCCCTTAGGACTTTCTTTTTTATATTTTTTAAATTAAAAAAAATTTTTTTTGAGAGAGAGAGAGACAGTGTGAGCTGGGGAGGGTCAGAGAGAGAGGGAGACACAGAATTCGAAGACAGGCTCCAGGCTCTGAGCTAGTTGTCAGCACAGACCCTGACGCGGGGCTCGAACCCGCGAACCGTGAGATCATGACCTGAGCCAAAACCTGACTCTCAACCAACTGAGCCACCCTGAGCCCCTGCCCTTATGACTTTCTTGTTGCCACAAGGACCACAATCAGGCCTGTTTCCCAGGGCTCAAGCTCCAAGTCTCAGAAGCAGAAATGTGTTCGATCCAGAGTCTCCCTTCTTCCCTCCCTTCCTCCTCATTAAGCTTTTATAGACTTAATGAGTCTAACTGCTTGTCATTTTATATTTCAAAAAATGTATTTCTTTTTCTTAATACAAAAATGATACATGTATGGTATAGAAAATATAGACAAGCAACCAGAAAGCAAAAATAAATATCTCAATAGAAGTGTTTTCTGCCTTCCTAGAGTGTCTTCTCTGGCTCCTGACTCGACCCAGGGATGCTCATCAAAGGCGCAAAATCTTTACCTAGAGATCCCGTTCACGCCCTGTCCCAGCTTCAGCCAATAAGCCGATATCATATGTAATGTTCCCAGATTCACAGGATTATTGATTATAATGATTTTGAGCTGCAAATGCTAATGTAAGTAGATAACAGCATTACAGGATCTTTTTTTAAAGCTGCTTCTTTAACAACTAAGTTGATGTGAGATTCGTTGAAGTTCTCAGAAAAATCGGTTTGGTTTGTGGACTTGAAAACGCCTTACTGCATCGTTCTAACTCTTTCTTATGTACGATTAGTGGATTGTTTGATCAGGGAAATAAACTTGTGGAGTTTTGACAAGCTGTTACTGGATGTCACAGAGCTCAAGACCAGTAGGAAGAGAGAGGTACATAACATGCAGTTACCATGGTGGCCGTTGAGTGTCACAATAAAGATGCATATCAAGGGTTCTGGGAACACCCAGAACTTCAACCCCAGAGGAAAGAAGGTCTGGTAAAGCTTTCCCGAAGAAGTGGACATCAGCTGGACCTTGAATGATCATTGGATGAATGTCACAAGCTGGTTAGGCAGAGAACGGACAGCAGGGAAAGAGGCTTGGCAAGGAGACAGGCCTCGCCTGCACACAGTGGTGGGAAAGGAGAGAGGCTGGCGAGACAGAGGGAGGAGATGAGACTGAGAGGCAAGCCGGACGCCTGTTAGGAAGGGCCTCTTGTGCCATACTGGAGAGCTGGGCCCTGCCCTACTCCTGTTGGCAAATTCCTGGGCATGTTGCAAGTGGGATGAAGGTAGAAAGGCTCAGTCTTGGAAACTTCCAGGGGAAAGGTTTGGGGCCCAAATAGGAGAAAATGGAACAGGGTGGAGGTAGAGGTGGGAGACAGAACCCCTCTTGCTGGCACCTATACCAATCCCCTTCAGTGTTGCTCTGGAAAGTTCTTGTGTTTCTCTTACCAAGTGTCTGTTTTCAGCCAAGTTGCTTATGATGATCTCAATCTCTCTCTCTCTCTCTCTCTCTCTCTCTCTCTCTCTCTCTCTCTCACTCACACACACACACATACACACACTCAGCAAAGGGAAGCAATTAGTTTACTGGATTTTTCCGAATTTTAATCTGAAAACTTGGGACAGTAGGAAAATGTCACTAGAAGACAAGAAAAATAAAAGGGGAGCACAGAGGAAACAGGCAAAACAAGGAAGTAAACCGGAATCTCCTCAAAGGTGTGCATTAATTTTTGGCTTTTTAAGAAGATTTTCTGCTGGTTTTTGGCTTGGGAGCAACAGAAACAGAGAGGCAGGTGCTGGCAGTCCCTTGATTTTCCTTGGGTGGCGTTTGGCCACCTGGATTCTGTCAAGGGAAGACATTTATCCCAGCCTCTGTGGAAACCCTGCCTTCGCTGAGTTCATCAGGGAGCTGGAGGGAGGGAGCTGGGTGAGGCCTCTTCACACTCAGCCCCTTTCCCTGCCTGTGCCCCTCCCCCCACCGGTCACAGCCCACCTGTCAGAAAGGAACCAGGAAGTCATGGAAACAGGTGGTCCTTGTGTCTGTGGTGGCCCCTGACCAGCTGGCCTTTGCTCTCTGAGCTGTCAAACCTGTCTGGGCCACAGTGGGGGCTGTGATGTGAAGATCCTATACTCGGAAGGAGCTTGCAACATGCAGGGTCCTGGTAACACCAGCTCCCACGTCCTGGCCCCTAGCACCCATGGCCGGACAGAGTTCTGCAAGTGAGTGCCCTGAGCTTGCTTCCTGAGGGGATGTGATATGGCAATGGCTGAGGGAGGGGACAGTGGAAGGGCCTCAGGATGCTCCTCTCACAGGGGCCGGCTGGTGGGGTGAGAGGCCAAGGACCAGGACAGGCCCACTTGCCTCTACTTATGCTGAGGTCATTTCTACAATTGACTTTATTCTAGAATATTTAAAAAGAGATACAGATGTAGGAGGAAGAAAATAGGTCCCAACGGTGTGACCGAATGCCTCCCATGCACCAGACCCTGGGGATTCAATGAAGGACACGACCCATCTTAGAGCTCTGGGAACTTTGTTAGCCACTCACTGACCCTTGGGAAGCAGAAGGGAAGCTGCTCGGCATCCCAACATCCAGGCATATCCCATCTGTGCTCCTCCCCGGACAATCTAAACTCAAAGATTTCCCATTTCACTAGAGGGAGGGAATTAGGAGCTCAGTATGATGGTCAGATTGTCATGCCCCACTTTGCTACCAAAACCACAGCAGCTTTACAGAAAGATGTAAGATACAAAACACTATTCACATATCATCTTCTCGTCCTTCCGTAGGCTTTCCTGGGGGCCACCTGGATGGTGAGTAGATTTGTCATTGCTATGCTACTGAGCATTTTCTTTGCACGAGAACTGTGTGGTTCATGGTGTCTGTGCGTTTCATGGAAGGGAATAAATCCTGAGCTTAACATCCTTTGTCCCGACCTATTTATTGCCACATTTCTGAGGCTAACCCTTGGGAGAACAGTTAGACGGGCTCTGTGTGGTCCCAGACATTAGAATTCAGGTCTAGGAGGAAGAGACAGGGAAATGGATTTCAGCCTCTGTGTTTGAATTAGATCACTACCATGTTCTTTCTGCCCCAAATAGCTGTATGATTCTCAGGCTGCAGGTCAGTGGGTCTAGCATCTTCTGGCATTTTCCTGCCCAGAAAGGGGGCTGCCAGGCTGTCTTAAGCACTGGCACTTTCTCCCCATGGGCATCCATCTTCACCACCTTTTGGTGCAGCTCCCACAGCACTGTGTCCCTGGGAGGCATCAGTGCCCAGGGCCCTGAGTACAGAGGGAGGAGTTACATTGCGTCCAAGAGCTTGTTTTGAGCCCATGTTCCGGGATCCGTTGCCACAGTCTCACATGTAAGACCTAAGTCATGGGGGAAAGGGCACTGGGGGAGAAATTAAGAGGAGCTGTGGACCTCAGGCCTGGTGCCCCCACTGCTCATCTTGGGACCCATGTTCCTCATCTGTAAAATGGATCTAACAATTCCTGCTCTGCCTCAGGGTGAACCCCAAAAGACAGTCAGTCCGTGGAGGTGGAACTTAAGCACACTATGACCCAGTTAGGGATCACCTCTCACCCTCTCCCCAGCATTCTGACTGGTCTTAATCCGAAAATACCCGATTCTAGAGGGAGGTGCCATCGTGGATGTTGGACAAGAGCTTCACATTCATTTTAGATCTTTCATCTCAAGCTGTTGGGTCTGTAAGGAAACTACAGACACTGCCTCAAGGAGTCCACAGCAGCGATGGTAGATCCAGGGCCAAGAGCTCCCTGTCAGAAGACAGTTCCGGGGCCTTCCTCTGAAAAGGACAGTGTGACCCTCGAGGCCCGATGAATCTGTACTTAGTGACGCTTTCTCTCTGCTGCCACGTACACCAGCAGCTTTTAAGGGAAGATTATCCAAATGGTTTTGCGAAACTTGATTGTAGAACAGGGCCTAGATCAGAACCAAATGATTTTTCCAAGCTAAGGAGAGATGAAGCAGAGACCAGCCCAGTACCTCCCGCTGAGAATCAGGAAGGGAGCTGATTTTCTCCAGAGGCAGGCGCCCAGTGAGAGCTTGAGAACATTTTCTTCCCTGAACGAAGTGTAGACATGCTTCATTTTACTGCACATTGTAGATATTAGGGTTTTGACAGATTGAAGGCGGAGGCAGGCTGTGTCAAGCAAACCTGTTGGCAGCATTTCCCCAACAGCATTTGCTCACTCTGTGTCTGTGTCACATTTGGTAATTCTCAAAATATTTCAAACTTTTTTTTATTGTTAGTATGTTTATTATGGTGATTTGTGACTAGTGATTATAACTCACGAAAAGCTCAAATGATGGTTAGCATTTTTTAGCCATAAAATATTTTTACATTAATCTATGTGCTTTGTTTTTTAGACATAATGGTATTGCACACTTAATAGACTACAGAATCATGTAAATTTAGCTTTTATATGCACTGGGAAACCAAAGAGTTTATTTGACTTGCTTTACTGTGATATTTGCTGTACTGCGGTGGTCCAGAACCAAACCTGCAATGTATGCCTGCAAAGCCAGGCCCCAAACTTTGTTAAATTGAGGAGATTATTCAGGGAAATAAAAATCAAGACTGCAATGAGATACCACCTCACACCTGTCAGAGTGGCTAAAATTAACAACTCAGACAACAATAAATGTTGACAAGGATGCAAAGAAAGGGGAACACTCTTGCACTACTGGTGGGAACATAAACTGGTGCAGCCACTCTGGAAAACAGTATGGAGGTTCCTCAGAAAATTAAAATAGAATTCCCTTACAATCCAGCAATTGCTCTACTAGGTATTTATCCAAAGGATACATAAATGCTGATTCAAAGGGACACATGTACCCCAATGTTTATAGCAGCACTATCAACAGTACCCAAATTATGGAATGAGCCCAAATGTCCATCAACTGACACATGGATAAAGAAGATGTTGTGTATATATATATATATATATATATATATATATATATATATATATATATACACAATGGAGTGTTACTCGGAGATCAAAAAGAATGAAATCTTGCCATAATGCAACACTGTGGATGGAACTAGAGTGTAAAATAAGTCAGTCAGAGAAATATAAATATCATATGATTTCACTCATATATGGAATTTAAGAAACAAAACAGATGAACAGGGGAAAGGAAGGAAAAATAAGATAGCAATAGAGAGAGAGGCAAACCATAAGAGACTCTGAAATACAGAGAAGAAACTGAGGGTTCTTAGAGGGGTGTAGGGTGCGGGGATGGGCTAAATGGGTGATGCCCATTAAGAAGAGCACTTTTTAGGATGAGCACTGGATGTTGTATGGAAGTAATGAATCACTAAATTCTATTCCTGAAACCATTATTATACTATATGTTAACTGATAGTTTTGTGGGAAACAAAAGCGAAAGGAAATGGCAGATAAAATTAAATTTCCTTATAACCTGCAGCCATCAACAAATACTTGAGGCTGGCAGAGAAAAATGTTTCTCCAGGAACTCCCTACTGTCTTAATGCTAGTGCTTTGCTAGAGGGAAAAACAACGTTAGCTTGACTAGAGCTAGGACTCCAGTATCCTGTGAGTCTTCTTTAGTATATGAAAATCTCACTGGAAACTTCCCCCGGACTTTACCTCCCCCAGCTCCACAGTACATCACCGGTCTCTCCTCATGGTCCCAAGGCAGTTCTTCCTGCCCACTGATCCATCCCCATGCTTTAATAAAACCACCTTTTTGCACCAAAGATATCTTCAAGAATTCTTTCTTGGCCATTGGCTCTGGACCTCACAATCCCTACTTTCACCCCCCCCCCCAAAACCTTGTCATTAACTAACTTGGATTTAAATAAAATTTAAAAAAATAAATACAAAAAAATTGGGATTATTTTCTACAAAGACATGGCCTCATATACCGTATCATTAGAAGCCATTATCTCCAGAATAGTCTCCCCCACGCATCCACTTTCATCCATACATGGTGATCCAAAGAACACATCTTAAACTCAATGTATGTAGCCATTCTATAATATGGGGTATGGTTCTTGAAAAATAATGAAATAGATGCAGACTTTTTAAAGTCTAAATTGGCTTTCTAAATGTGTGATTTCATTTACTCCATCCACTGTCCAAAAAATAACCTTCCTGATCCTCCTCTCTTCTTCCTGTGCCCACCTCTCTCCCCACTAGCAGATTATACCACTTCAAGTTCCCCTCATCTCGTTCCCCAAAGATCCAGTGTTTGGCATAGGTGGATCTTATCCACAGGCAAGTAAGTATAATTAAAAGTATCCTGGGGTGAAGGCACCTGGGTGGCTCAGTCGGTTAAGCATCCGACTTAGGTTGACTTACGTGGCTCAGGTCATGATTCCATAATTCATAAATCCAAGCTCCAGATTGGGCTCTCAGCATAGAGCTGCTTCGGATCCTCTGTTCCCCTCTCTCTCTGTCCATCTCCCATTCATATGTGTGCGCACTCGCTCTCTCTCTCTCTCTCAGAAGAAAATAAACAAAAAAAAAAGTATTTTGAGGCCATCACCTATTATCGGATTACATTGGACAAGGCAATTAATGTCTTAGAGCCTCAGTTTCAACATCTGTAAACTAGAGATCATAATGGTACCTGGCGTCTAGGGGAGTAAAGGAGTAAATGTAACACTATGAGTACAAGATAGTGTCTTGCACCAAGTACATGCTCAATAAAACGTTGACAGAGCCACTGCTGAGATTTATTTCTCTGACTTCAGTTACTTCCCCACCAGTTCATCAGCAAGACCCATTGGAGTTTCCATTCATGATGTTACTAAGGAATTAACTCCTTATTAAATTAAAATATACTCATAGTCCTTTGTTTGGTTTATCAATGTTTAACAGAAAACTAAACCATATGAGAAGAGGGCTCAGAGGGACCGTTTTCTCATCTGTAAAATGGGGCCCCACAGGCTGTTTTGGGGGTCAAATGAGGTCTCAGATGTAGATGTTAAAGGTATCAGGTTGAGAATATTTGCAGTCTGTTGCTGGTTCCTTTCTTGGGGGGCTGGGGGTGCCTTCCCTCCCTGCCCACCCAGCTTTCCCTTTACTCCACAAAGCCTTCAGCAGAAGTAGCAGAGGGAGGACCTACACTCAGAGGCCATAATTATTGGGAAAACATTCCTGGTTATCTTTTCTTCCTCTGCCCAAGTCACCACCATCCACTGCAGGCCCAAGCCAGTCATGGAACCTCAACATGAAAAGGGGACCCCACCCTGGAGTTATCATCCTCTCTAGCATGTTCTGCCCCTTACCTCCTTTCCTGAGGCATCTGCTCAGGTCTTGTCACCTTGTTCTTGGCCTCCTGGGTCCTCATATACCCTCTCTATTCACTTCCCCACTTACTGCTTGTCAAGTTCAGAATGGGGTTGCAGATCATGGAGTACTAGCCTGGATGACCAAAGGCCTGTGTTCTTTCTCTGATGCCCCTTCCTCCTTCCCTGCCTGCCTTAGTCAGCCTACCTCTGGACAAGTGGTGTCATGGACAGGCATGGTGCCCAGTCCTGACACACAGTTCAACCAGCCCATTCAAGCTATGCAACCTTGGATGAGTCCACAGCTTGGGCTCTGTTGCCTTCCTTCCACACCTCTCTCTCACACCCAGGCATTGTCTGTCCCATGATTTCCTGTGGTTGAGCTGTTGGTCGAGGTTGAAAAGCCACAGAGGGGAGACCGTGCAGTTTTAGGGGCAGCCCAAAGGAGATCAGACTCAATGCCAAGTCCTCCTATATCTATAAAATGCCACTTCCCCTAGACACATTTATTCATTTTCTCTTTTTAAAACTATAACCAAAAGCAAGCCCTAATGGCCATGCAATCCACTTGACAAAGCCCCAGACCAGCCACTGGCCAACAATAGAACCAGCTCCCCCTACTATGGAAACCAGTCTTGCCATAGAGACCCGCCCCACTCAAGGCAGGGACAGTGAGACAGGATGACCCAGGGTTTCTCCCAGGGCAGTGTCCTCAGCAGGACCCATGCAGAAGCTCATTTCCAAAGATGATGTTCTCCGGCAAGATCAGGGCTTGCCTCCGTGGTATGCCTCCTGTGGGCCAAGACAAACTCGTGGTCACTCCAGGAGGTCTCTCTGGAGTCACTTAGGGGTCAGAAGGGAGCCTTCCAGGCTGGTCTTGAACCTACATCTGCACAGCAAACACTCTGCTTTTATTTATATTTTATATCATATGTCAATAAAAAATTAAAATCTATAAGGGTGCATGCATTCATACTTTATCCAAGAATGAGGAAACAAATTGCCTTTACAAAAGATTATTATCTTAACATTTTGTTGGGTGACCTGGGGGTTGGAGACCTAGATGGTGATTCTGAAGACCACCGTCTTGGAGCAGCCTCCCCAGAAGCAGCCCTGGGAGAGCCCCTGTGTGTGGCAAGGCCCCAGGGGCTGGTGCCACCTCGGGCAAGGCCATTACCACTCTGGGCTTCAATTTCCCAGCTATAAAGCTAACATCAAAGATCCTGCCCACTCATGACTCTTGAGAACTAAATAAAAAAAAGATAACAAGTGTAAAAGACTTTTGTGAGGAAGAAGTTCTATGTAAATGGAGGACAGAGTCATTGTTTTTATTGCAATCCCGCCACCATCACCGGAAGGGAAACTGTTTCAACCCCCTGACTCACTGTGGAACAGGTTTCCCACAAATTCCCATCTGAAACTCCTTCCCCTGTTCTCCCATCCCCCCGCCTTGCCCAGCAGCATCCGTGGGCTTACTCACCAGCACACTTTGGCTTGGTTCATGACCTCCAATGTCCCTTGGAATCTGCCATGCCAAATCCAGTTTATTCTGACTCCTTTTTTTGACAGGAATGTGAGTTTGCATGTGCCCTGTGAATTAGGTGACAAAGAGGGCTGGACAGGACCAGGGTTGCTTATTATAACTCCAAACTGTGACTTGCCCAGAGTTCAAGCCTCACTAAGAACCAGGTCTGGCACCTCCTGGCCCCTAACTTTCCTCCAGTGCCCCCCTTTTATTTTTCAGATGGGAATCAGGCGCCTGGAGAGACAAGTAGCTAAACCCGGGTCAGAAATAAGTGTGTGGTGGTGAGAATCTGATCTGCCCAGCCTTCCTGGGGGAATAATGTCCCCCCAGATTCACGTCCACCCAGTACCTGGCAACGTGACTATTTGAACACAGGGGTTTTGCAGATGCAGCCAGTTCAGATGTGGTCACACTGGATGAGGGTGAGTCCCAAATCCAAGGACCGCTGTCCTTACAAGAAGGCCAGGTGAAGACACAGCCTCACAGAGAGAAGAGGGCATGTGACGTTTGGGGGTGGGGCAGCTGCAAGCCAAGGAGCATGGATGCAGCAACCTCAAGAGCTGATGGAGACGGGGAAGCCTTCTCCTCTACAGACCCCGGGGCAGTGTGGGCCTGGCGACACCTTCCTTTCAGACTTCTGGCCTCCGTGATTGGGAGAGAATACATTTCTGTTGCTTTAAGGAACCCAGTTTGCGGTGCTGTTAAGGCAGCACTAGGACCCCAACATGCAGGTCGAGGCTCTTTCTGCTGTTTGCCACTGAACAGGGACTGGCACAGCCAACCGTCCCTGAGCCCAGACCCAGGGCCTACTATGCGGTTTCCAGTCTCTGGCTTTCAATCCTTATCATGAGCATATCAGGAATGAATGTGATTCTCATTGCAACTCTTGAAAGTAGAATACCTCTCTTTCTTTTTAATTGTAATTTTGAATAATGATATAGTCACATGACACCAAAAGCTGCTAAAAGATGTAATACACGGCACAGTCTCCTTCCCAGCCCATGGGCTTCCTGCCACCCAGCTTTCTCCCACTGCTGGTTCTTCCAGAGCTATTATTCTACAGGTAAACCTGCAAGTCAACTAAAATATCCCTGGCCACAACACACACACACATACCCTTTTCTAAAAAACAAATTGCAATGTACTATACAGATGGCTCTATATCTTGCTTGTCACTTATCAATGCATCGTGGCACTTATGTCCAGTCTCAACAACATTGAGTCCAGATGAGCCTCCCAACTTCCTGAAACATCCCCTCTCTGTGACCTCTCCTTCTCATGGCCTTCTTTTGGCCTTATTGGCTGTCCTTGGTAAAGTCTTTTGCTGGCTCCCCTTTGTCTTCCCTACTCTAAGTGTTGGTGACCTGCCAATCATTGCTGAGCCCTCTGCTCCCCCTTCCCCCTCCCAAAGCCCCCATCCCTCCTAAAGCACTATATGCATAAATTTATATGTTGAAATCCTAATGCTCAATGTGGTGGTATCAGGAGGTGGGGCCTTTGGGAGGTCATGAGGTCATGAGGGTGGGGCCCTCCTGAATGAGATTAGTGCCCTTATACCAGGGACCCCAAAGAACTCCCTCGCTTTTTCCACCATGTAAGGTTGCAGTGAGGAGAGGGCCATCTCTGAACCAGGAAACAGGTCCTCACTGGACACCAAATCTACCAGAACCTTTGTCTTGGCCTTCTAGTCTCCAGAACTCTGAGAAGTAAGTGTTTATTGTGTAAGGACTCTGTCTATGGCATTTTAATTACAACGTGAGTCTAAGACAGAAAGTAAGCTCCCCCTTACTTGTAAGTCACTGGCTCCCACATATACATCTCCAGATTAGACCTTTGGTGGGTCCAGTCTGCCATAGTCATTGTACCCTCCTTTGGCTGTCTCAGGACCTACCAATTAGTCAGAAATCTTGATCCCCCCAAACCGTTCTCATTACCTGTCCTTCCCCATATCAGTGAGTGGCATCCGCTTGCACTGACTGGCTCAGGCAGGCCCTCCACCAACACACACACACACACACACACACCTACCCCATCCTCAGTCCATCAGCAAGTCTCAGGGACCCTACCCCCATGAGAATGCTTGGCTCTGTCCTCTTCTGCCCACCTCCACTGGCATCACCGTGTCTCTCAGGGCTTGAGACAGACTCCTGACTGGTTTCCTCACTTCCATTCCTAACCACCACAGCACCCCCATCCAATCGCCATACCACAGCCAACATGATCATCTGAACACTCCAATGGCGGCCTAGTCTTTAGAATACAATCCAAATTCCTTCTCTGACTACCACGCCCTGCAGGATAAGACTCCTGCTTGTTTTGCCAGCCTTGCCAGATGTCATCCTCTGTTGCCCAGCCTCTCTGGTCTTCCTTCAGTTTCTTCACAGCAGCAAGCTTTTTCTGGCCCCAGGACCTTTGCGTATATGCTCTTTACCTGGCCAACCCTTGCCCTGGTTAGCTTCTCTTCCTCTGAGGTTCAGCTGAAGTGTTACTTCTCAGTGAGACTCTCCTTGACTCCTTTGTTACTCTCTATGTCAGCTCATGGTTTGTTTCCTTCATAACACTCATGGCCACGATTGTGATTATGTTGACATAAATGTGATTTTTTAAAAACTCTACCTCCCTGCGTGTAACCTCCATGATGGCAGGGACTGTGTTTATCTCATTTGCCAGTGTATCCCTTGAGCCTAGCACCCTGTCTGATACATGTTGGTTTTTTAAGAAAGATCTGTTGAATGAATAAGCAAATTCAGTTTCCTTTGTAACAGATGGAGAAACTGAGGGTTATAGAGGTTGAACAACCTGCCCAAGGCCACCCCGCAAATAAGTAACAAAGCCATGATTTGACACAGGCAGTCTGAATCTAGAGATTGTGTTTATAGGTGAGAATTTGTGATAGAGGGTGAACTGCCTCTGTGTACATTCAGGCGTTACCTACTGACAGAAAAGGAAGAGAATCCCACACTCTTTTTCTTCTCTTGGGGGCACCATGAACAGCTCCAGATTTTAGTACTAAGTGGGGACAAGGAGATGGGGTGGGATTGACAGTGAGGCTTAAGGATCTGAGGTTTGTTGGGCACACAGACAGGGCAGGGGAAGCATTTTCCCTCCAATTTGCCACAGTCTCCTTGCAGTGGGAACCAGACCTCTCCGAAGGCTCAGGTCTCCCTGTCAGTGTATTTGTTCCAGAAGGTCAGGGAACTGGGGGAGGGGGGGGGGTTCTACAGTGATTTATGGTCTGCTCTTAGAACAGCAGCCTCTACTGTGAGAGAGACTGTTGCAGAATTGGTGTTGCAGAAATCCTGAGCCTTTCACATCTTCAGCTCCTTCCTTCTCCTTGAAAGAAGTTCAACCTTTGTTCAGCAACTTGGCTCTAATAGGGAACCAGGGAAGGTAAGGAGCAGAGGCTGGGAAAACTCTGGCAGAACTTGAGAGTGAGCCTTCCAGCTGCATCTACAGGAAGTGTTGGATTGTGGCTGCCATTTTTTCTGGAGGGGGTGGCAGAACAGGGAGACATTACTCCCGAAGCCCAGCAGACAGGAAGTGCATTGTGTGCTAGGACGCGCATGTCCTTCCTTCCGTTCTGCTCTGCAGTCCTATAGAAAATTTTCATAAGCATATCCCTTCTCCATTAAGGGCCGAGGACAGGGGAAGGGTGAAGACAGGGAAACACAGCTGTTCCTACATTTTTTTGGTTTCCTTTCCATTTTTTTTGGAAACATGAAATACAGAAAACTGCACCTATCATAAATATCCTGGATTGTTGTTCACCAAATATTTCCTCCTCTCACTGGCCTCCAGTGAGGAATGTATTTCCCTACCCCATTGATGGTGGCCTTGGCTGTGTGACTTGCTTTAACCAATGGAATACGGGCAGCAGAGGATACTAGTTCCTAGCCTAAGAGCTTAAAAGATATGTGTGTTTCCTTCTACCTGTCTTGGGCTCCTGCTTTTCTCTGTAAGAGAGCATGCGTCTCATAGCTGCCAGGTAAAAGGGGATGACAGGCATGTGGAGCAGCCCTGCTCTCATCCCACAGCATACAGCCAAGGCCAGTTGAGCACCATCTAGAATTCCATCTGTAAACCAATCAACAGAAAATGAATGCTGTCTGCCTCCCATTGAGTTTGAGGGTGGTTTGTTAGGGCAACTGGTATTCTAAGTGTGCAGCTCAAGGAATTTTCACAAACTAAACACACCATTGCAGCTGGTGAATAGATCAGGAAGCGGAACATCACTACACCTGAGCAGCCCAAGCTCCCTGTCCCCCATTCCAAGTAGTATACCCTTCTGCAGGTAACCACTGACCTGACTTCTAATAGCACAGAGGAATCTTGTCTGTTTCTCACTTTAAATAAAGGAAACATGCAGAATATATTCATTTGTTTGTAATTTTTTTCACTCAGCATCACATGTGTATGGTTGATTTATGTGCATGTGTTGCATGCAATTCATACATTTCCATTGTTATTTTATGATTTTCCCATTCTATTGTTATGGGCATTTGGGTTGGTTTTTGTTTTCAAATGTCGCGAAGAGGATTGCTATGAGTATCTTGTACATGTCTTTTGGTGAACATGTAACTATTCATTGCTCTTGGAGCTATATTAGAAGTGAAATTGTACCATAAGTTACGTGTATATATTCAGCTTTAGTAGAGTTTCCCAAAGTTATTGTATCAATTTAATGACTCATAGCTTCTGAGAATTCTGGTTGCTCAATACCCTCACCAATACTTGGTATTTCCCATCTTTTGAAATTTGGTCATTCTGTTGAATGTACAGTGATATTGCATATTGGTTTTAATTTGCATTTGCCTGATGATTAATAACTTAAATCTCTTTTCATATGTTTACTGAACATTTGGATATTCTCTTTTGTGAAGTATCTATTCAAACCTTTTATTCATTTTTCTAATGGGATTTCTGCCTTTGGTTACCGATTTACAAAAGTTCTTTACATGGCCTGGATATCAACCCTATATGTATTACAAATATCTTCTTCTACTCTGTGGATTGCCTTTTTACTTTCCAAGTAGTGTCTTCTGATGTGCAGAAGTTCTTAATTTTAATATGCTCCAATTTATCAATTTTATTATTTATGGTTAGTGCATTTTTTTGCCTTATGTAAGGAATTGTTACATACTTCAAGGTCATGAAGCTGTTCTTCTATGTTTTATTCTAAAAGCTTTATTGATCTGTAACTCAGTTGGGATTTAGTGTGTGGTGAGAGGTACGAACTAAAATACTTTTTTCCCTATATGAATATCCAGCTGACCCAGAACCATTCAGTTGAAAAGGCCATCATTCCCCACCCCCCCCACTGCAGTGTCACTATTTGCTTTTTATTTGGGAATTGAGTTTTTTATTTGATTTGAAGAATATGCTCTCAACCTAGACAAATTAGATTCATATCCCAGCTTTCATATCTTACTACAAATCTGAGGTAAGTTACTTCTTATCTCTGACTCTCAGTTTCCTTACCTGTATTTGAAAGTAATTAAGCTTTTTGTTTCAGAGTCGAACAGACATCAAAGGAGAAAATGCATGAAAAATACTTAGTACATTGCCTGGGAGCAAATGTCCAATAAATATCTGCTGTTACCATTTCCATGACGACAGTCATGTTCCTGATGTTAGCAGAACCAAATCTAACGGGATTTTCTGATGTGGGACACATATCTGTTGTCTGTGCTCAGTTCTGTTTCCAAGTGTCTGTGAGACCTGATTGATACACACCAGTCGACCACTCCAAGTTGATTTTGCTTTCCCCTCTGTGTTCCCTAACCATCTTCAGGCTTTCTCACTCAAGGACCCTTCCTATTTCCAGCCTTTGCTTTCCTGGACTCGCTATGAAATTAGCAACCTCCCCACAATATTTACAGCTTTATTTTCCAATTCACTGCTGCTCTCTTTGAAGTCAGAGACCCAGCTTCCTTAGTGAGCTAGCATCGCTGTACATACTTTTCTGATTTGTTTGTGACACCCAGCCAGCTGTTGGCCTGTCCAGCAGAGAACCAAAAGACTTTTTTTTAGGACAACATCCTGTGTTTGTGAAACTGCCTTGTAGAGAAACAGCCATGAAAGAAGGCTGCTTGGCCTGTGTCTTTGGTGGTGAAGTTTTGACTTAATGCAAAACATAGACAAAATAAACATCAAACATTTCACATCAACCTGGTTAGAGTTATGTGACTTTGCTTATTAAAAATGTCCTTTCTTTAGCACTTCACATCATCACGTGGACTTATTGCTCTTGCCGAAGCCAGAGTCATCAGATCAGAAATAAGTTCCCTGGGGTTTGGCTTCTGTCTATGGAAATGTCAATGGTTTATTCACATTTCAAGAAGTCTGCAAATGTCACCGTTTGTGATTTTCAAGTTTGGGTTAAGTGTTCTGCGGGGGAGATGTAACTAAAATGGTCTTACCTTCTCCAATCTGCACGGAAGACATCATCCAGGCCAGGGTATGCACCTCGCTGACATATTGTTGGTGTATTCGGTCCACTCACGTATATGAAGTGCTGTATCATGCAAATCCTCTGCTGTGGGCATGGGGTGAAAAGACAAACATTCTACCTTTCAAAATCCTTTCATTTAGACCAGAACACTTACTTCACAATATTTTATAAGATGGGCAGATATTTCCAGAACAAAAATTGGTGTGGTTTTTAATCATCTTAATGTCACATCTGTTCTTGTACTCCAACTTACCAAGACATTGGCCATGGCCTGTCATCTTTGGGGCTGGCTACTCTCCCTGGGTGACAATTGTGTATCAGCTCATTGCTGAGTAGGGATTCTCAATTTGGGTCGATCCTTGATTCTCACTAGGCAGCACCTAGTTGGTCCCTACATTTATTTTAAGCTGTATCAAGTATATGTAAGTTGGTGTCCAAAGTCTGTTTAGTGTAGTTACCTGAAATCTTCAACGGACCATGAACATCCTTTAGCTTGACCTTGGAGATGTTTAGAAATGTATCTCTTTCAGTGGAATAAACATTTATTGGGATATCAGATGTCAAAGCCAGTCCATTTTACTTTCTTCATTTCAAAAAAACTCACATGTATGTTTCAAATTGTAAAGATTTTCCTGCCATCTGTTGGTGACACGTCTGTGGCATTGAATCAGTTAATGCATGACACAGAATTTTGTGTTTTCTAAAATATTTCTACCAAATCTCTTTCTTCATGTCACAAAATGTATGTCTCCCACCGCTCTCAAGACCAGAACTTTCCAAGCATTGTCCTCTGATCCCTGTGGGGAAGGGCATGGGAGACATTTGTCTTACTCTAAGCCAAGGGAGGGAACTTTAAGAGAACCACTCAAAAAGATGAGAAATGCTTGCAAGAAAGGAAGATAGGAAACCCACTCTCTTGCCTAAGTCTTGCCGAGCTCCTGAAGGTAGCCCTATTACAGGGGAGCATGTGAGAGAAATTTCTTGAGAGAAGCTAAAGCTATCCTGAGATGAGGTTATTGACTGGAGTTTACCACGCACCCAAACCAATGTGATGGTAGGAGACTGGTGGGGGCTGCCTGTGATGCAGGACAAAGAGGGAGACAGAGGTGGGAGCAAACTCAATTGACATAGACTGGCTGGTCATATGTCCCCAGAGGACTCTCAGATCTG
Organism: Suricata suricatta; assembly: GCF_006229205.1. Lineage (NCBI taxonomy): Eukaryota > Metazoa > Chordata > Mammalia > Carnivora > Herpestidae > Suricata > Suricata suricatta. Next base: position 73,209,252 of record NC_043704.1, read on the forward strand.
GAGGAATATCGCCCAAGAGGGTGGTCTACGGGCTGACGAGATTCCAATGATAAAAACTGGAGATTTATAGGTGCTAAGAAGGGGGTTTTGCAAGAGGTCATTCAGAGAGCACATTGCTAATGACAGGGAGAGTGAGTGCAGGGTAGGGGGAGGGAAGAAGAGGCAGAGATATCTCCAAATAACACACAAACATGTCCCATGAAACAGGATTTTGTGGGTGGCTAGCTCAACAGAAGACGCCAATAGCCCGATTAAAATACCTAGGCAATCATGCAAGACCCTGCCCCTTTTCCGCTGACGCCCCTCCCCCTGTCCCCACCCTGGAGTTGCTGACAATAAGAGGGAAGCCTGAGGAGGAAGACTGAAAGAATAGCCCTCTCTCCCCCACCTCCTACTGCAGACCTCGGGCTGTGAGTTAAGCCTGAAACAGGGAAGAGAAAGATTATTTAACTGGATGTGAGTTTAAAGTTTTGATTTAGATTGGCCTGAGGTTGAGATGGCTCAGACAGCTGAAAGTTCCTGAGAAGCTGAGGTATCTGTCTAAAATGTGATGGATAATGGGAAAAGGAGATCCAACAAAGGCATGTTGGAAGGCAGCAGTGGGGGGGAAATGAAGCTGTTTTCTACTTGTATCCTACTGAGATTAGTCCACTCGATTAACTACATCAGAAAACCTAGAATTCCTTCCTTCCTTCTTTCCTTCCTTTTTTCCTTCCTTCCTTCCTTCTGTTTTATTCTGGTACAAATAAATGCAAACAGAAGTCCTAATATTTCTTCGTTCCCTAATAGATTGTCTCACCCAGGGTGAGAAGTCACTTAGAAGCCAATGCCCGGCACCTGGTATATTCGTTCAATGGGAACCCCACCTGATCCTCCAAGCAGACAAAGGCCTCTGGAGTCTCAATAGTCTACCCAGCTCAGGGCAAATGTTCAGGAAATGCACTGTCATCTACCTCTAACCCACCTAGACTTATGGGCCACTCATTCATCCAACATGTGTTTCCTGCCTACTCCCAAGTGTCAGGCTCTGTGCTTGGCTCTGGCAAACAGACAAGATGGCTGCCCTTGAGAAGTTTACAATCTAAACACACTATAAATACCTAAACATATATTCATATGTTGTGGGTCGTGCTATTGTAGTGGCAGTAAAAATAACAACAAGAAGCCCCAGAGTACAGTAATAAAGAATTGTGTATGTGTGTGTGCCCATGAACATTGACATGGGACAATCCACAAGCAAATCCCTACCTAAACCACACTAGCAGCTGAAAATTACTGAAAGGAAAACCAGAAATTATTATGCATTAAATTGGGCATTTTTATTTTAGAGGAGGGGACTCCTGGAAGGGAAATGAGGATGAAAAGTGTGTGTGTGTGTGTGTGTGTGTGTGTGTGTGTGTGTGTGTTCACTTAAAAAAGAATTTCACCTAACAAACACTTGCTGAGAATCTACACGGAGTAAAGAAAAAAATGCTAGGTAGTACCACGAAAAGAGATCTACTGGTTAAGTCTGGGCCAGAAGTCTATGGATATTTAAGACTATCTGAGTATCTCTGACCCGTTTATAAAAGCTGAGCAGTGAGTATGTCTATGGCAGTGATGTGTCTGGGCTAGGAGTAGACCTGGTAGAGCAGAAAGTACCACAAAAGATGTCACAAGAAATAATTTAGACTTCTCTTTGAGACAAGCAACCACTTGACACAAAGCTTCAGCTTTAGACCACTGTCTTCCTGGTCCTTTTGCTTCTCAACTGTTGGCCTGAGGCATGAATAATAATATTGTACCTCCACTATTCACTGAGAACTTCCCCAGATGTCTTTATACATGATTTAAACCTCACTACTATTGCATGATGTCAGCATTAATGTCTTCATTTTACAGATGAAGAAGCTGGGACTCAAGCTAGTCAAGCCCTTTGCCCACAATCCACGCAGAGCCAAGTTTCTGATGCATGTGTATCCAAGTCCAATCCTGTGCTTCTTCCCCCCAGCCCCCAATGCCTCTAACCCGACCCTAGACTTCGGGCATCTTGAGGACTGAGGCCGTGTCTCATTCATTCCTATGGACTCCAGATGGCAGAATTGTGAAGAATATAGTCATTTGTTTATTCATCCATCCAAAAATATATTTACTAAGCACTAATTAAGGGCCAAGACCTTTGTCCTCTGGTCATTAAATATTTGAGATATGGGAGAGGAAGGGAGAGATAAAAGGGTAAAACATATCCGAGGGCGACAGCTGGGTGCACAGTGGGGCTGAGGAGAGGAGGGTGGGGAAGAGCCTCCAACAGAAATGGCTCCCTGGCTCTGGCTTCCTTATGCTGCATGTCATTGCCTCCCTGGGCTTCAGTTTTTATATAACTTTCCAATGCTCCTTAGGTAATTTTTCAACAGGTAATTTTGAAAGCTTCGTAAACTGAGCAAACCATCTATCTGACCATTCCTTTCACTTATGTGACCTTTCCATGATTTGGGTGAATCCCGAGGAGGAATGGCTTTTTGCTGAGGAATAATTTGTGAAGATTAACACATGAAGTTTGCTCTTCAGATGTATGGATTTGAGTACTTGCTGTGTGTAAGGCACTAACGTGGTAAATGTTGACTGGTTGATGGTACATGTACTGGTAAGAAATCTGAAGTCAAATGAAAAACCCTCAGGTTCTAGACCTTATTAATCAATAATTTACTGCATGACCCTGAGCAAGTCATTCTCTTCTCTGGGCCTTAGAGCTGTTGATAATTAAATCAGATATATCACGGTCTGGAAGGATTCAGGGGCTGTTGATGTCTTCAAAAAGTTCCCTACGTGATTCGGATCCTGGTGGCCAGGCCAGAACCACTTGTTTACATGGCTTTTCTTCTTATTTAACTACTGAAACCAGGTGTCCAAGCTCCAAAGTTCTTGGCACAAGCATTTGACCCACAGAAAATATGAGAAATGCACTACTGTTGTTTTCAATGAAATAATTATTAAAGAAAACAAAGTAAATGGCAGCTATAGAGAAAGAGGAAACAGTAGCAACTCATGTTGAATATTTCAACATCAAGCATGATTATTATCTCCATCTAATATCTCTGGACCTCTGTTTCCTACCTGTAAAAAATGAAGCATCTATAATTTTGGTAAACTCCTTTACTCACTCATTCACTCACCCATTCGCCCTGCTTTGTTTTATTTGCCAACTTCTCCTGTGTAATTACTTCCATCAGAGCCAAGTTTTACCTACCTCTAGTTTAACAACTGCTCCAAATTCCTGGATATTTAACAATGCTCTCCCAAGCCTGTCTCAGCCCGCTCCACAGAACATAGTCGGGTGATGAAGGAGAATCACACAAGATGTGGTTAGGGCAGTGCCTGCCTTATAGGAAACATTGACAAGTATCAGCTATTATCCTTTGCATTATCAGCATTAATATTGTTAATTTCCTTAGTCTTATTTTGCTGCCAGTTTTTGGTTTGTTTTGTTTTTCTCTATCAGGATTCAGTTGCTCTAGGCATAGGATTTTTTTTTCCAGTGTTTTAAGTGCTGGCCTGGTAGCCCTTGACCCCTATGCAATCTGCTTTGTAATCCAGAGGTGATGTAACAGAAATAAATAGGCGTGCCTGAATGGCTCAGTAAGTTAAGCATCCAACTTCGGTTCAGGTCATGATCTCATGATTCGTGGGTTTGAGCCCCACGTCAGGCTCTGTGCTGACAGTTCGGAGCCTGGAACCCGCTTCCGATTCTGTGCTCCCTCTCTGTCTGCCCCTTGTGCTCTGTCCCTATCTCTCAAAAATAAATAAACACTAAAAAAGTTTTTTTAACAGAAATACATAACATTTTATGAGAGTTCACAGTGTTTGAAGCACTTGCATAGCTTTTTTTCCTCTTTTACTACCCATTACAATTCAATGGGATGGGTAGGACTCTCTATTTTGCAGATGGAAAATTGAGGTTCAGAGAAATCGTGATTTACCAGGGTCACACAGGGTCGCACAGTGATGTCAGTGATGGAGTTGGCACTCAAAAAGTCCAGTGCAGTGCTCTTGCCCCTCTGGTGATTGCTCTTCATTCCTAGGGCACACTTGGGACACTAGGTTTCCTGACCTGTCCTGGGAAAGAAGGAGGTAAGGAAGGAGGACAGATAATCTCATCTATCCTAAATGGAAGCCCACAGCACTCACAGGAGGTGGGAGCTTAATATGAACCCAGTTAATTCAGTGTAGATACCTTCAGTAGCATTTTGGGGGAAGGCCTCTCCAGAGGGAAAGATTCATGATAAGGATAAAGTGGATCCATCTCTCACATTTAATGTGAGCTTGAGTTACTGTGATAATTAAGTTTGGCAGTGAGGGTATTAAACTGTGTAGTGTGAGAAGTCCTCTCATCTGTAAAGCACCAAACACGGTTTAATGGAATGGGTATGCGTGAGTACATCGTAAGGACAGGCTGGGGAGGACTCCTGCATCATTATAGAGATTGGTGTTTGCTAAGTGAGGCAGCTCCTGGGGCTTTCCAAATACACTTCTTGGGCTAAAAGCCTCTCTTTACTGAGGAGTCAATGACTAAGTCTCTAGGGAATGGACTGTGCTCTATTCTGTATTTTGAGGATCAGCAAGAAGTGGTGGTATCAGGAGAAGGAAAGCCCACATGATGTTTTGCATTTGTCACTTGTCCCGCCATGTGTCACATGCTTAGTGTGGACTCACCGAGGTTGAGGGTGGATTAGGGGCTGATTCTTCTACATTTTCTTCCCTGGTCCTCTAGTGACTTGGGTGCTTGCAAGGAACCTTAGAGGAGAAGTGGGCTCTCTGTGACCCCACAAAGAGTAGAGCTAAAAGTCCACATGGAGGATGGGTGTCCCGCTTGGTGAACCACTGGAGAGCTGACCCCAGATTTTTATGTTTCAAGGGAAAACCCCAAAACACAACAACATACATGAGATGAAGGTTTGTTAAACAACATTAGGAGAGACCCTTCCAGTTTAAGGGTCAATTTTCAATTTTTTGCATTAATAGAGTTTTACTAATGTTATTAAATCAGTAATCACAATGACTTGCTTCCAGACCTTTGTTATTTTGTGTAGCATTGCCTAGAAAAGACTATGCCAGGGCCCAGGTGAAAAGTAGGTTCTAAGAAGCCTTTGGGTTCCAGGTAGCTTTGGAAGGAGCTGTGGATTCTGGGGCCCTGCAGGACCTCGTTTCATGGCTCTAATGCTGTGGGCTCCAAACATTCTCTGGGCTGAATCTCTCTAGGTGATTCTCCCTTTTTTCACCCTGATGCCCTCATTTGAACATGTTCCATCAGCAAATGCAGGTGTGAGGAGACCAGCATTTGTTAAGCAGATCCTAAGTGCCAGATGCCATGTTGAGTGCTTTCTCTATGTTACCTCACTTCATTCATCACTAGAACCACCAATATGAGGTCCCTACCAGCATCTACTTTTTCTAGGAGAAGCAACAGAAGATGGTAGATTGAAACCTCATGTGGCTTGCCTGGCTCCTCTGAGTCCTGTGTTCCAGGATTAGTACTCATTCCTTCCTTGCTCCAGCCAGAATACCTCTACAGTGTAGAAACCCATGGGCAGATTAATTATGGTATATCCCATTATTGACACAGAATGAAGAGGACTAAAATTAAATACTATGTGCCAAGCCCCTCTGTTAGGCCCATGTGGGAGGCAGGAATGACTCCGTGGTTCTGGCACTACTTTGCTGCGTGATAAAAATGTTACCTTTGCATGATAAAATGGACAGAGCCCCAGCTTTGGAAAAAGGATTTGGATTCAGATTCTACTTGTTAGTTGTGCCATTTTGGCAACTTATCTAACCTTTTTGAATCTCAGTTTTCTCATCTATAAAATAGGGATAATAATAGTACAAACTCTACTTCATAGAGGTGCTGTGAAAATTAAATGAGATAATTGATGTGAGGGCACATAGCAAGTCTTCAATAAATGTTAGCATTTTTATGTACTCTTCATAAACCTATGCTAAGTGCCCTTAGCCCACCCCTTTAAAAATACAGTCTAGAACTTTGTCCAGAATGGACTTCAGACTTTATATCAATAGATTTCAGAGTACATCTTCACCTTCTTTTTGAAATAGGGTGGCATTTGCCATTTCCATATGTCAGCTCCTTTATGTAATTTCCCCAAAGTAATCTCCAGTACTTTGGTGAGCATATTAAGTCATTGAGTCATCTAGGAATGCATTCTATCCTTGCTCGTGGGAAGTAATAAAAGGTTCTGGGAAAGGCAGGGAGGAGAAATCTTTCATTTACCATGTGTCCTACATTATATAGCACCTGCTATGTACACATCAAGTATCCTTGGGCACCTGCTGTATAAAGTACAAAGGAAGATGCAGATATGAAAAGCACCATCTCAGTTCCCATGAAGCATACATTTTAGGAAATAACCAGACAACAAGGCAGAGAGCATTATGTGCCTAAGAAGTGGTACCTCCAAGGAAACATGGCACCCAAGGGAAGGAGAAACATCTTCCAATTTGGCCACCGCAGAAGAAAATGAATTTGGACAATGTCCTTAACCTTTCTGGAATGTGGACAACTTTATTAACCTTTGCACCAGGTTTTGAAGAGGGCATATGGTTTAGAAGCAGATCCAAGAAAGGAGGGGGCAATTAGGGGCTCATGGGGAAATTGACAGGATGTGACATGTAGTCCTGTCTGGTTGGAGCTTAGAAGTTATGTGACAGAAAAACAAGAGATAATTCAAGTGGGTGTCAGAATCTTAAACACCAGGCTATGTTTACCTTCAGTAAGGAGCCACTGATCCAGGATTTTCAGAGGAGTAATATGATCCCAGCCTAGAGGTGTTCCATTAATCAGACAGGAAGAAAATTAGGGAGGCACGCTAACACAGAAGTCACTGACCAGGTGAGAGAGAAGACGGTGACAATTAAGAGTGGAAGCAGTGAAGGGGCGCCTGGGTGGCTCAGTTGGTTGAGTTTCTGACTTCACCTCAGGTCATGATCTCACAGTTCGTGAGTTCAATCCCTGAATCGGGCTTGCTGTTGTCAGTGAAAAGCTTGCTTCAGATCCTCTGTCTTCCTCTCTCTCTGCCCTTTCCCCATGTGTTCTCTCTCCCTCTCAAAAATGAATAAATATTTATTTAAAAAAAAGTGTGGTGGTGGCAAGGAAGGTGAGAAAAACTACGAGAGTAATGTCCAGGACGAGCAGCTTACAGAGTCATCTGTGTTCCCCTGTAAGACCTCCTAGCCCTACACAGTGCAGACTTGCTTACCTCTCTGGGCCTCAGCTCCCGTGGCTGGGCATAAAGACCTTGGACCAGAAGAAGATTTCTAAATCTCCAGCTCTTGTCTCCTCTGACTCTCTGCCTGACATTTCTGCCTTTGCTCCTTGAGCTTGCCGGCCAACTACCACTCGGTGGGCAGGGACCCCAAGGTGCGCACCAGTCACATTGCCAATAGCTGGTGACTTTTCTTTTGTATAACCTTGCAAAGGCTTCCAGCTAATTAAGTCAGTTCTTTTTGCTTTGACTTTACAAATCTTCCCAAGCCAAATGATGCTAAAATAAAAAACAGATCAATGGAGCAAAATAATAAAATCAAGAATACATAAGAAAACATTCTTATGTATTTCATTCATTTCATTCATTACAAAGGTGACATTTCAAATCAGTGAAGGAAAGATAAATTCACCAAGCAGGCCTGGAGCAAATGGCTGTTTAAGGGAAAAAATAACATTCCCATCCCTACCCTACTCTTTGGACCAATATTAATTCCAATGGTTTCAAGATAGAAATAAAAAATTATCAGAAATAACAAAACTGCTAATGTAATCCCGAGACAGAGAAAGTCTCTCTTAGCGTGACACCAGAGCAGTTACAATTAAAGAAAAGATTGATAGATTTGACCATATAAATATTTTTGAATTTTACATCCCAAAGCCACTCTGAAGTGTGTTATCAGTTTTTCAGGGGAAACTTTAGAAGAGGGAAGTCTGCGCCATAGGACGGAATGGGGGGTTCTCAGGGAGGGGACCCCAAAAGAAGTTGCCCAGAGGACCGTGGGATACCCTAGGGAGGAGCCTGAAGGCCCTGGCTGTCTCCCCTGCCCTGGCCCCCCACCACCCCCACTGCCACACAGAGGTGAAGTGACTGTGTGGGATGGATGTAAGCAAAACCTCCGCCAGGTTTGCTTTGCCTTTTTTGAGACTTAGAGCTCAAGGCTGGCTGGCTGACGAGAATGGAGAGATTTACCTCCCTCTGGACGGTATCCTTGGATGCCCCATTCCCCCAGGAGGTGCAGGAGCTTGTCTTTCCTGTTCTGTCTTCACCTGGGTATCATAAGGGAGGGATTTGGTGTCACGCTGTCTTCACAGCCCATGGCTGTTTGCCAGGCCTCAGAGCCCACAAGAAACAGGATTCCACCTGTTCTGGGGAACACCCAGGCCACGTGCCTCACAGGCTCACTGATAAGTGGCTGGAAGGCTCAGGGATAGAGCACTGCTGTGAGAGCCAACAGATTCCTTCCTTGCTGACTATCCCCCAGGGAGGCTTAGGAGGAGTCCCAGCACTCTTTGCAAAGAGAGCTCCCCTTCAGGTCTCCTCCCCATCCAAAGGCTGCTGGTCTCCAATGAGCAGTGACCTGCTTGGACACTGTGCTGCCCACAGCAGCAAATTGGGTCACAGCCCCAAAAAGGAGAATTTTAGAAATGATAGGTGATGTGGAAGCTAACATGGCCCCTGGGAAAGTTTTAAAGTTGTATTCACAGGTGGAATTTACACATACTTGGTTTCACTTGGCAAAGTGAGAGGTGGTGGCCCAAGGAGAGGATAAGAGCAGGAGAAAACATGCATCCTAAGGGAAGAAGGAGCCAGGCATGCCAACCTTGAATGAGTGGCAAAGCCTTCTTTTTGGAGCAGTATCTGGGATTGTGATTTGGCTCCTGCATAGGTCTTTTTAGATTCATGTTTGAGCTCTATGGAGAGCTAAGCTCTAAATAAATCTTGACTCTAGACTTGCTCAAGGTCATTCAAAGAGTATATCAGTCAGGATTCTTCCTTGTGGGCAACAAAAACTGATTCTGGCTGATTACAGCCAAGAGGGAAGGTTCTGAAAGAATATCACATAGCTTACACACAGTCAGCCAGAGTGATTGGAAAATGAATAGAAACGAAGGTTACTAGGCAGCCAGGACTAGGTCTGGAACAAAGGTTACTGCGTAGCCGGGACTACCACTGGAACTCCCACCACCTCCATCACCACCACCACCTCCATCACCACCACCACTGTTACCACCACCATAACAGTTACCACTAATGCCACCACCAGTACCACCACCAGTACCACCACCAGTACCACCACCACTACCACCACCAGTACCACCACCACTACCACCACCACTACCACCACCACTACCACCACCACTGTAAGAAAGAATCTGCCCCTGCTCCTGCTTCACTCTCATCACTGACTCCTGATTTCAAATCTGAGATGAGTGAAGCTGCTTGTCCCACATGCTATTGTCAAGGAAAACTAAGGAAGGGAGTATCTGTCCTCTTCAATGTCCAGATTTGTACATTAAGGGATGTACATATATGGTTGAGGAAGGGGACAATGAGATGCTGGCATCTCAGAAGAAGGAGAAAGAGAAGATGAAATAAGAAACAAACACTAGAACTTGAAACAGATACTGAAGAAGTAACTTATGGTCCTTAGGCTGCAGCCTCTTCTTCCGTGAGGAGGGTCCAAGTTGTCTTACATCATGAAAGTAATAAATGTGACATTCCGTTATCTACTACAGTGTAGATAAATGGAATAACCATTGTCATTGTCATCATGATCACCATCATTATCTTAAACACTCTCCTCCAAGTGGAACTTGGGTCTCCAGACTCCCAGCACACTGAAGATTGAGGGGACTGGAAGAGAGATCCCTGTCTCCACCACAGAGACTTTTCTTTCCCCTTAATCCAGGGTTCCTCAACCTCAGTCTCATTAACACTCTGGATCAGATAACACTTTGTTGTCTAGGCTGTTTGTCCTATGCATTGTAGGATGTTTAGCAGCATGCTTGGGCTCTTCCCAGTAGACTCTAGTAGCACTGCCTCCCCAGTTGTGACAACCAAAAGTGCCTCTAGACACTGCCAAACATGCCATAGGGTGAAGAATTGCCCCTGGTTGAGAGTAATTGCTCTAATCTCATCCTTAACATTTTCCCATCCTACTGCTACCATACTGTCCTGGAAATGAGGTACTCACAGGGTCAGGTCTACAATTTTCTCAGCCCTTCTGTTGGCCATACTGAAAAGAAGACCTAGACTCCTCCTCTGGAGAGAGACTTTCTCTCTGGGTTCGTGTCAGGAACACAAAAAACACAAAGGTCCGGTCTTTGTTCCTGCAGATGGAGTCTGGGAGGAGGGAATGAGCAGTTCTCTGTAGCCTGATATTTATCCGTCATTGCCCTATACATCTTTACCTCTAAACCTAAGTGTACTCTCCTTCACTCCATCCACTCTCCATTTGTCCAAATCAGACCCTCCCTTTCTCCCTGAATGGGACAACATTTCTCCCTTCCCTGAATGATCAGTGCCTTAACATAATGCCACATTTTACTCTGGGCTTCACCGTCAGGTATGGAGTTGTAGTGGGTGCAGGGTTGGGGTGGGGGTAGGGCAAGAAACAGCCTGCACTGAGACGCAGCACGACCAGTCTCTCTATGAGAATCCTCACCAGGGGGATGGGTGAGGACATTGCTCATTTCATCACTCAGTGCTGTTGTCTTAATTAAGACCCTCAGGAGAGATGCCTGAATCACTCCTAAGCAACTGGTCAGTTTCTATTTGATGGGTAGCAAAAACTAGATCATTGACCAGCTTTGTCTTTCCCATTAACTAATAGAAAGCTTGGAGCTAAATTTGTGGTTCACCCATAGCATTTGTATTCTTTTTTTTTTTAACAGTTTATTGTCAAATTGGTTTCCATATAACACCCAGTGCTCTTCCCCACATGTGCCCTCCTCCATCATCACCACCTCTTTTCCCCCCTCCCCCTTCCCCTTCAACCCTCAGTTCGTTTTCAGTATTCAAGTCTTAGCATATGTATTCTTATTTCTGGTTCTTCTAGTTTAGTCTCATTCCTGGCCCCAGTTTGTGTCCTTACTGTTGTTTTGTTTCTTTCATTCCTTCTATTAAATTATGTCCCCTTGTTATATTTTATGTATTAATACTTTCTTATACAAGGCAAGCTATAAACAAGAAGATAGATTAATAAAAACAAGATAAAGTACTTATTTCTCTTTCATATGAAAGCTATGCATTTTCATGTCTTGTCCTCTCCCAAATTAATGTGAACTTCCTGAAAGGAGTAACTGTATCAGATTCCTTTCCTTGCTCACCTTCCCCAACGTGTTTGCTCCTCTGACCTAGCATTCAGCCGAATGCCCCTTACACAAGGACACAGCATTTGTTGTTTGTTGATGGCTGGTTCTCTTAATCACAAAAAGCATTCTTTCCTCCTTTCTTCTCCTGAAAGATACAGGCATAAAAGAGGAAACATGTGCACTTTGGGAAAAATTCCCCATTAAGCCCTTCAGTGTATCCCCATTTTAGGCTTAGACTTAATTTCCCTTCTAATAGGACAAGTCTATAGAGCACAGGCTGTGAGTAGCTGTAGCCAGGAGAAGGGGAAATCAGATTTGACCCCTGGGCTGAATCCCAAGACCCCACTGGTGATACTGGTCTTGTCTGAGGAGGCTGCACTCTAGCCTTGCCAGCTCCCTGTCTTCCCTCTGAAATCACCTTGTCTTCTCATCTGGATCCAACTTTCCTCACACATTGCCTTCTCCTGCTGTGTAAAGAGAAAGTAAAGGGCTATGCTCAATGCATATTTGTTGAATGAGTGAATCCCATTTGAACTTTCCAATGCTGCCATGAGCTAGACAGCAGGTTTAATTATCATTACTGCCCTTATAGATGGAGAAGTTGAGGCTTAGAGAGATGATCATCAGAAGAGCCAGGACCAGAACTCTTTATGAAGGCTGGAAGTCTGCTGGGGGTGCAGAGTAGGTCCCCACTAAGCATGCATCACGTTGAAACAAAGCCTGGGCCTCTGGCTCTGAAGACATACCAAAGTCCCCATTATTGCAGTAGTTTTTAAGTAGCCATCCATTTGTTCACCCATTTATGTATGTATTCATGGGCAACAACTCATTTCTTGAACATGGGACTATGCTAAGCACAATGAGGGATAAAAGGATGAATGCTACCATTCTTGAGCAACTCAAACTCTAGCTAGAAAACCAGACTTACTAAAATCATGATGCATGTGATCGGCGTTCATGCTGACTCTCCTTCTCCAAAGCTCCCTAAACCATGTATGTGACTTCATGGGAGCAATTTTCATACTGGCTTGTAACTGTTTCTTGTCAGTTTTGCTGCTGATTATAATCTTCTCAAAAGAAAAAATGGCTTTTATTTTAACCTTTGCATCCATAACATTTCCCCAGTTCCTGGTACCAGTCTCCACTCAGTCAATAGTTGTTGGAGGATCCCTTGCAGGGGGCTTTGAGAGCTTAGAGAAATGGGTGGCTGAACAGGAACCATGGAAGGCATCACAGAGGAGGAAATTTTTTCATGGAGTCTCAAAACTAAGAAAGAGTTTGCTGGTGAAGACATGGGAACGGGACAGCATTCCAGGCTAGGGGAACACCATAACCATAACGAGCCTTAGGTAAGCACTTCCTGCAAGCTCAGAAGGTACGCTGTGCAAGGCTTTAGGTGGGCTATTGTTGTGTTTATGTTTATGTTGTGTTTATGTTATGTTTGTGTTATGTTTTCAAATTCACTTGATTATGACCTCAGTGAAGTTGTTTTGATCTAAGGGTAAGTTTGTTTACACTGAGGAAGCTGTATCAGGATGTCCTCACCAACATCTGTTGCTGTCAGTAAGCACCCAGTAGTTCAAATGTTAATGGACATCACTGGGGCCTTATCAATAAAAACACAGAGGAAGAGCTAGGACAGAAGGGCTATTTCAACTTTAAATTTGTGAGAACTTACCGAGAGTGTTCAGTCTGGGCAGGGCTACTCTTTGCTAATCTAAATATCACTCTGAAGATCTTGAGACACGTGGTCCTGCCCTAGCCAGGCCACTCTTAGTCGGCAGTTGTGTTAAAACATGCAGCAGTCTCAGGAAGAGAGCAGACATCTATTCCTGCCTCTGCCAGGCTACTCCTCAATGGCAGCGGTACAAGCCGGGTGATGGTCCCTGGGGTAATGACCTTCAGAGCTGTGCACCTGCACCATCACCCTCTAGCTATGAGTCCCAGCAGTGGGAGATACAGACCAGCAGGTGATACTCAGCTTTTAGTTGGAAGGACTGACTCTACCAAGAACCAACTTGTACACCTCAATAAAATTTGAACTTTATTTCTTTCATCTCCCCTTTGTCTGGAACAATAGTGTAATTAATCTATCATTGGTTTGGAGTATGTTATTTCTTTATTGCCTTATTAAGAGACATTATCCTGTATGCTATCAGCTTGTGAAATATTATTATTATAAATTATAATTCCCACAGTGAACTTGTATTAAATAAATTATTGGCAAAGACAATCTCAGTCTGAGCATTATTTGCCTCAAATAAACTATCTCTAGTCCTCACCATACTCCCAGAAGGTTGCTGGCATCGTTAACACAATTAATCTTATGATGGAGGGACTAAAGTCACAGAGAGATTGAGTACCTTGCCCAGGGCCACACAGCTACCATGTGGCAGCAGTGGAACTGGAATGCAGTACTGCTGTCTCTGAAGCATGTGTGCTCTCCACCACTCTGTCATCTAACCATGGCCCATGCAGGAGGGGAGAAGCAATGACCTCCTCCCCTTCACTTCCTTCTCAGAATTCTGGAAAGGCTGTAGCTCCCTGAGTCACTGAAACCCCTAAGGTTCTGGGACTAACAGGATCTCGATCATTTTAATGGACACACAGCAGTGTAGGGCAACCAGGCCCAAACATTCCATGTAATGGGACCATCCTCCTTTTCCACTCATTCAACAAATGACTCTGCAGCTGCCTCGGGTTCTTTTACTCTCTGGCCAGGGAGCCAAAGTAGATGGGGGCTGCTTAGGCACATGTTTCCCCCAGCCACCTCAGTCCAGAGAAGCTCTGCATTTGCTTTCCAGGCATCTGCAATCTATAGAAAAGAAGACTTGGAAAGGAAGAAGCCCAGTTGGCCCGACAGCAGTGGAAAATGCCAGTCATTCACTCCTGGTGCAGGATTCTGGTTTTCACCATATTCCTGGGACTTAGCAATGAAAGAAGAGTGAGCCTTATGGCTGTGGACTTGCTTCTGACTCAGGCACTCATAGTGTCTCTACTGGGGTCAGTGTGCTTTGTTACCCAGCTGTCCTCACACTAGAGCTCACCCTTAGATAGCCATCTCACAGTGTCACATGAAAATGGGACATTGTGCATAACCCTATCAGTGAGCAATAATCTATACACTTGATTGCTGGGTCTCCCTATGCTCTAGTCATGATGAAGGTGAATTTACAATGTGTTCATTAAGACTTGCTGTGGACACCCTGAGCTTTCAGAAATACCAAATTAAATACCAAATTAAATCTGTGCTGTCTAGTTAGCAAGAAGTTTACAACCGATTGGAAATATGTACAAACCCCACCCCCCACAATGGAGTTCCAAACCTTTAGACATTTCATGGGCTTATTTTTCGTGGGCTTTGCAATGAGCATGTGCCAAAGAACTGAAGTCTCTGCATCACCTCAAGGAATATACATTTGTTTCAGTCAGACTACTTTTTGCTTATATGGCATAGGCAACTCCTCGGTAAGGCTGTTACCTCTGTAGTACTCAGCCAATGAGGAATCAGGGGAGGAACTTGCACGCTAGGAGATAAATTGCCTGCTGTAACTGCCCCAAGTGTGCCTGTCCATCAGACACACTTGAAAGAACGTTGATTAAAGCCTCACTTCATTGTGCTCTAAGTGCACATCCCTCCTTTGATTGGGCCAGTGGGCTTATTTCTCACAGCTGGGCTGCGTGCTCTGGGGGGTTCAGAGACACCTAAAAAAGGATCCCAGTTGAGAGGGTCACATGAAACAGATACCATCAGCTGCCTATTCTCCATGTTAAGACAAGAGACGTTTTAGTGGATATTAGGGAATTCTGTAACAGTCACCAGCATTTGCTGAGTGGCTGTCAGACATATAGACTCTCTCTTCCTAATAACAACTTTAAATTGGATATCACCATCCCATTTTACAGGTAAACAAAATCTACAAGAAGTTAGGGATATTTCCCAAGGCCACACAATTTCTAAATGTCATAGCTAATGTTCAAACCCAGGACTTTCTGGCTCCAAATCCCATGCACTTTCCACTGCACCTGTGCTTTTTGTGGGGAAAGAAAATGATTTTACCTCTCTTCTAGGATATTGGCTGAGATTGCCTCATAATAAAATCCAGATACACAGGAGAAAAGCAAACATAAGTTTAACAACACCTATATCTTCTGTATACATGGGAGATACCCAGGAAAACTGAGTAACTCTCCAAAATGACCCACGCCACCACCTTAAATAATATCTCCAGCTAAAGACAAAGAAGATTTGGGGTGGAGAGTCTGTTGTGGGAGATTACCAGGAAAAAGCACAGTAAACAAGGGCAAGGCTTGTTATGCAGATTAAAATCCTTAGGTTGTCCATTGATAAGAGTTTCTAGAAATTTAGAGTCATCCTTCTCTTCCTTGGTACAGAGAGAGATACACTCTTGTAAACAGAGATTTCCCTTATCAATGTAAATGTCTCCTACCAAAGGGTAACTTCTCCGTTCTCATAGCTTTTCTTATAGCTACTGTTTCTTAAAAATAATTATACTGAAATAATCCTTATGCTAAGAAGGCATATTTTACGGTGGTATATTCTCTCTTTTAATCTCAACATGGGCCATGGTGATAGTCACCATTACCTTCATCATCATCATCAACACCATCATCATTTTCGGTGTGTACACTGGGCTGTCAGCTGGTGCAAGAAGCCACAGAAATAATATGGACCATTTTTTGGAGGCAAAATTTGTTTGGTGATTTATAAACATTAGTTTCATATTAAAACCAATACAAACATATTACAGAAGAGAGGACAAGACTGGCGTAATTGTTGAGGATGAAAATACAACTCCCACATGTCTGTAGTCTGAGGCTCTACCCTGGGTCTATGGGCTTGAGGGGTATCCGAACAAGCCACTGTAGGGGAACAAAATATACCACCCAAAAATATCTCTTTGGCATGTGGATTGTTTTAGGCTGATTTTTTTTAAGTTTATTTATTTATTTTGAGAGAGAGCCAGAGCAAGTGGGAAAGGGCAGAGAAAGAGGCCGGAGGGGGAGAAAGAGAATCCCAAGCAAGCTCCACATTGTCAGATCATGACCTGACCTGAAATCATGAGTAGGCCACGTAACCTTACCTGACTGAGCCACCCACGGGCCCCTAGGCTGATTATTTTTAAGAAATAAGAAGCCTAAGGAAAAACCTGTGATCTTCCCCTAACTGCTCAGAAAAATTAGAGAGAGGACCTGCTTCAGAAACGGAGCTATCACCATAGATAAATAAGGTATGAAATCAGGGTGCAGGGGTGCAGGAGCACCTGGCTCTGGAGGTCCCAAACACCAGATTCAGCAACTCCCTGCAGGCAAAATCCAAAGGTAGAGAGACACGTCAGGTGAAACAAGAAAGGAATTTATTTCACTGTGGCCAACACTAGAAGACAGCGGACTAATGTCTCAAAGACAGACTCCAAAGGGCAGAAAATAGTTCCAGGTTTATATAAGGAAAATGTGGGACAAAGGTTGGTGTGTAGGGCAGGAGAGCAGTGAAGGTCAGGTCAATGGATCATTGTCGTGGGGTCAGTCACACAGGGTCCTGCTGGCTCAGGTCAGTTCTTGTTGCCTGAGGGGGTAGTTTCCATTCCCATCAAGGGATGCTTTATCCACAGGGTCTTTTGCCTGAGTTAAGAGAGAAGATGGAAAGAAGAAATCTGTTAGAAAGTACAGACTAAAGTCAAAATGGAGGTAAAGTCTCTTTCAGGTATGGGGTAGACACGACCCGAGTAAAGTCTGTTTGTTAAAATTCCTCCCTATGTCCCGCTGTTTCTGAATGGCCCAGCAAACATCTGTTTACCGAACATTTACTCTTTTTCATCTTCCTGTAAATTGCTTTCCTTCTCTTTGAAGCAGACCTGTAGCCCTTCTACTGAGTTCAGAACGACATTTATATCTCATTTTGCCTATCTTTGGAATCTCTCATGTTTATGTGGATTCCCTCTATGTATATAACCTAAATGTGATTTTCTCTTGCTAATCTGTCTCATGTCAATTTAATTTATAGCCCAGCCAAAAGAACTCTGAAAGGTAGAACAAAATTTTTACTCCCTGACACCACCCCAAATAGGCCTTTTTGGCCCATTGATTATTTGAGCTAAAGGCCATCGAGAATCAGCAGAGGCAGGAAAACTCTAAACACACGGCACAGGTTTTCCTTCTGTGAGGAATTTTATATTTATAAAGGATTTTTCCATTTGTAAAGATGTCTCCCTCTTCCGTACCAGAAAAAGGAAGACAGTTAACAGCTACTTAAACATGCATAACAAACCTTACTTTAAAAACCTGTTCACCATATATTTCCTGATCCCCTCCCCCAAATTTCCCTCCTCCTGCCAGGAAGGCCCTAACCCCTTTTCTTTCGTTGGTATTTAAGGTCAAGTTCTAACCACCCCTCTACTCATCACTCAGTGCTCCCATGTGTACATAATGTGATATGCATGTTAATAAACTTCTGTTTGTTTTCCTCATTAATCTGTTTTTGGCCAGTCTAATTTATGGGCTCCAGCAGGAGAACCTAAGACAATTATAAAGATAGCAGAATATTCCACCCCAAAATATGCCTCTTTGGAATAAGGATTATTTGGAGTGGATTATTTTAAGAAACAGACAGGAGATGCTCTGAAAACAGAAATACAAAAGACTAGAAGTTATAGAGGAAATCTCCATTTGTAAAAGTGTCTCCCTCTCCTACCAGAAAAGCAGGATGACTCTATCACAAAAGACCCTAATCAAGGAGAAGGCACCTACTTAAATCTGCAAATTATACCTTACCCTTGTTTACCCTGCTTTTTCTGGTAACCTCCCATAACTGGCCTCCTCCTATCTCTCTTCCATCTTTAGCTAAAGATGGTATTTAAACTGGTGGTTTAGGCCACCTCTAAGTGACTCATTTTCCCCTGGATATCTCCTAGTACACCTGAGGTATACATGTTAATAAACTAGTTTGTTTTTCTCTTATCATTCTGTCCTTTATTACCAGGAGTCTCAGGCAAGAACTCAGAAGAGTAGAGGGAAATTTACTTTTCTTCCCTTATAGGTAAATTAGAAAGGGCCTACGACTCTGTCATGGGCTCTTTCTTTTCTTTTCTTTCTTTCTTTCTTTTTTTTTTTCTTTAATATTTATTTACTTTTGAGAAAGAGGGAGAGACAGAGCATGAGCAAGGGAGGGACAGAGAGAGAGAGACACACAGAATCTGAAGCAGGCTCCAGGCTTAGAGCTGTCAGTGCAGAGTCCGAAGCGGGGCTCAAATTCACAAGCTGTGAGATTGTAACCTCAGTGGGAGTTGGATGTTCAACCAACTGAGCCACCCAGGCACTCCTGGGATCTTCCTTTTCTTCTGCCATTAGAGATGCTTGGTAGAGTGTGGAAAAGCCCCAGGCTCACCTGAGAAAGGTGAGCATGCAATGGTGGGGAGGGTGGCAGGGTGTCCTGGGGATCAACTTTAGATTGGGGTAGATGGGAATTCCTCTGAGACAGATTGTTCTCATGTATTTAGAAAAGCTAGAGGCACAGGAATGGACTGTGGGACACTTTATATCTCTTCTACCTCAGGGAACTCCATTAAAGTTTCTATTCTCCTGTCCCTCAGGAAATTCTTCATAAAGTAACACTTTAATGTAGTCAGAGGACTAAAATACACCTTTCTGGGCCTCAATGCCCCTCTCCCAAGAGGTGTGGGAGGTTGATTCAGTAAGCACATTTCCTCTCCTTCAATGCTTCTCAAAATTTGCTTTTCTCTGGGATCACCTGCAGAGTGTTAACAAAGACTGAGGCCTGGGATCCATCCCCAAAACCCTGATGTGTTTGGTTTGGGATGTGGCCTGGCCCTTGCAGGTGTTTAAAAATCCCAGGGCAATCTATTATGCAGAAGTTGTGAAAACTACTCTGTCCAGTTTCAGGCCAAGGACCAGGATCTCCCACTCTTTGTTTTTTGTGTTTTTTTTTTAATAGTTTATTGTCAAATTGGTTTCCATATAACACCCAGTGCTTCTCCCCACAAGTGCCCCCCACATTCCACTCTTTGAAGGAGCAATTTTGAATAGACTCAAACTGCAAAATTGCCCTCACCTTACCCTTGTGAATAAGAAAATTCAGAGCAAATCTCCCTGCTAAAAGCTCAGGGTGATAGGGTTTACTTTTAATGGACAAACCCTTACCACAAAAGAGTTTGATTTGCTTATAAAGTCTTGCTTAGGGGTGGGGTTTTTCTTGCCACTATGAGGGCTCTAAAGCCATCTGAAATGAATTGGATCCCAGCAGCAGAGGTTGATGAAATGCAGGTACTCAGGAAGAACAGTTTAAATTGAACACTAGAAAGCCCATTGCTAGCCTCTCTCTTGAGCACTTTCTGTTTTTCACAGATATTTCTGCAATAGTCTTGCATCCACTTACCACCCCCTCTCCATTCTATCACTACACTCTCCAGGTCTCATATCTTCCTTCCAACAGTCTCCTGTTTCCCTGCCACCAGCCTTTCCCTTCTCCAACCACTGCATCATGCCCAAGAGATCTCTCTAGAACGTGTGTTTGATCATGTCCTCCTGCTTAAAAATCCTGCAGTGTTTGCTTCCCTACTGCATTTGAAATAAGATGTGAACTCCTTACAATTCATAAAGCCATTTGTGATCTAGCACGTGCCTACCTCCCCAGCTTCACCTCTCAATTTCTCCATAATCCCCCAGCCTCCATGCATTCCAGGCCACAGTGATACCAAATGACTCATAGCTTCCTAAACATGCTGTGCTCGTTCACATGCCCAGGCCATTGCTCAGAGGGGTCTCTTTCTGGAACATTCCCTTCACTGGTTTTTCAAGAAGCTTTCTTGAAGACCATGGCTCAAGTTAAGCAGCCTTCCTCTTCATTCCCACAGCACCTAGACATAGACCTCAGTTACTACTTTCATTATACGGTGTTATGATCACCTGTTTACTTGTCTACACTAGACTGTGATCTCTTCAACATAAACCCAGCACCCAGCCCATAGCCTGACAGATTATTGATGCATAGTATTGATGTTTCTCAGTAAAAAGGTCAAAAGAATTCCCAAAATGTGTTCATTTCTGCCCACTGCCTTACAGCAAAATGGACAACTAAAGTAAGTGGTTTTCAAGGACGCTAAGAAAATACATCTTTGTCCTAAGTAGCGCCTAATCATTCCCTTATATGTTAACAAAATCTCTTTGAAAAGTATCATGCAATTGCTGAAGAATCAGCATTGTGGAGGATAAACAAAAAGTAAGGCAGGACTGGTTCTTCTCAGGCAAATGCCCTTCCTTTCCCCTTTGCTGCCGCTGCATTAGGTATTCCTTGGATGAATCCCCTCATTCTCTCCAGAACTGGCATGAGTCTTTTAAGTCACCACATTCAAATCATTTGGAGGACAAGAATCATGATCCGCGATCCCTCCATGACCCACCTGGTCTGGGACAGGTGTTCAGGAAATGTGGTCCAATTCTGAATTATGATGAACTGAGGATATGAGGACACATGCTAAAATGTTTGCTTTGGGGCTTGCTCCAAATTAAAACTTTTGCTCTGATGAAATGTTTTAAATACTTTCTGGAATGAGGCAAGCCATAAATTGATCAATGCAGGAGACTGAAAATATATATAAAAATAAATAAGTAAGGAAATGAAAAAATATTTGGTGAAAACCATGATCTCTCATCCATTCATTTGTTCACACATTTATTCACCAACCCATCCTTCCATCCAACCAACCACTCTCCCTTTCACAAATATGGATGTGCAGAGGCTGTGCCAGGTACTGTGATGAAGAAGACAGAGACAGTCTTTGCACTCAGGCACAGGCTGACATTCTAATAGGGAAGCAGACATTTAATAATTGCAAGTGTCACCAGGAGAAGGAAAAATATGGAATGGAGGTGCACCCTAGACAAAGTGTGGCATGTATATAGTCATTCATTCACATACTCTCTCCCTACTTCACCCGGTCATCCCCAGGTCCTTCCCAGGGGACCTCTAGGAGCACTACCAAACATTTACTGTGAATAAATAAGGGCTGCTGCCTGTGGGGTGTTGCAGTTAGCAAAAAGGGTTTCTCTCAACATTTTACTCGGGAGTCCTAAAATTAAATGTACATGTCCTTTAAAAACTTCTGCTTTCCTCAGATCTCTGTAGTAAGAAGGAACCCAAGCATGTAGAATATCAGAATTAGGACCTGATAATTGGATGGTCATGTCATTGCTATAAGAGAGAGCCCTTGACCAGAGGGGCAAGTGTTCCATAATACTGTCCCCTCTGCTTAGCCAAAGGAAGTTCAACTTTCAATGACAAACAACATTCCTACCACCTGGCCCCCTGAGGGAGAAGAAAGAAAAAACAAATCACAGTGCCATAATTTTAACAGTCAATAAGATCCAGCTGGAACTGAATGCACAGCCACTCCCCCTTCACCTGCCTGTGTCTCTTCAGTTGGCAAGCGAAGCCTCTCCTGCCCTACCCCGAGGAGTCCCAGGGAATGCAGCCCAGAGCCAAGACAGCCCTAAATGATATCTGTCCATTGGATTTCAAGAAAAGATTGGGCTTTGCGTTTTCTAGCTAAACAGGAGATGGGGATAAACAGCAGTGGGGGTGGGGATGGCACTATGACCTTGGCTGGGGTTCATTCTGCTACCAAGATGAGTCACTTGAAGACAGAGTCTTGGTCAGTTGTGAACTGGATGTTAACGATACTTGACACAATTTAAATTCTGTAGCAGGTGGGATGAGCTGTTGCTCCACATTCCTGTTTGAACTGGGATCTGCATAAGCCTTGGCAGGTCTGGAAAGATGAGACTCTGTTTCTCAGCTTAAAAACTGGCAGGGAGGGGGTCCAGTTGCTGGGGGAAAAAAATGGATCCAGGGCACAAGTTGAGAGACCTGATTCTAGTTCTAGATCTGCCACCAACTCCCTATGGATAAGTCCCTTCGACAAGTCACTTCTTTTCACTCTGGGCTTCGTTTTCCCTAGTGTACCAGAGATTCTCAAAGATATTCTGCATCTGGGATTTCAAAAGCCTGATGGAAATTTATGTTCCCCAGCAAAGCACTGTCCGACTAAAGAGCTGAATTCTATTGCTTTGACTAACATTGCCTACATTCCATATATTGGGACTCTCATGCTACTTGGAGACTCCTTTCAGTGGTCAAATATGTCTTAATAAGTAATGGGGAAATACAGTAATTTTAACTTAATATATTTAGTTTGTTTAGTATACAAATCTTTTTTTTTTTTACTTCAGTGTTTATTCATTTTTTGAGAGAGAGAGAGAGAGAAAGCATGAGCGAGAGTGGCAGAGAGAAAGGGAGACACAGAATCTGAAATGGGCTCCAGGTTCTGAGCTGGGGCTAAAACCCTCAAACTGTGAGGTCATGACCCGAGCCGAAGTCAGAGACTCAACCTGCTGAGCCACCCAAGCACCCCAAGTATACAAATCTTTCTAAATGTGAGTTGAAGATGAAGGATATCTTTGAAAACTTTGAAAGTATTTTTGCTAGTAAGGAATATTGCATCAGGGCCCAAGGAATCCAGTGATCCCTCAGCTCAGAGATTCTAAGATGGGCCAAGGAGCCTGGCCTCTCCCCCTTCTGCCTACTCCCTCACCTACAGTGAACACCAGCTATCTGCCCCAGCACCAGGCCATAAGCTCCCGTTAGTCACAAGCAGGAGCCCACCTGCATCCTTAGAAAAAGCTCAAGAACGTGGAGATCTGGGATTCTGACCTTGCTTGCTCAATCTCTAAGAAACCATTGGCAATTCACTTTTGTCATTGCCTCAGTTTACTTTTTCTACAAAATAATGTCCATTTTTATTTGTCCTGGAGGAATGTTTCACCTATTGGATACAGCATGGGGAGAGGCAAGGGCTGGAACCAGAATTACAATTTGTTAACAAGTCCCTACCATGCGTGTGCACTTGCACACACATGTGCATGCACACAAAAATCACAGTCTACAATGTACCTCCCTGACCCACTTAGCCCTTTCTTTGTGGCTTGAGTAAAAGCAGGCAGCTGGGGTGTCAGAAGACTTTGTTCACTTTAGAGCCTGAAACATGGGAAAGGCTTTGAACATCATCCACTTCCTTTTCTTCCAGGTGACTCCAGGGACAATGTGACCTGTGAATGCGTACTGATGCTCTGGTTCCCTGATATTCAAGGGAACATATCCAGGAGAGGCTCTGAACTTGGCAGCGGGAGAAGGATGCTCTGAGACAATCCATCCAAACTAAAACTAAAAACGATTTTTCAGAGCCTGGGTGAGAATCCAGGGATGGGTGAGATGAACACAGCAAGGCCATTAAAATAGGAATTTGTCTCATGGTGTGATATTTATAGGAGCTGTGCATAGAAAGTAGCTCAACCGCCATTATCATCATTGCCATCAGCATCATTACACTGAGAGAAAAGCATCTGCTCGATACCCCAGGATGCACAAAAGCAGCTTTCACATCCATTATCTTATTTGAGCTTCATAATCACCCTGTAAAGTGGGCACTACAGGGATCATTTCCTGCCTCCCATACCTTTTAACTATAAGAAACCTGCAATGCCAGGAGACACAACTTGTCCAGGGCCGCCCAGCAGTTAGGAGCAGAGACAAGACTAGAACCCCGTCTTCCTGACTCCAGTCCAGAGTTCTTCCCCCTACAAGCTGCTGCCTTCCCAAAAGCACCTCAGGAAATGCTGGGAACTTGGGAGAAACTGGATGGACTAGGCCTTAGTTCATGTTGATGACAGAGGAGCTAAGGGCCTGTACCCTGATGGAGGCCTGCACACTCTCTGGTTTCTTTGGGGTGGCTCATGGTCTTCTTTGCTCCAAGGGAAGCAAGTGATTTTCTGGTTGGTTCACTTTGTTGATTGCACTTGAGCTGAATCTTCAAATTGAGTTTGTCAGAAAAATTGGTACAAATTAAAGATGAGCCTTTTGCTTTCCATGGCTGGTTGGAGTTGAGGGGCCTCAGAGAGGCCAGCAGGAGGAGTCTCTCCCTGTGAGGTCCAGCCAGCCCTCACCCTCTTGTTTCCGAGGCTCCATCTCTGTATCTGAGAGGTGATCCCTCACCATGAGCATCCTTTGCTCTCCTTAGCAACACCACTCTGTGTATTTTCTCTTCCTGTGGCCTCTCTTTTGCTCCTTCCTGTCTATCTTCTTTAAATCAGCCCAGTCTAGTCTCAGAAATGTGCTGAAGTACCTGGAAGTCCCACTGCAAACACAAAGCTCTGCTCTAGAAGGAACCAGGCCATCAGCTGACCCCTCATCCCCCTCCCTGCTTCTCAGCCCTCCACCCGGGACCTAGAGAGGCTCCCATTCTGCACACCCCCCAGGCCACAGCCAGCAGGGCTGGTCCACACCTTTCCAGCCTTGCAATCTGCATCCTGAAGCGGTTCCTTCCCACTGTTCCACTCCCCACCCTCTGACACCACTCAGTCCTCTTGGCTTTTCACCATCTCAGCCACATACTTCATGTATCCTTGACGGCATGCAACCTCTTCATTTGCTAATCCAAGTTGGTTTTGGAGCATGAATTTTATTAGCCACACTATTAATATTACTATTAGTGATTCTGATCTCAGGGCTACAGCAGGGCCAGGTCATGTTGGTTGAGCCCAGGAAACACTCAGGGTTAAGTCTTGTCAGTGGCTGCTTTTAAGCAGCTCTCCTAAGAAGAGTGACACTTGGAAGCTCCATCAGTATGGGGGCCTCCCAGGGTATTTGCACCTGAAAGGAAGCAACACCAACAGCATCTTCACAGGCCCCTTGGGATGTCAGTCATGACAGATTCTTCACTTTGAACTTCACAGGGTTCAGGAAAGAGGAGTAGGGCAGGGTATCCCACTCCACGCCACACTTCAAATATGGAGCCCGAGGATGCTGCCCCACCTGAGGAACGGAGCTGTTTCTAAGCCCAACTTTGTGGGGGCAGAAGGGGGGCTCCTCCAGGCTGGGGGTCAGGACAGACGCCCTGACTTCTCAGGAAGGAACTTGGGAGGGAGTTAACATACTACCCTAAGAAGTCTTCCTTGACTCCCCTCCCCCACCTTTCCCTCACCCTCAGGCTGAGATTTATGCTTCTGGCCTATAGTAAGTTGCTCAGATGAATCATGCTTATCTCAAGCTTTAATCAGGTAGCAAAACTGACTTCCTCTTCCAGGGGATGTAAAAGAGTGTAGGATGAAGCTAGGAAAGATTCTAGTGTTACAATGTTTAAGAAGGAGATATTTTCTTTTCAAACCTTTCAAAGCTTTTCAAAAGTCTTCTAAGTTGGCATGATCTGAACATATGTTCTCATCTCCTCCATGTCCCTGGGCTTAGAAACAAGAACAAATGAAGATGTTGTCATTAGATCATTATTGCCCTTGCAGAAGATATCTCTGATTGGATTCAAGGTGATGTAATGAAGACCCTTAGACCTTAAAAATTCTTTTGCCTAGTCTTTTCATTAAAAATATGATTAAGGATTATATCTATATCACATGTCTACATAAAATTCACCTTTAGGAAGCATTTTGCACTAATTTAAGGAATTAATGGAAGGAAATCACAGTGGTTATACAGAATGAAATTCATCTAATGCTGTGATATTTAATTTGATTACAGGTTAGACCTCATTACAGCAGGTTCGGCTTTGGCGCAAGCTCTTTATCACAAGAAGATTCTAGACTCCAAATAATGGCTCCTTCATGTGAAGCAATGAATGACCAACACAATCAAAGAACGGGACCACAAAAGCATTGAGGCCTTTGTTACCTCAAAGCCATTTTAAAATAAGGTGGTGGGGGGGGGGGGGGGGGGGGAAGGAAAGAAGAAAGGAAGGGAAGAGGGAAAGGAGGAAGGAAAGAAGGATTCCAGTTTTTTACAATTCATGGTTAAGAGATCCAGCCTATTGAACACTTTCTAGTGTTCTCTGAAGGGAGGATTCTGGGAATGAGATTAACAATTACTTCACTGAAACAAAGCCTCTTCAGGAATCCTTCAGGAATTTTCCACCACTAGTTTCCCCTTTTTGCTGTTGAGATGATCTATTACCTGGCTGGCCCATATTCTGGTCCTACAGACCTTGCCTCAAAGTTCTCAAAGGACAGTTTTCAATTGAGTTCTTGGTGCTCAGTCTCCTTGCTTTATGACTGTCTACCTTGAAAGAAAAAGAAAAAAAAAGACCAAAAAAGTAAAAAGAGAATGTACTGGGGGCTAGCCTTCTGTTTTCGACAAAACCAGAACCATACACCTTGTTCAAACTCTCGTAGTTTCCTGTTGGCATGATTTGAGCGAGTGTGTGCATGAATGCGACACTTGCCAATTATTTCTGCACC
This sequence comes from Suricata suricatta, assembly GCF_006229205.1. NCBI lineage: Eukaryota > Metazoa > Chordata > Mammalia > Carnivora > Herpestidae > Suricata > Suricata suricatta. The sequence continues at coordinate 73,235,935 of NC_043704.1, forward strand.
ACTGGAGAGACGTGAAAGTATTTATCTTTGCTGAGGTACGGCAAAGGTCAGGTCAGCACCAACATGACTACTCATTTCTATTTCACCTTGAGGAGAATGTTCTTTCAAGAGCAATTAAAAACAATGGCCCTGTTGGGACAACTAAAAACAGTGTAAGAGCTGGGGATTGTTTAGTCTGGAGAAAGAAGACTCACAAAGACAAGGGAGCTGTCCCCAAACATCTGCTGGGCTGCTCCAGGGGTGAGGGAGCAGATCTGTTCTGTGCAGCAGCCCCAGTGGGTAGAATGGGGTTCAGAGGAGGATGTGCATCTAAGGAAAGCATCCCTAGGCTGAGCTGACCAACGACAGAGGTGCTCACTCCCCATCAGGCAGTGTTGTCTGAGTCAGGGTTGGACATGTACTTAGTGGGCCCACTGTGGAAGGAACATCAGCCTTGGGTGACAGCCCTTCTCCAGCTCTACACATCTTGGATTTTATAGCTGTCTTGCCCAACTCTATCTTTCTAAGTACAAGAAGCCTCCTCAGGAACTGCATGAGTTGGGGAAAGTTGTGGCAGGGCTACCAGAGGACAGGAAGAATCTGCTGGGTTCTTGCCAAGAGCCCAAGAGGGGAAGTCCCAGGCCAAGTATACACCAGCTTCCTAGACTCAGAGCACAGACAGTGGCTTCTTGAGAAGTTAAAAAATCCATGAAAGTCAACTTATACCCCTGGCCATACTTCCTGTTATGTAATGCAGTTCAATTTACTTAGCTTGCCCAGTCTTGGCAAGGCTCTGGAGGTGGCAGTGGGGCTGGGGTAAGGTGGGACAGAGATGAATCAGACTCCCGTTCCCACCAGGACCTGCAGTCTGGTCATGAGTAATGCAGTAGAAGGCAGTAACTTGTGAGTGCCATAGCCAAGGCACAGTGTGAGGGGGCCTTGCAGGACAAAGCGTTACATCTGGCTGGGGATCAGATGTGTTTCACGGAGAGGTGGTGTTTGTGAGGTGTGTTGAGGGATGGAGAGGATTTTTGAGTGGAGGAGAAGGGGCCTATTTAAGTATTATAATTCTCTGGCTCAAAAAAAATCTGTCCTGGATGTGTAGATGGAATTATAGGGGTTTAGTAAGTTTTGTTTCTTTCAGATATCCAGATACCCATTCCTCACCATAAAAGATGTATGTGTTTATATCTGTCCCATTTAAATTCAGAACCAATTCATCTATCAATGGGCTCTGCAGACAGGGACTAGCAGAGGGACTAATAGAGAAGAACTGAAAGGATAGGGCATCAGGAGAGGCCAAGCACATTAAGAGGAAACAGATGGCAAAGGACTTAAATGTGACTCAGGTGACAAGTACTGATGTCACCTGGATGATACTAGCAAGAGGCAGCAACGCAGTACTGGGAACAGAGTATCCTAAGATGAGGACGGCAGGGTGTCTACCTTGGGGAGCCCTCATACTGAGGGGCTGTGTAGGCAATAGTGGTGGTCCAAACAAATGAATGTAGCATGGAAAAAGGCCACAAAGGCCAGTGGGCCCATGGTGACTCCAAGGAGGGGTAATGCACTCTGTCGTGTGGGACATGTGGAGGGTAAAGATGGCAAGTCACCCACTTGGAACTGGAAATGATATATATGTAAAACTACTGAGCTGGAACCCAGCACTCAGACTCCTCAAGTTAGATCTTTTGGGCCAAGTAGAGGGTCCAGCTTCCTCCCTTAGAAAAGAACTTTTCCTGTAACTTCCCAGTCTCATGCTCACACAGCCCCTGTTGCCACTTTTGTTGCTGGATGGCTCTGATGGACAGAGGAACTTCTTCATTTTAGAGGCCAAGCCAAGCCTTCTGGCTTTCCCGCATGCTGGTGAGCTGTGGACCTGACCTTCAGCAATATTTAATAGCCAATCGACACCAACTCTCCTCAGCAAACACTCATGTGGACCTTTGACCTCTAAGCAGGGGGAACACAGAAGTTCATGGGGTAGACCCATGATGAGCAGATCCCCCATTACTTACACACTGTTTCTGACTTCTTTTAGTAGATTCTCCAGCTTCTTAATCCATTGACCAAAGCTGTTGGTTCCTGCTACAGACTGAATGATCATGTCCCCAAAATTCATGTGTTGAAATTCTAACCCCCGGTGGATAGTAACAGGAGGTGGGCCTTCAGGAGGTGACTAGGTCATGAAGGATGGGCCCTCATGAATGGGACTTGCATCTTTATCAAAGAGGTTCAGAGAACTCCCTCACCCTTCCCACCATGTGAAGACACTTGAGACACAGTGAGAAGAGGACTATCTGTGAATCAGGAAACAAGCCCTTTCAGGACACCACATCTTGGACTTCCAGCCTCCATGATGTGAGAAAAAAAATGTCCGAGATTTCTAAATCACTCAGTCTATTGTATTCTCTTATAGCAGCCTGAGCAGACTAAGACAACTGCTCATTCGTCTTTCTCTCTGTGGGACTGTAGGTGACATAGCTCCTTTCGAGAGTTTACTGCAACACTCAGTGAAGTTGTTTTTAGGAGATAGGATAAGATGATCTTCTACCAGTCTGTCTTTCTTCACTTCTCTTCTGTGAGTCACTTCAGGGTTCATAGAAACAACTCTGCTATTTATATGTAGCCATTTTTAATGCTCTATGTTTTGGAGGCAGCCTCTTCTCTTCCTTGTTTTTCTTTTCATTTGCACGCTCTCCTCTTTATTCAGAGGGAGAGTAGATCCTTTTAATGTATGCACTAACTCAGCCCCAGGTAACTTGGAGAGAGCAATTTGGATTTAGGTATTTATTCTCATCTTTATATGATCATAGTTAAAATCTCTTCATGGAAAAAATTGTTAATATTATATAATAACCCTGAAATTACCATGCACTGCTTTAAAAAAATTTTAAAATTTCATTTTTTCAGTAAGAACAGATTCAGGCAGAAGTACCAAACAGTACTTTAAAGAAGTATTTTCTTACTGCTCATGTGCATGGAATAAGAGTTGCTGTGAGTGTACAACCACAGATGCCAATGTGAGTCAAGCAGAAAAGGAAGAAATCAGAGTGACACCACCACACTGCCCAGTTACCAGTTCAGCCTTTAACTATCAGGCTGGTGAAGAACAAAGCTTAAAGACTGGAATAGGAAGATGTTATATCAGCTGTACTGAGAAGGTCTGTGGATACCAGAGCCATTGATTCTGACCAGAGGTCAGAAAAGCCTTTTGGAGGAGCTGTCATGGTACCTCAGTGAGCAAGCCATTTGAAGAAACTAAGAAATGGCAGCAGAAGAGGAAAGAGAAGCATGGAGGGGGAGGATCATAGTGGCCCAAATCCCCTTGGAAATTGCCAATCCCCTTGCAAGCTGAACTTGCTTGTTGCAGAGTCAATGCCTCCCCCTTTCCCCCAAACCCCACCACCAATGACTGATGGGAGCTGGTGAATAAACACCCCAGTTCCACCTACTTTCAAGGGGTACAACTCTGATGTGGGTCCTATACCATCTCAGCGTTCCCTGGTAGAAATAAACCTTGGTTGCCCACAATGGAAATATGCTCAATAACATCTCCTTTATTGATTTCCTTTCTTCCCCATGATCCAACTGACAATTTCTTGATCACCTCCCCCTTCTTCCCTCCCCCAAATAGCTGCACTCAAATCCATGTTTCAGGTCTGAGATTGCATTCTCAGACAAAGGATGTTTCAGTAACTGGAACAAAGACCTGTAGGGGCATGAGTTGAGAGTATTTGGGGAGGACAAATGTCCCAAGGTGGCTGGTGCTTTAGAGGTCCAGCAGAAGATGAGACTAGAGTAATTGGGGTCAGGATGTGAACACCTGAATTCCGGACGAACAGATATAACTTCCCTGTAGACGATGGGAAACTATGGACGGTGGTGACTAGGACTTCAAGCGCCTGCTTCTCTAGCTCAGTGTCTAGGAGCTACATGTTTTTCTTTCCTTTTTTTATCTTTTTTTTTTTACATTTATTTATTTTTGAGACAGAGTAAGACAGAACGTGAGTAGGGGAGGGGCAGAGAGAAGGAGACACAGAATCCGAAGCAGGCTCCAGGCTCTGAGGAAGAGTTCAGCAAAGAGCCTGGGCTCAAACCCATGAACTGTGAGATCATGACCTGAGCTGAAGTCGGGCACTTAACCAACCGAGCCACCCAAGAGCCCCCACATGCTTTTCTTGCATCCTATCCATTCCGAATTACCTGCTTGTTAGGGATTCTGCAGGATGCACCTAAGATCTACTGAACTGGTGCTTGCTTTTGAAGAAAACATGGACTTTTCTCTTGAGCTTCTTGAGCTTCTGTGTGAATAGGGCTGGGATTTGGGGGAAGGGCTAAGTTCTTGGAACAGTATAGGCTATTCTAGCATTAACCGAATTCTTCCTCATAGACAGAAGAAGGTCAGTGGCTTCAGCCAGTAATCCTAGTTCTTATAATCTCAGAAGGAATATTTGATATGAAAGAGAACTTTCCATCCTCAAACAGCCTGAAAAAAAGGCTCAGCTCATGGGGTTTCTTTAGCACAGCTGGTGACCAATAGGCAGAAGCTTCTATCCAGTACTGGAGGAATCAGATGGCAGTATCTGGGGACACTGATGGTGTCAGAGGTCTTCACAGGGCCTTGCAGAGGAGAGGATGTCTGTCAAATACCATCCTATGCACTGAGGGCCTCCTGGGCTTTGGAGAACGTCCCCAGTCCTGGTAAGTATCTGATATAGTGGTGAGTGGTCAGGAGGTTTCCTAACAAAAAGGTCCAAAAGACTCTTCGTTCCTGCTCATCCAAAAGAAATGGAAAGAAGAGCAGGAAAAGTATGTCTGCCTTATTGGAAAGGTACTAGTGTTGGCTGCCCAACAAGAATGCTAGATGTTCTTGTCATGCAGAAGGCAGAAAGCAAAGGGATATCATTAATCCAACTCGTGTTTGTCCAGTGTTGCATCTGAGCCAGCTCCTGGGCTGGGCACTGAAGGGAGAGTGGGGAAGAGGGAACAATGAGCTCAAGGCATTGATGGTCAGGGGTCCTCAACATGGTATATATACACACCTAACCAAAATTCCAGAAGCAGTCTGACCAAGCCATGACAAAGTGCCAAGTTCCTGCAAGGGCACAGATTCATGTTTGGGTTAGAGTCGGGGTGATTTATGGGAAGACAAGAGGAGAAAGTGGTCTCTGAGATGGCTCTTGTAGGATGTGAAGGGTTTTGACATATTGATAAGGGACTTGGTGGCTATGGGAGTTTTATTCCCAGGGACATCATTCAGACGGGTCAGAAGAATCACTCCAGGCACAGCTCCTGGGGAGGGGTCCTCTGTTCACTGTCTGCCTGAAAGCAGTGGTGCCACCTGGGAGCTGCCCTCCACTGGTGTGAGGTCCCCTTCTCTTCTGTCACTCTTGACACTCACACCCATGAGCAGGAGACCTGGATATAGTTCTGGCACATGCTGGCATTTAAGAGGCCATGTTCCCTCTATGGGACTCTGTTCCTCTACCACTTAGAATCCAGGAGAGTTGAGTTGGCCAAGAGCGTCACTGTTAGGAAAGGAAGGGCCCCCAGAGGCTGTCTCAGTTCCTCTTCTCCCTGGCCAGGGAGTAGCTCAGCCCTGGGTTGAGCTACTGGTTTCCAACCAGAGGGATGATGACCCATCCCTCAGGTGTGTTCAGGTGTGTGTATATGTATGTGTAGTAGGCAATTCACTGGGATGGGCCTCTCTAACATTTTAGAATTCCTTCAGACTGACACTTGGCCCGGTCATCTGTTTCCACCTCCCACACCTTCCACCCCTAATCTAACCACATGCCAGTTTGCCCACAGTACATGGTGTGCTGGTACCCAGCTTACTCTCAGGAACTGGCTGGCTGCCAGGCTTAGCACAGGCTTACCTCCTGAGGAGAGCTGCTGGCCTTCGAAAGCCCTTTACTTATGAGTCTATGAATGCACATTCCTATGTGCCAAGGTACAACATGAGTCTAATGAAGGAGTTATTAAGCTGAAAAACTTAAATGCAAATAAACTGAGACCTCTACAAAAAATAAACACTCTCTCAGATACTAACCAGAAGACTGGTGTATTGCTAGTTAGGGATGTGTTACCTTTTTTTGACAACCCATTCTAGACTCTTTTCTTAAAGGAAATTCTCCCTTGGATAGAATTGGGAACTGTCTCCTCATGACTTTGACCTCTGGTGTCAGGTGTGTCTTCTGGCAGTACTAAGCCTTGCCTCTTATTCACTATCCCAACTCTTGTCCCTCTGGGTCCTTTTCTGCTGATTCCGGTAAACTGCTTCTTAGAAGCACAGGGCTTCTGGCTGGGTCCTCTCTGACAGGTGTTTCTTGGCTCTGTTGCACTGCTGCAGTCATTGGATTGTTTAGCACTGACCTCCTCAGGTCAAGACAACTTTTAGTTTGTGCTGGGCACAGTGGGGAGCACAAGGACACAGCACTCTGGTGGCTCAGTCCAAGAAAGGAAATACCAGCCACCTGCAAATAAGTGCTTTAAAAAGAGACACAGAGAGGGCTCTAGAAATTGTGGGCAGGAATTCAGCTTGGTGTTGGTGGTGGTAGTGTTAGTGATGGTGGTAGTGTAGGTGATGGTGGTGGTAGTGTAGGTGATGGTGGTGGTAGTGTCATGGTGGTGGTAGTGTTGGTGATGGTGGTGGTAGTGTTATGGTGATGGTAGTGTTGGTATTGGTGGTGGTAGTGTGTGTTTGAGATACGCGAAGCAGATGGGGAGGAGAACCAGGAGAGATGCCAGGAGAAGGAGGCTTTGAATTGAGTTAAGAATGATGTGGAGGATTTGGTCAGGTAAAGATGGGAGGATAATCCAGAGAAGAATAAGCAGGAAGACGGAAAAGCCAGGGCAGGACATGAAACTGTAAAGAGCTCAGTTTGGCAGGGATGTGGGTGTGGTTGAGGATCAATGGAAATGATGTTGGAGAGATGGGTGGACCCTTTCTCATGAACCTTGAATGCTGTGTTAGGAAATTTAGGCCTGTGAGCTGCATTTTCTCTATTTGTCTCTCCAGATTTGGCCTCAACTCCATTGTGATAGGTTAATTACAAAATTAACTTAATTCTGATTCTCAGCCATGTGACTTGTTTGGCCAATGGGATGTTAGCAGTTTCACATAAGCAGAGGTCTCACAAGTGATTGCACCTTGAGGTTTGTCCCCTCATGATATCCTGACACCAAGTGGATGAGCCTCCCAAAGGACAAGAGGTCACATGGAAGAGCATTGATCACAGATGCATGGGTGAGCCCCAACAGAAACCAGCACAACTCCCCAGGTACATCCAGGCCAAATTACCAACCTGTAGACCTGTGAGCTAAATAAATGGTTGTTGTTTTAAGCTTGTAAGCATTGGGGTGGTTTGTTAAGCAGCAAAAGCCAACTTCTATAACAACAAGCCCAGAACTGAGGGATCCAGGTTGAGAGGTCCTGGAATATGAAAAGCATATTTTGCATGTGGGAGAAATGTGAATGATTGTGGCTGGAGCATAGGCTATGGCAGTTTGCAAAAAATAGCCATGCCTCCTCTCCTTCCCTCAAGAAGTGGAATCTGGTTTTCTACTTCTTGAATCCAGATGGCCATGTGTCTTGTTTCAGCCAAAGGGGTAGAAGCAAATGCAATGGAAGTAGTGGGAAGAAAAGAGCTTGCTCTTGGAGGTCTGTCTGCTTGCTATTCCTGGACCCCTTGTCTGCTTTGTACACAAACGCAGGCTAGCAAGCTGGAGGGCAAGAGATCTGTGTGGAGAGAGGTCCATATCTTTCTAACCAGCTCACATAAGGCCATCCTAACTACTCAGTTCTGGTCAACCCACCAATTTATTGTGGACACTTGAACGTGTCTAGCTGAGATCAACCATGCCAGGCACAGAGCAGACCAGATTAAGAACTACCCAAGTGAACCCAGCTTAAATTGTAAATTGCTAATCTACAGAATTAAGGCCAAAATTATTGGTTATTGTCTTTAGGCACTACTTTCAGAGTGGTTTGTAAAAGTTCCCTAATGCAATCCTCCTGTTCTTGTGCCAGGAGGCTGACGACTGACATGTATGAAACGCGTCAGTGAGTTCCTATGCCTTTTGTCGTCTTTCTGGAGATTGAGATGGAGGCATCTATGCCCAGGTTCCCACCCTGCCGGGCTGTATGGTTTGGCCATAGCCTCTGTCAGCCTGCCCAACACCACAGCTCACTTTCAGCTCTGAGAATCACTGCTTCCTATGCTTCTTCAGATCAGGGGTGGAGAGGGCTAATATATCCCTGATGCTGCCAGCCCTGGGGTTCTTCAACCTTCCTTAACCCTGCCCACATCTTCATCTTTGCCCTGTGACTCACTGAGTGGCCACATGTTTCTTGAAAGGACCCTTACTGGCACACTTGTTCTGTGAACAGATAGTATCTTCTCATGTTTTAGTAAACAGGCACATCCAATTTAGGGTGAGTGGGACAGATCTCCTGCTCTAAAGGGTCCTGCTTTGAACCTCCAATACAAGCTGCTTTAGGCTTGGACGTTGGGAAAGTCATGCTGGCGGACAGGGCTGCCAAGGAGCAGCCTTCCTAGGAGCCATCTGGAGCACTGCTTTCTTCAGGGAATAGTCATCGCCCCTTTCCCTGCCAACTCCCCGAGTTAAGGAATGAAAAATGAGCCCTTTTAGTGCCCCTTGGCACCTTTCCTCTTCTCGAAAGAATTTCTCTTGAGCACTTTTAATCAAATGTTAGGCCGTGTTAAACACATCAGGGTCACTTTGGCTCAGGATCTTGGTTAACAGAAGCACGGCCTTGCCCCATTTTTCCCTAACAACCACCCATGCAGTCAGGACCCTCCCATGACGTAATGCTCACCAGTGTGAGGCTCTGTGCAAGGCCCTGTATGGTTAACAATAGTAATAATTAATGACAATGATGATGATGATGATAAATGTCAAAGCAAACTGAGGACCCATCTCTATCAGCACCATTGCCATTGTTTCTGATGGAGAAGCATTTGGATCTCTCCTGTCAAGTACAAGCAGGAAGCTTTCTAATGTACATCAGGGAGAGACAGGGCAGTGTTGTATGGGTGATGCGCATTTCTCATCTAGAGGTGTGGGGATGGGAAGGACATTTATCCTTTCAGCGCTGAGAAGTGTTTGATTTTAGGAAGAACTAACCACAACACAAGCCAGCTTGCAAGCCGTTACCACCATGGTTCTCCAGGGGCCCAGGCACATGACCAGAGTGACCCCTTCCCTCTGGGGGAACCACTCTTCTCTTGGTGAAGCAGTACTATTGGATTGCAGACAGAAGGCACTGGCATTCCACACCTGGGGCTGTCAAATTTATCAGACATATGGTAAGGACTTTGGGAAACTGAGGTTTGATTATTTATGAAGAAACAAATGACAGAGTCCAGGTCAGGAAGAAAGGACTTGGTGACATTTGAGAGGAGATTGAGGGATTCATGTCTGTATTCACCTTTTAGGCAGGAATCACAAGATGGCCACTGATTGGGAAACACTGCCAGGGAGAGAGTCACAGGGAGGGAGGGAGAGGGCAGAGAGAAGGAACTTCTGGAAACTCTGAGTGTATCTGGGGACAACCTCTTGCAGGAGCTCACCCTCTATCTCTGACTCTGTATGCACATGACACAGTATCATGACCCTGAACTAAATAAACACAACCTTTGCTTAATACCAGAGAAGGTGAGGCATTGAAGCAGCAGGCAAGATTAGTACAGGTAGGGGAAGTCTTCAGTCTTCTCTGACCAATGGTAGCCAGTGGCCACCATGGTTATGGGTCCTGGGTCAGTGAGGACCATCTCTTTGAAGACAAAAGCCTGGTTGGAGTTGAAAATAAGCTCCACCTCCTCAAGTTCCCCAACCTCATAAAACACTCTCTTTTGAGAGCCAGAGAAAAGAAGGAACTGGCCACTGGGCTACAAGTTTAATTAGCTCAGACTTATTCCTGCTACTCTCTGCCAGGAATGACCCTCCCCCAGGTCTTGCATGGCTGGCTCCTTCTCTCAATTCAGGTCTTTGCTAAACTAGACCTCTCCTCCCTACCCCAGTACTCATTATCTTGTATCCTAGTTATTTTTTTAAAAGAATTTGTCAGTGTCAGGCACATAATAGGTACTCAATAAATATTTGTTGAATAAATTAATAGAATGCTCAGATGCTGTGCTAAGTAATTTGTATGCATTGTCTCATGCAAACTTCAAAGACTCTCTAAGGCAAATACTATATTATCCCCATGTTTCGTAGAAACCAAGACTTGGAGGGAGAGTATAAATAGCCTGCTTGAATAAAAATGGTAGGAGGGTCTTGCAAGCTGGGCTATGATATGGTTAATTCTCCCCTTGAGTACCTGAAATCAAATATTTCTCACCACCAGAAGGATGTCTGTCCAAGCCCTATGCATCTAGATAAGAAATCCATATCACCCCTACTACAAAGTCATATAGCTACTTACAAAGTAGAGCAATAAGGAGTTGATTGACTCCAGGACCCAGAGTCTTGCAGGAAAATAAGCGGAAATACAAATTACCATATTTTATACAAATAAATGCAAAGTTCCCCCAAAGAGGTGTGACTGCATGTGGGATTTGAGAGAAAAGGAGGTGACCATCATTCCCAGCTGGAAGTAGGAATGGGTCAGAGAAGAAGGCTGAGTTAGCTGAGCCTGAAGGGTGGGGAGCATTTCGGTGTGTGGAAATGGAGCAGAGGAAGGGGGTGTGAGCCCAAACCTGGAGGGGCCAATCAGCTCTCCAGGGATTGGTGGCTCTGAGTGAAGGATCTGCATCGCAGGGTGGTGGTAAATGGCCTTGGCCAGGAAGCTTGGGGCCGCCGCATGGAGGGCTGTGAACCAGAATGAGGGTTTTATATGTTTTATTAAGCAATGGGAGCTCCTTGAATAACGATGATGACACATAAGACTACAGGATCCACATGCCACTAAAAGCAACTGATGTTTCAATTTTAGCAGGAAATCTCCAGTGGGAGATCCAGTGAGAAAGCAGGATTTCCAGAACTTGCTGGAGAGGCTCCCTGAAAGGAAGATGTGCTTGGGGAAATCAGGGCTTATTTCTTGGGCATCTTCACCCCTATTTCAAATCACTTCCCCTGAATAGACAACAGCTTCAGGGAGAAACTGGAGAGATCCTGGTCTGATTTGTTCAAAAATATGATTTGGGATTCAGCTGGCCCAAGCCATACTTCCAGGCTCACCTCCATGGTGCACAGTCTCCATTGGGCCATTGTGCACCTGCCGTGGCCTCCCGTTCTGTCCACTAGGCAGCCATCTGCCCTGTTCCTCTGTGCTCAGAACCTGCTGCACAGGTCCCTCCCTATTAGATCCCAGTTTCCCAGCTGGCTCCCTCCTTGTCCCAGAGCTCCTTGAAGGAGCCACCTTCAGGCATTTGCTTCTGCTGTCTTCACTGTCAATGATGCTATTCCAGTTATCTATTATTATAACAATATTACCTCAAACTTAGTGGCTTAAAACAATACAATTTATTATCTCGTAATTTCTGTGGTCTTATCTCAATGTTCACTTGGAGAGGATCTTCCCAGCTTACACAGTTGTTGGTAGGATTCAAGCCCTTGCAGGTGGTTGGACTAAGGGCCTTAGCTTCTGGTCAGCCGTCAGCCAAATGTTGCCCTCATTCCTAGCTGGTTGTTGGCCAGAGCCTGCTCTTGGTTCCTTGGGCTTCCCTAACATGATGCTCCTTTCTTCAGAGCCAGCAAAGGAGAGGGTCTCCTGGTAAGACGGGCATTACAATCTATGTCATGTAATCATGAAAATTACATCAGTTAGTCACCTTTGCATACTCTGTGGGCTAGAAGCAAGCAAGGCCTGCCCACATTCAAGGGGATGGGATCATACAAGGGCATGAACATCAAGAGGAGGGGACCACGGGGCCACTTTAGCATCTCTCTGCCACACAGACCCCTCTTCCAATCTCCCTGTCTATGATACAATCCTGAGCCTAAACAGGATTTCATGAAAGCTCTCTTTAACCATCCCAACCAGAATTCTCTCTTCTCTGAGCTCCCGCAGGGCTACACTTAAATTGTTTTTTGGTGTTTCATACATTCATTCTGGCATTTAACAAACACAATTTGAGTATCTACTATATGCCTGATGCTAGAGGTAGTGTACTTAACGGTCAAGGCTACAAATTCTGGAACCAGAAACTCACAGTCCAAATCCTGTGTCCTCTGCTCCATTCTGGGTTTCACCTATAAATAATATTTCCAGATACAAAGAGTTGTGAGTAGATTTACATGAAATCACAATTCTAAGAAACTTAATACAGATCTGGGCTCACAGTAAGAAATCAGTAATGATTAAATCTTATTTTAGTTGCTGGGGAAGCAATAGTGATTCAGTGGGATGTTGTCCTGCCTTAACAGCCTGATCTCTTCATGAGTGTTTATGTGTGTGCCTCACTTCCCAGCAGGCTGTCTCTGATCCCCCTAAGGGCACATCCCAGTCTCAGCTCAACCCCACTTAGCACATGGTCTAGAACATCCAAGGCTTCAATGTCTAGGTCTCTAACCAATGCCCATTGGCAGTCTGTCATTGTCAACACAATCAGTCAATCTGATGCCAGTCCTCACTTCCGCACAGCACAGTGGGCAACTCTGGTCTTCCAACTACATCTGTCACGTGCCATGTGTTCAGATATGAAATTATAGAAATGATGAGAAATTACAGCAGACTGAGTGTTCTGCCTTCCTTCTTCCCTGCTTGCTGTTTGGTGAAGGCAGGTTACTAGCATGTCTGGTGGATGAATTTCCCAGTGTGAGAACTCAGTGAGCCAGGGATGAGAGTGGGTGGGCAGAAGGTGAAGGACAGTGGCTGAGTGGGGAACAGAGCCACAGCCTCTGAAGCCACATGGTTGCCACTGACCTTTTATTGTTTGCTTGCCCACAATATAACCTCTCTGTTCCTAGTTTGTGAAAATCCTTACTATGTAGGTCTTACTGGGAGGTAGGGCTCTGTCCCACACAGGGAAAGTCAAAGGCCCAGCCATCCCCCTCCCATGTCCTGGCATTCAGGGCCTGGACAATGTGGCAGAGTTTGGCTTTGGGCTGCTGGCTTTGGTGAGTTCAGGTGAGCCAGGATAACCCTGGCTATCTCAGCATCTTTCTACCCCATTTCAGCCTCCAAGATGTCTGTCTGTCTTGGCGCCAGGAGGGATGTGGTTCACAGCTGAATCAAAGAGGGTGTGCCTTTTGCAGACAGCAATTTCTCAGCTCATGCTCCACTTCCCAGTTCTTCCCTTCCTTCCTTCCTTCCTCTCCTCCCCTCCCCCCCCCCATTTCTTTCTTTCTTCACAGGGAAGTTGAGAGAGAGAGAGTAAAACTGCAATTAGTTGCCTGTATTTGCTGTCTGGGTCTGCACCCAGCTCATCAAGATAGTGTTCACAACATTCACATGCCATATGTGTCACCAGGGGCTAATTGCAGCCTCAAAGACAGGGAATGGGAGAGCAAACTTGGGCCATAAGAAAGTCAGAAAAGAAGTTTTTTAAAAGGAAGTGGCTACTTATAAAAATTAGGATTCTCAAACTGGAAAGAACCCTAGACATAGAATCCAAGAATTCGAATCAATCTCAGGACTTGTCTAGTCAGAAATTCAAGCTATGGCAGACTTTGTACCCTGCCCATCCAGTAGCTCCCCCTTCTTCCTTTCTATCAGTACCCCAGTTTTATTCCGGTACTTGGGGCCCATGTATTTCATGGACATTCCCCAGGCACATTGATTGATTTAAGCTGATTAAGCTAATTACTTTTTTTTTTTTTTTTACCAGTGACTGGTTGAAGCACACCAATGTGACTCCACCTTAGCCAATGACATGTATAGGGAAACCTGTGAAGGCTTCTGGGAATATTTTCCTCATTTGTGAAAGATACTCTATGCGGATGCCTGGGTAGCTCAGTCAGTTGAGTGTCTGACTCGGGTCAGGTCATGATCTCATGATTCATGGGTTTGAGCCCCACTTCGGGCTCTGTGATGACAGCAAAAGGCCTGGAGCCTGCTTTGGCTTCTGTCTGTCTCTCGCTCTCTCTCTCTCTCTGCCCTTCCCTCACTCATGCTCTGTCTCTCTCTGTCTCAAAAATAAATTTAAAAAACATTAAGAAAAGAAAAAGAGACTCAATGCTTGTTCCTTCTACATTTGGGTGTATTTGTGTGAGGAAGTGTTACTTGCAACTGTGGCTGCCTCTTGGACCATGAGGGGTTACCCAAGAAAATCCAAGAGAAGCTGTGCCAGAGCTCTGACCTCATTTATGTGCTACATTATCTACCAGTGGACTCACCCTACTGACATGCTTGTCCACACTCCCTTCACTGGCCTCTGCTAGAACACCTCCAGGAATGGAGCACTCACTACCTTCCTGCCTCAACGCAGCCGAAACCTTTGGACAGAGGAGGATGAACTCTCTGATACCAAACTGAAATAAGATCCTTGAAACTAACGCCATGATAGAGCTTGATTTCTTCCCTCTAAGATTAGAAAGGACAAGTCATCATCCTCTTTCCAGAGACTTCTCTGCAGACCTTGGAGGACTGCTTTCCTGTCTTGGCTTTTGTAATTTTTCAGGGTCACTGAGATCTGCCATATTAAAGACCAGCTCAAACTCCTTCCTGAACCCATACCCTTGTGGATGAGAAAACCAAAGCTGAAAGAGGGAACAGGGCCTGCTCAAAGTCATGCAGCTTGCCAGAGGCAGGGCCCCTCAATAGCAAAAGGCTGATGGTGATAATGGTATAAAAAGAATATAGGCAATAAGAGCTACTGATCATTTTTAGTTGGGGAGGAATCAATCAGCTTCACAAAGGGAGGTGGTGTTTGAACTTGATCTTAAAGTATGAGTAGTACTTGAGTAAGAGAAAGAGAGAATGAGAGAGAAGGAAGACCCATAAGCAAATGTAAGAATGGCCTCTGTAGCAATGTCAACATACCTGGATAGTTTTATGGCAGAGACCTGAGCACCTTGTGAGATAATCCATCACTTCTAACTCTTAGAAAGTTCTTTCTAAAGTAAACAGAAGCCTACTTCTGTGCCTGTCATCCATCGTCCCTAAGTTTGCCTTCTAAGCCCCTCAAGAACAGGGACACTGCCTCATCCTCACAGCAGACCTTTGCCATGGGACAGGTCTCATATTTCACATTTCTCTAAATCTGAATACCCCAATCCTTCTGGCCATCTGCCACAGGAGTTTGCTCCCTTGCCCTGGTCATTAACCTTGGGACCTGTCCCAATTTCCTAACATCCCTTAAAGATGGTTGCCCAGAACTGAGCATAACACTCCACGGTGGTCTTCCCAGTGCAAATGGAAACCATCTACACCCACACAGCTTATAGTCTACATTATTAATTCCATTATCCTCATCAACATAACTTATGAACTATGCTAGAAAACTCTTTCCCAGCAAGATAAAAATTGCAAATAACATTATTGTTTATTTCAAGAACTTCCTGAGAGACCCAATGACTCTTCGACAGAAAGCATCAAGTGAGTTTGCACCCCAATACTCTCTGAACCCCTTGCCACAAGTCCTTGCCTTGCTGTGTCCACCAGTCCTAACCTATTATGTCATGAGCCTCATCCAACCAGAACCAAGCACTGCCTTTTCCTCCAGTTGAAAGACTAATCCTAAACCAGACTTCAAAATTCCAGTCCAACTTTGTTGGAACCCCTCCTGGATACTCTTAAGACTCTGTTGAAGTAGAACTTTCCCTACTACAGTAAAAATAAATTCAGTTTTTCCTATCAGCAGATTGCTTTGGTGATACCTTGGAAAGACAACAATGGACACCAGCGAACAATAGAAAAAGAAGTACCATTATCACTCTTACTCACTTGCTCAGGGCATCACTTTCCAGTCCTCTAACCTCCTAGGTGCTCTCTCCATAGACTGTGAAGAGGCTATTCCTCTCAGGATTTCCAAAGGGCTCCAGTGGCCGTCTCTTTCCATTTACTCCCATATTTTGCAACTTGAGTTTTTCTCCATGGAGTTTAAGGAAGAGGAACCTGTAAATTGCTTGACCTGTTCCACCAGTTACCCATCACCACTGCCCATCTTATTTCACTCAATTGCCCCTCTCTCAATATATAGATAAATTAATCTAGAAATATCAATAGATACACAGGGCGACAGTGCTCCTTGTTCCCAATGGCCTCCTTTACTCTGTTTATGTTCTCTCAGCATTTTCTCTTTCAATTCTGACTGCTTCCAAAATGGTCACACTCCATGTTTTAACACATCTTTAATTGCTTTTTCTTTTTTCTTGGGGAAATTTCAGGCCATGCTTTCTGTAGCAGTCCATGTTCTATTGGATTAGCTGTGGAACAATTAGTTTTGTAAGTGAAAGTGTCTAGGAAATGGATTCCAAAGTCCTCCTGTCTGGGTGTGTGACCTTCAGCTGGATGACTTTGTGCAAGTCCCTCCCCTTTGTCATCCCAGCTTCCTCCTGTGTCAAGGAGGATCCAGATGGATGGTCTCTGAGGGCCACATAGTCCCTTGGGGTCCTACAGTTCTCTGATTCTATGCTTAAAGCAGAAGGCATTTGGAAGAAAATTTTTTGCTGGTATTTTAAATTATAAAAACAAAATGTATTTGTAAAACAAAAATGCACAAAACCTAAGATGTGAGTTTTTCTTGTTTTTCCCATCAATCCTCCTGGAGAGGGCATTTTGGGAGCAGTCAATGCATGCTTTTTGATGATATTGACCCCAGTGATCCCCAATTCACTGGGACAACTAAAGGCTATTCTGAGAAGGAACTGTGTGTGTTCTTACAGTTTCTCTTTTCCCTGGAGGAAAATTTCAGAATTTTTCATGCTGTTTAAGAATTTCACAGCTCAGCTGCCTGTGACCTCACCTATGTCTTTGTCAGAAAATAGAACACAGAATCCTGGCCTTAAGCCAAGACTCAGATTTGTAGGGACCAAGATGTTGGGAGAGCCAGTGACCAGGGCACTGGCTGTCTCACAGCAGCCATGGCTGGAGGGCCAGAGACTAGAGCTTAAGGCAATAATATTGACCTCAGCACTTTAGTTTTCTCACAAACATGAACATCATCTTCTGTGTGTCTAAAGATTTATTTAATTGGAGTTGGACTCTGTAGCAGGGAACTGAGATAATACAAATTGTTGGAGAATAACAGAGGTGCATTTTTATTATCTGCCATTCTGGGGAAGTGGCCCGTTAGAGAGAAAAGGATTGAGGGCACTGACCGCTAAAGTTCTCAGCCATGTGCTTGCCTCCTTCGCATGTCCTCCAGGCCTGCCTCAGGGAGGGTCAGATCTGAGGGAGGAGGAGTGAATAGAACTCAGCGTGTCCTCAGAAGGATTATCTCAACACTGTCATGTGGGTGTGGGTGAGAGGTGTGGTTCAGTGTTCAAGAAGGAGCAGGTGCTGGGAGAGGCATGCAAGAGAAGGGGGACAAATCAGGCTGTTCAGAAGGCAGAGGGGCAGCAGAAGGAGGGCTGGCCACAAGACACTGGGGGTGGTTAAATAGGGAAATTTAATGAGGAACAGTTGGCTGAAACTGACCCGTGATAGCAAACAAGCCACAACACACCAACAGTCCCAGGCCTCAGTCCCCGAGGGGCCTGGAGAGGCTCATTGGGGGTTAAAGAAGCAGAAGGTAAAATAAAGCCCAACATGTTAAGATACTTGCCATAATACTGCTAGCTCATTTACTCATCCATTCACTCAATAAATGTTTACTGAGCCTTTGTATGTGCTAGGCTTAGGGATATAATGATAAATAAGAGAGACATGGTTCTTGTTCTTATGAAGGCTTCAGTTTAGTTAGGGAGACAGACATTAACTTAATTTCAAGGTGAATGTCCAGGCAAACAGGCAGGAATAGAGGACTGGGCATCTGGGTATGGAAAGGATAGAGAATGACTAGCACTGCAAACTAGAGGGCAGAGGGAGCAGGTACTGACAAAGAAGTAAATGATATGGGACAGGGTGGAGGAAGGTCACTGGCATAATCCTGAGGAGAGATGATGGCCCTAGGGTGAGGACTGTAGCTTCTAGAAGGATAGGAGGTACTTGGTAAACATTAGCTTCCATCCTTTATTCTTGACCTCAACCAGCCCCTGTGGAATGGAGGATATTATGGACTGCCCTGGCTTACCATGAGGATTGAGCAAACCATGTTGAAGCCCTGGGCAACCTGCACAGTGTTACACAAACAGAGATATAATTACTAAGAGATGATGGTGATCCATGATAACAAGTATAATGAAATGTGATCTGGGGGGTCAGTAGGCTTGTAAAATAGCAGAAATATCCAAAAAGCCTGTATCTACTATCTTCCATATGCAACAGATATGGATGGGAGCAGCAGGCCTGGCTAGGAAGAGCTTGGAATGTGGTCAGAGAGACTTGGAATTGAACCTTGATTCTGCCACTATAAGCTATATGACCTTATGAAACCAAGCCACCTCTCCAAATTTTATCCTTTTATGTGAACAATATGGATAATGCTGTCTAGATCAGAGGGTTGTCACCGGCAAGCACACTAACATGTTGAGCTCCTGGCACACTCCAGCCAGAAGACCACAGTGTCACTTGCAGGTCAAGGAGTAACCTGACCCTGCAGTGCCTCTTTCTGCATCTGTGAAATGTGAATGTTGATAGTTCTACATCCTTGGGTTTAATGATGAAATCATACAGCATGAGGAAAGTACATAAAGCAATACCTAACCCCGTCAGTGTTCATTATAACCAAAATAGATGCCGTACCCTTACTCCAGGCTTCCTCTGACTATTGCCTGTAGCACTTACCTGTGGAAGGGAGACTCCTTTAGCACAGGAAGGTCCTGGTTTCCAGAGTTTTGTGCTGTCTCACCTCCCTGTAGGGAGCAACGCAGAAGTTGTTTGGGATATATGGCTGAACTCAGAATCTTTTGGTAACCTTGACAGAGCCTACAATTCTTTTATAATTCTAAGGTCTATCATTCTCCTATAGGTGGTCGGGATAGCTCCTGTATTAGTCAGGGTTCTCCAGAGAAAGAGGGCCAATAGTAGATAGATAAATAGATAGATAGATAGATGATAGATTTATATTCATAAAGATAGGTAGTTAGATAGATGACAGATAGATAGATTTAGATACATAGAGATGGTAGGTAGGTAGGTAGGTAGGTAGAGAATAGATAGATGAGAGAAATTTTAAGGAATTAGCTCCTGTGATTTTGGAGGTTTTCAGGGTAGGCCAGCAGTCTGAAGACCCAGGGAAGAGTTGCAGTTCAAGTCCAAAGGCAGACTGCTGGCAGAATTCCTTCTTACTCCAGGGAAACCAGTCTTTTAGTCAGGTCTTCCTTAAACTGATGGGATGAGGCCCATCAACATTGTGTAAGGCAAGCTGCTTTACTCAAAGTCTATTGATTTAAATTAATCTCATTCAATAAATACCTTCACAGAAAACATCCAAAATGATATTTGACTAAATATCTGGGCATTATGGCCCAGCCAAGTTAAAAGGCACATAATATTGACTATCATAGCTACTTTCTTCTGCTTTTCTTCTTTATTAAATCTTCTGGATTCAAACTAAGGCTTTGAAAGAAACAGAAACATCCTTAACTTCCTGTGGGCCTGAAACAGACCCTAGGACCTCATAAGGCTCACTTATCTCCCTTAAGATGACTTAGTATCGGCCTGGAAATCAGTGATTCCAACTCCAGCTGGAGATGGAAATGCAGACCTAGAGAAGGGTAATAATTTACCCAGGTCACACAGCAAAGCCAACCCTACAGCCTTAGGCTCCCAACCAGCTCCATGTTCTCTGAGTGGGTGTTAACTCCACTCTGCTATCCCTCAAAGGCTGAGGAGAGACTCTTTGAATGTATACAGAGGCCTCTGTCTGTGAGCAGAAAGATCAACTGTTTCTAAAGGGAAACTCCCAGCCTTTTACTTACAGCACACTCTTTTTTCTCCCAAATTTGTTGTCGTCAGCTGAGCTAAACTGAATTGAGAAGATCAATGACATTAATTTGCACTGAGAAGTTAGTGATTTTCCCCCTCCAGATATGACAAGTCTCCCTGAAGTTTGTGATCAGATACACTATTTTACATCTTCTGCTGATGTTTCCTCAGAAGAATCACAGAATCTTGGAGCAGGAAGGAGCTTCTAGGAGAGTTTTATTCAGTTCCTTCAATTTGCAGATGAAGAAACAAAGACCTGGGGAAGTCATGTGCCCCAGACAGTAGGAAACAGTAACCAGCTGCTCTAGCAGTGTTCTCTTCCTTTATCTGGACCTTGGTCCTAGGAAGGAAGAGCTTAGGGTTGGTTCAGGTGGAAGAGATGTGGAGAGGAAGGCTCCAAGGAAACCACTCCCACAGTACAGGTGAGATGTGATGGGGCCTAGGATGGTTGCAAGGTAGATGGGGAAGATGAAGGCTCGACATTGTATGTAAAGACAATTCCAAGAGAGAACTGCTGTGATATAGTGACTGGTTAGATGGGAGTCAGGAGAACAGACTTCAGAGTTCCTGACTTGGTTGCTGGGTAAATACACATTCACCCTGGGTAAATAACCAGGACCAGGAATGGGTAGGAGGAGAGAGACTTAGAGGGATAGGCAATGAGCTTTGTACATATCAGGGGAGGTATTTGTGGGATGCCCAGAGAAGACTATTCTGGTAGGCAGTGGGATGTGTGGACCTGAAGCTCAAAGCACAGGACTGAACATAAGATATGGGATTCCACCAGCATGTTCTGGAAACTGGACCCATGGGAAGGAGGATCTGGCAGGGAGAGCTCCTGACCAGCCAAAAGTAGACCCAGAGCATCTCCTACCTCTGTGTTTGTTACACAAAGTCATATTCTCACAGGAGAATGACAAGGGATTACAGAAACCTCCCCAAGGAGGGTTTCTGTCCCACATTTTCACAGTCTACACTTCTTTTGACCAATATCTCATATGTCGGTTGATATGATACTGTCCCTCCTGCCCCAAAGAAGGCAACACCCAAATTTTCAGGAGAAGCCATACTGTTTGCTGCTTTCTATCTTGATAAAGAGTGTCCTAGGAGTTGGGAAAGCTTGGGAGAGGAGGGTACATATGTGACTGTCATCTCAGTCTCTCCACCACCCGAGGTACTCCAGGCTGGGTACAGCATCTGCTGAATTCTCTGACCCCGCCCAACCCAGGCAGCTCCAAAGCCACACAGAAGGGACAGAGCTAGCCACTGGGAGGTTAAGTGGCTTTCTCCAGTACCCTAAGTGCAGCATTAAGAACCAGTGTCAGTAATTTGTCACCTTGAGTTCTCTCCAGCTGCTTAGTAATTCATGTTAAATCCTAAATGAATATGTATGTTGCTTCCTGGAAGTTTTCAAAAAAATAGAGGTCAAGAGAAAATGGAAGCATTTCTGGGATTTCTAGATCAGGTGACTTAACCTTTTTTAAAAACATTATTTTTAAATAACTCATTGTAGAGTTAGCAGAAATTCCATTCAGAAGGACTCTGGCATAGCAGCATGAGTTGACAACTCTTCTTCTAAATTATGTATTATTTATTCAGTGCCAACTATAAACTCAACAGGTGACAGGCTAAATTAAATTTCCTGGCACACACATGCAGAGTTCAAAAACAATGGACTGACAGCAGCCTAGTCTTGAGGTGACCCCTCCAAGGAGGAGGACTAAGAATGTTGGTGGTGAGGATTTTTCCTCGCTCTAAATGTGGAAGGGGAGCTTGGGTGCACCTCTGGGTGCCCAGCCCTGTGCTGGGCATATGTGATGAGCTGTCCATATGTGATGACGTTTGTTCTCCACCACAGCATGTGAGATGTGTATCATTATCTCCACTTCACACGTAAGCAAATGTAAAAGCTTCCAGGGTGATAGTAACTCACCTAAAGCCTCAAACCCGTCTCCAATTCAAAATCCAGAGCTCTTTTAATTAAGCATTAGAAGAAGCCAGCAGCTGTTGTGTAGCGAGCCTCCAAGAGGGCCCCAGTTAACAACTCTCAGTGTAAACACCTTTGTGTAAGCGCCTTTATGCTGAATCAAAGTTGGCCCCGTAACCAACTGAATGTGGAAGAAGTGATGCTGTGTGATTTCTTCTAGGTCATAAGAAGTCTTTTAGCTTCTTGTTCTCTTAGAATGTTTGTTCTGGAAGTAGTGAAGGGGTTCAGAGCAAGCACTCCCCAAATGTGCCACTTTGGCATATGAACAAATTTGAGCTGAAGACAATTGACAGCCTGCAAGCTTAAGAGATTTTGCCCCTCCCTTAGCTATCTAGAAGAATCTAAACTGGGAGGTCTTTCCCAAAAGAACTATTACCATAGGTATATTTTATCTGAATGACCCATCTATATGGGAGGGCAAACATCTAATTACCAAGCATCTGCTCTTCTTTTTGCCCCTTGAATTTCCCTCCTCCTCTTTGAAGCCCTAGGCTCCTATCCTATTCCTTATCTCAGGATATATGCCTCATTTTACTTTTCTGTCTCTGAATCTCTCAGGTATGTGGGGTTCCTATATATAGGAAATTAAATTTTATTTTCTCATTTAATTTGTCTCATGTCAACTTAATTCTTAGACCAGCAGGAGAGATATTTGAAGGGTATAGAAAATTTTTTCCTCCCCAACAGTAGCCAGATGCCATGTAAGAAGTCTGACTTCTCTGAGACCACCATGCTGGAAGGAGGCCCAAGCTAAACAAATAAAAAGGCTACGTGGAGAGAGACCTCAACCAGCCCCCAGGTGTTCAAACCATCCCCCTGAGGCATAAAATATGTGACTTAATGAGTCATTTTGAATGTTCCTGGTCAGCCAAATCTTCAGATGGTTCCAGCCCCCCAGCTGCCATCTGACTACAACCACCTGAAGAACCCCAGGTAAGAACTGCTCAGCTGAGCTCAGCCAACCCTCAGAATCATGGGAAAGAATAATACATTCTTGCTGTAAGTAAGCAAGGTTTGGGGTTGTTTGTTGCACAGTGATAACTGAAGCAATTGGGTTTCTGATCTACTTTTCCTACAACGGTCATTAGGACTATTTTTATTAACCTGTGTTAACTATATGTCAGACACTATACTAAGTATTCTATGTTTATTATTCCATTTGATTTTCATAAGAACCCTATGGGACAGTATGTATTATTATTCCCTATGCTTTACATATGAGAAAGGTTCTGAGATGTTAAGTAACAAGCCCTAATTCACACAGCTAGTAAGTGGAAAAACAGATTCAAATCCCACACTCCAACTCTAGACCTAATGCTTTGCTCTGTTACTAGATGCAAGTGAGCCAGGGAACTGACCCGTGATGGATGGGTTCAGATTTGGGGGATTTCCTTTGGAAAGTCTTACTTAGCCTTGAGAGCTTTTTCTAGAAGTTTTAGAGCAGCCACCTGGGTTTGTGCTGAGTTTTCTGGGGACAAGCAGCCAGGGCTTTGTGAATTCATTCACACAGAGAAACAAATGGTTCTGACCTTTTCTTTTTAAAATGTTTTTCAAGGGAAGTCAGTGCTGCCAGCAGCATCTAGATTGATGGCATTGGATGCTGAGAAGTAGAGCCTCCGCCCTGTGTCGCATCACTTGGTACCTTGGGTCAGAACAGCCAGAGACGCAGCAGGGCTTGGAAATGTCACATCGATTGCCTATTACGAACACGGTCTCCTTCCCTTTCCTCCTCACCTTTTTGCTGTACTCATCTGTGGGACATTAGGGGCTGCTTTAGATATCCTGGCCTCAGAAGAAAAGAGACAGAAAAAGGGGGAATCCATTCACATAAAATTAGAGGGCAAAAGAAAGACAGGAAATAAAGGGTGGGGGTAGAGCACCAGGTCTCTAGGTGAGGACATATGAGCCAACACTTCTGTATTCTCCAGGCCGGGCCAAGTGTGGGCAGCAGGTCAAAGCCGTATGGTTCCATGCGCCCCTGGGACATGTCCTTCCATGGGAGCGGGGTACAAGGGGCTGTGGCTCGGATAGCTGTGGTGCCTCTTGTTCTAGGCCTACATGTTGAAAACTGCCTCTCCGGTGTATGCCTCTGTTTCTCTTCTCTCTCTTTCCTCCAGCCAGGCCTGTCCGTGGTGCCTGCCCTCCGAATGCACAGCCCCACCTGCAGAGTCATCCTGACACAGGCACGGGTGGGGCACAGAAGTGGCACCGGTACATGCTGAGGTGCACAAGATCTCCTCTGCTCCGAGGAACAAATGTTAGCCTGGTGGGAATGTCTTCCACATTCCAGCCTCCCAAGACCTTCCCTTCTGCTCCCCTGCCTCTCCATCCCCATCGGGTACTGCCCTGCTAACCAGAAATCCTCCACCTGCACAGCTTTCATCATGGCTGGGGAAGTCTCTTTACCCCGCCCGCTGTCATTACCTTTCCCAAACCTCAGGAGCATACTTTTACCGTTTTCCCCATATCCACACACCATATGTACTGGTAGTTATGTACTAGCTTTTTTTTTTAATGTTTTTTTTTAAATTTATTTTTTGAGATACAGAGAGAGACAGTGTGAGCAAGGGAGGGTCAGAGAAAGAGGGAGACACAGAATCCGAAGCAGGCTTCAGGCTCTGAGCTAGCCATCAGCACAGCGCCTGAAGCGGGGCTCGAGCCCACGAACCGTGAGATCATGACCTGAGCTGAAGCCAGACGCTTAACTGACTGAGCCACCCAGGTGCCCCTGTACTAGCTTCTTTAAATTGACTTTTCCTTCATACATGAATTAATTTACTTTAAAAGTGAAAACATAAGATAAAAAAAAGAATCACTCACCATAAACAGGAGATATCAAACAAATGAATGCAGTAACAAAGTGTCACTAAATTTAAGTTAAATATTGTTATCTGCCAAGCTATCTACTTCAGACTTGGCCTGTATTTATTAAAAAGAATGTTGCTATCAGTTAAAAATGCACCAATGGAGGATGCCTTGGTAGCTTAGTCAGTTAAGCGTCTGACTTTGACTCAGGTCATGATCTCATGGTTCACAGATTTGAGCCCTGCGTTGGGCTCTGTGCTGACAGCCCAGAGCCTGGAGCCTGCTTTGGATTCTGTGTCTCCCTCTCTCTCTGCCCTCCCCCACTCATGCTCTGTCTCTCTCTCTCTCTCTTTCAATCTCTCTCTCTTTCTCTCAAAAATAAATAAACATTTTTTAATGCACTAAAGGAGGCTGTCTTTTTAATGGAAACTAAAAAAAAATCAAAGAGAATGAAAAAGGGCAAAATCCTCTTACTCTACAATTTAACGCTGTTCAGTGTTGTGTTTGTATCCAGTCAAAATCATTTCTCCTTCCACCCATGGCTCAAATCTCATGCTGTGATAGCCACTGTGCCAACCAATTCTGATATGTCTTTAATGACAAGCTCAAAGCTTCTCTGCCTCCCAAAGTCTTCCTTACCACTCCTGCCTCTATCTTTCCCTTCTTTCTTTAAGTATTTATAGTAACAGATGCCATTTTATAGTGAGAAGGTACCATTTATTATGACATTTATTTTTTACCTTTTCTTCTGGGGCTCTGTGTCCTATTTTTCCAGGGTCTTACACTCCTAGAAGGCAGGAACTGTAAATTCTTTTTTACCGTGTGCACTTGTGAAGGGAGAGTGGTGGGGATTTTGCACAGTCTCTTTCACGCTACTGAGCACAAAGGTGATGCTTGATTTACCCTCATAAATTAAATGTAATTCCTTATTACTGCTACTTATAATTATGTTGCTCTTAAGTTGATTTTATGTCTTCATATCATATAATATGTATAATAATAACAAAAGAATGTCCCAATTCAGCATGTTTATTTCATGCAGTGTCCAATACAGCACAATTCTGACGTGACAAGAGGCACTGGCATAATCACCTCCATGTTGTATAAAGGCTGTGTTGTCCTGAGTTACAGTTACGCACGTCAGAGGGGGAAAGCATTTGAGATCTATAACTGAGTAAATTTCTTCCTCATCTCTTACTTATCCATTCAACAAATCTTGACAGAACACCTACCACATAACAAACACTAGTAAACGCTAGAGGAATAAAGATGAAGAATAAGTTGTTTCTGACTTGGAGAAGCTCATAATGTAGAAAGACAGATGACATGAAAACCAATCATTACAGCTCAATGGAAACGTAATAATGCAGGTACACATAGTACTCTGGGAGCCAGGACTTTGGTTCTGACTAGGAATGCTGGAAGACGTTACACAAAAGAGGTGACCTTTGAATTGAGCTTCAAAAATAGCCAGCCTTGCCAGAGAAAAGGGCAGCCCAGGCTAGGGTGTGAGTCGGAGCAAAGGCATGGAGGCTTGCCTCTGGCTGTTTCAGAAGTGGTCAGTGATTACAGATGATTATGGTATAGAATATCTGGAGAGACGGACAGGAGATAGAGCTGGAATGAGAAGAAGAGGCCAAACTGGGGAGGACTTTATGTGCCTGGCAGTGGGGAGTTGTTGAAGGTCTCCAAACAGGAGTATATAACAAAGATGGCTACTCCCCTACTGTAATACTTACTATTTCCTTCCCTCCTTTTACAGAATCCTGCTGTTTAGCTGAGACTATTAATTTCCCAAACCAAAGACTGCATTCCTCAGCTTCCCATGCACTTAGAGGCAGCCATATGAATAAGTTTTGACAAAGAGACATAAGCAGAGCGTTGTGCAGAACTTATAGGAAGGCTATTGAAAGGGAATTGATTGGCTAAACGAGCCCTGGTTTTCCCTGCTGCAGCTCTTCTTCTTCTGATTTACAACTTGGACTTGATAGTTGGAGTTCCAGCAACACTTTGGACTGCAAAGTCACTTTAACAATGAAAGCCAGAACCAAAAATGGCAGCATAGAAAGAGAAGCCACCAACCCTGTGTGACATCTTTTCTTTTATGGAAATGAAGCTTTTATGTTATTTAAATAAATGTTATTTGGGGAGTTTTATAATATCTACCCAAATTTAACCTTAATAAATACAGGGACTCATGGTGTCTCTGATTTAAAGACCATGTCTGAGGGGCGCCTGGATGGTTCAGTTGGTTGAGCATCTCTCCTTTGATTTCTTTTCTTTTTTTAATTTTTTTATTTTTTAAGTGTTTATTTATTTTTGACACAGAGAGAGACACACACACAGAGCATTAACTGGGGAGAGGCAGAGAGAGGGAGATACAGAATCCAAAGCAGGATCCAGGCTCTCAGCTGTCAGCACAGGGCCGACCACGGGGCTTGAACTCACAAACCATGAGATCATGACCGGAGCCAAAGTTAGACACTCAACAGACTGAGTCACCCAGGCTCCCATCACCCTCAATTTCAGCTCGGGTCATGATCCCAGGATCATGGCATCAAGCCTTGTGTCACACTCCTTACAGAGCATGGAGCCTGCTTAAGGTTTTCTCTCTCTCTTCTTCTGTTCCTCTTCCTGCTTGTGCACTCTCTCTCTCTTTCTCATATTAAAAAAAAAAAAAAGACCATGTTTGATAACTCCACTTTCGGGATCTGCTTTGGATATGCATATGTCTGTTTTTTTTCTTCTCTTGGTTTTCAGTCATTTGATCCTGCCTCCTGGTATCCCTGGCAGTTTTCTATTGAAATCAGACACTGAACACAGCTACACTGTCTAAAACAATAGCTACTAACCACATGGAACTATTAAAATAAAAATTAAATTAAATTAAAAATTCAGTTCCTCAGTTGCACTGGCCACATTTTACATGCTCAATAGCCAAATGTGACTAGCAGCTACCATATTAGCCACTGCATATTATAGAATATTTCCATCATTGCAGAAAATAGAGATTATTCAATGCTCTGGGGGATATTGTTTTCCTCAAGAGAGGGAACTTTCATTTCTTTTCTTTTAGCATTTTTTTTACATTTATTTATTTTTGAGAGACAGAGTGAGTGTGATCAAGGGGAGGGGCAGAGAGAAGAGGAGACACAGAACCCGAAGCAGGCTTCAGGCTCTGAGCTGTCAGCACAGTGCCGGACACAGGCTTGAACCCACAAACTGTGAGATCATGACCTGAGCTGATGTCAGACACTAACCAACTGAGCCACCCAGGCACCCCAAGAACTTCCATTTCTGATCAGCAATTAGGTGAGGGACTCCTTTGGTTTGATAGATCCTCTGCTCTAACTTTGGTTTTTCTGGTCCCACAAGATTGTTGGATCCTTGCCTCAGCTTCTTAAACTCCAAACTGCTTACACATGGGCAAATGCCTCAAGAAAGGCTCTGTGCCAAGTTTACCCCTTTGTTCTTCCCTTCTTTCCAGGATCTTGTCCCTTCACATTTTTGGTCTTGGTAGCTCTCCAATGACTTCAAATGGATTTAAAATATATATATTTAAAATATTTTCCAGTTATTTCTGTCAGGAAGGTTGGTCTGATACAAGCTAATCTGTTATAGCTGGAAGCAGAAGTTGTATCTCTGTTTTAGGCACATGGTTCAGAGGCGGTACAGAGAAAGTCTGGTAGGATATTCTTAAAAAAGAGGCAATGAAAGTTTGAACTAAGGAATCGGAGAGGAAAGGGGAAGATTAGAGAAATCTGGGCAATTTTGGAAAGTTGAGTTAGCTGGAATCAACCTTGGATTAGATGTGGGGCATGAAAGAGGAAGAGGAAAAGGAAGAATTCAAGAATGTCTTCAAGTCATGGCCCTCAGGCATCTCAAGCAATAGGTTGGATGCATCCTTCTAAGCCCACTTAAAGGAATGGGGCGCAGGGCAGAGTAGAACCATTCCGGTGGCTCTGAAGGTGACCACATCAAACGTGCTGCATGCAATGCCCTGTGCCAGTGAAACTGGAGGAAGTGCCACCTGTTATGTCTGGTGGTAGCAGCACCTTCCCCGGGCTCCTTCCACAGCATGGTTTTCATGTGATTCTGGTGGTTTTTCTTCCTCCTCCACCCCTTCCCCTTTTTCCTCCTCTTCTCCCTCTTCCTCCCTGCACCTCCTCCTCCTAATTTTCCTCATCCTTTTCTTCCTCCTACCCTTCCTCCTCCTTCTCT
This sequence comes from Suricata suricatta, assembly GCF_006229205.1. NCBI lineage: Eukaryota > Metazoa > Chordata > Mammalia > Carnivora > Herpestidae > Suricata > Suricata suricatta. The sequence goes on from NC_043704.1 coordinate 73,264,869, forward strand.
TCTTCCTTCTCTTCTAGCTCCTCCTCTTCCTCTTCCTCCTCCTCCTCCTTCTCCCCCACTCCTTTTTTTCCTTGCTTCTCCACACATCAAGACAATTCTGATACACTTTGAATGAACGCGCTTTCTGTTTCTGAAGTCCATTTCTGTTGCTTACAGCCCAGAACCCTGAAGGATAAAGAATTGTACTCTCATAATATGCAATGTATCCTTTACAGAGGGTTTTCTCCCCTTGGATTAAATTCCAAAATATAGTTTATAAGCACACTTGTCCTGTTTTGTAAATATTCTTAGAAGTGATAAGAAAAGGCCAAAGTATAGAGATGAAGGATGAAGCGGAATGGCTATTCCAAGCAGTGGTAAGTAGTGTAGTAAATATCTATTGCTTAGTTGAAGCCATGAAAATGGCTGATTTTTCCCAGACATTGAGTAGCATTAGAAAGAAATAGAGTTCGTGAGTTTTTATTTAGTCTATCCCCTTCACCAGTCGAGGTGAGATTTTCCCTTCTGGGGATGCTGAGCTAACTCCAAGGACTCCGGATATATGACTTCCTCCTAGCCCGTTGCTGTGCTGGCCAAGCAGAGGCCCGCCCAGCATTTACCCTTCAGCCTGGCCTGAATGAAACTTTCTCCTCCTGGACACGAGTGGTCTGACCTGAGGGCTGCACTCTGCTCCCTGGAGGGTCTAAAAGCTGCTTGGAGAACAGACCATTCATTCTTACTGGAGGCAGGTCCCTAAGCTGGACACCCAGTGGGCAGAGGGCAGATTTAGGGGGTCTTGTGGGCTTCGGTTACTCTTTTAGAGCTAATGTTGTGGTTGGACTGGCTCTTGTTATTTTATCCCCTTGTTATTACTATTATTGCAAGACACCCTCAGCAATAACTATCAGGAAACTTTGCAAGAGACAAGGTTTATTACTTACAATTTCTTGGAGGTCACAGAGCATGCCTGGGGCCACATAGCAAGGTCAAGGGTAAATAGAGGAAGTGTGGAGCTTGGGTTCTGCTTCCATTAGGGTTGAGGGAGGGGGCCTAAAGTTTTGCAGCTTCACTAATGCAGCTTCATTAATGAATGTAAAACAGAAAAGCAGGAATTAAAGCACAAGGAAGTCCAGCCATCAGGGCTTATGTGACAGAGGCATCACCACTACATCAGGGTGGTCCTGGAGGCTAGCAAACCACAGAGGCAACTCGGAGGTTGCCTGACACTTGGGTTTCTGCTGTTCAGATATGAGCAGAAGTCTGAGCCTGGAGGGCACTGCTGGCATTCGGGAGGTTAAGTCACATGAACAATACTTTGGAAAGCTGACTCCAAATGCAAAGAGGTGGGAGGGGATCTGCTGGCTAGGATCCACTGAGTAGAAATCCACGTGAGAAGTGATGCACATTTGCACAGGAGAGTGTGGTAGGGATATGGGGGGAGTCTGGGGGAAGGGCTGAGAGACATCTAAGAGACAATGATAGAACGTGGGCAAGATATAGGGTGACCGCTAAATGCTCTTCTCTAAGACAAGTCCACAGGAAGAACCACAGGATGTGGAAGGAAGATGATGATCTCTGTTTGGATATGGTGGTTTGATGTATCTAGGACATTCAAGGCAGCTGGACAGACTGTGAGTCAAAGGACCAAGGGCAAGTCCTAAGGGAGAGATCTGGATTTTGGAGTCTTTGGTCAGAGCTGGCCTCTCTGAGCCACCCCTACAATAGACCCTCTGGTGATGGTCTGAGTGTCTGCATATGAGCTGCCCCTGATCTCCTGAGGCTGGACTCCCATTCACACTTCCTTGTGCCATCTTCTGCTAGGACCACACCCCCACTCCCACAGATGACCCACACTGTCTGGTGCGCTGGCCATGTCTGTGGGCCCCAGTCCTCACAATACATCCCATCCTGCCTTTAGAGGAGCTGGAGTCCTCTAGCAGAAAAAAGTCAAGGGCTCACAGTTTAATGGGACTTCCAACTTCTCAGAGCTGATTATGTGGCAGAACTATACCCACCCAAGAAGGCTGTAAAAGCATATGCAGTAGAGGAGCAATTGTCAAGGGAAATCTGTGCATGCTGAAAGATCTTGAGGAAAGTAGCACCTACTTAACTGAAGCACATGGGCTATGGCCCAGAACTTGGCTCCCACCAACGCCTAACTCATGTTTTACCAGTATTGTCCCCTGCCAGTACCTGTGGCCTCCAAGTTAACAGATGGTGCAGTCCTGATCATGTTCTAACCATGCAGCTTTTCTTCCTAGGATAGGCTTCCCCCACATGTCCTTCCCAATGAACGAGGACACATCCTTTGGCTGGTTTTCCTGTCACCTCTTCTCTGAAGGCTTCCTTCAGCCAGGATCAGTCTCCCATTCCCTATTCCACCTAGAACATCATCTGGAATAATGTGCTTGCAAGTCTTTTTCTGAAGGCTGTTGGAAGCCATTTCTGAACTCACTAAAGTTGAGAAAACTCCTTGTGAGGTAAGGCAAGTTTGCAAGTCCTCTTGCTGTCAGATGGTGATGGATATCCACCCCCACTTAATTAGTTTTGCTTGAGCACCGATCCCCAAGGCACCTTGTTGACTGGTATTGGGAGTGACTTGTCCCCTTATCCTAAAATATGCTGATTGCACCTTGTGAAGGAACTTACTGTAGGAATTTCTTCTTCTGTGATTATAGGAGCAAATATTACATTTCCTCGGAAACCTGTTTTACTTTCCCTCAAGAAAACAAGCTATTGACCCCTGTTCACAGCTTTTGCTGTCCCTTTCACTGACACCGTCCATCCTTCAGGGAGCCCTGGACTTGCTGGAGCTGGACTCTGACAGAAGGCCCTTTCATCTTTCTGGGTCCAATACCCAGTACAGTGCCTGGTACACAGGAAATTGATAACTATTTGTTATTAAGATGTCCACTTGCCAGTTTAATTCCACATAGTACTGGAAGTTCTAGCCAGACCAATTAGTCAAGAAAAAGAAATAAAAATCACCCAAATTGGAAAGGAAGAGGTAAAACTGTCACTATTTGCTTATGATATAATATTATATATGAAAACCCTAAAAACTCCATTAAGAAATCCATTAGAACTGATAAACAAATTTTGTAAAGCTAAAGGATACAAAAATCAAAACACAAAAATCTGTTGCATTTCTTTTCTTTTAAATTTTTGTAATTTTTTAAAATTATTTTTTGAGAGAGAGAGAGACAGACAGCGAGCAGGGGAGGGACAGAGAGAGTGGGAGACACAGAATCTGAAGCAGCCTCTAGGCTCTGAGTTGCCAGCACCAAACCCAGTGCAGGGCTCAAACTCTCAAAATGCGAGATCATGATCTGAGCCTAAGTCAGACACTTAACCAACTGAGCCACTCAGGTGCCCCAAATCTGTTAAATTTCTATACACTAATAATAAACTATCAAAAAAAGAAAATATGAAACAATCCCAATTACAATTGCATTAAAAAGAATTAAATACCTAGAATAAATTTAACCAAGGAGATGAAAGACTTGTATATTGAAAACTAAAAGACATTAATGAAAGAAATTAAAGACACAAGTAAATGGAAAGATATCCTTTGCTCATTAATTAGAAGAATTAATATTATTAAAGAGTCCATACTACCCAAAGCAGTCTACAAATTCAATGCAATATCTATCAAAATTCCAACCGCATTTCCACAGAAATTGAGCAATGCTAAAATTTGTATGAAATCACCCCAAAAAACAAAATAGCCAAAGCAATCTGTAGAAAGAAGAACAAAGCTAGAGGAATCACACTCCCTGATTTCAAACTCTGTTACAAAGCTATAGTAATCAAAACAGTCTAGTGTTGGCATAAAAACAGATAAAGCAACTGATGAAATGGAATAAAGAGCCCAGAAATAAACCCATACATATATGGTCAATTAATTTATGACTAAAGAGCTAAGAATATACAATGGGGAAAGGATAGTCTCTTTAATAAATGATGCTAAGGGGGATCCTGGATGGCTCAGTCAGTAAAGTGTCCAACTTCGGCTCAGGTGATGATCTCATGGTTGATGAGTTCAAGCCCTATATCAGGTTCTGTGCTGACAGCTCAGAGCCTGAAGCCGGTTTCAGATTTTGTGTCTCCCTCTCTCTCTGCCCCTCCCCTACTCGCACTCTGTCTCTCACTCTCGAAGATAAATAAACATTAAAAAACATAAAAAATAAAAAAACAAATGATGCTAGGAAAACTGGACAGCCATAGGCAAAAGAATGAAACTGGACCACTATCTTACATCACATACAAAAATTAACTCAAAAGGGATAAAGACTTGAATGTAAGACCTGAAACTAAAAGTTCTAGAAGAAAACCTAGGCAGTAAATTCCTTGACATAGGTCCTGGCAATGATTTTTTAAAATCTGACACCAAAATCAAAATCAACAAAAGCAAAAATGAAGAAGTAATACATCAAACTACAAAGTTTCTGCACAGAAAAGGAAACCTCAAAAGAATGAAGAGACAACCTATTGAATAGAAGAAAATAGTTTGCAAACTGTATATCTGATAAGGGTTGATATTCAAGGTAGATAAAGAACTCAATGACATAAAAAAAAAAAAACAATCTGATTTAAAAATGAGCAGAAGGAGTGCCTGGATGTCTCAGTCAGTTAAGCGTCTGACTCTTGATTTTGGCTCAGGTCATGGTTTCACGGTTCACGGGATCAAGCCTTGCATCAGGCTCCATGCTGACAGTGTGCAGAACCTGCTTGAAATTTTCCCTCTGCCTCTCCCTTGCTCTCTCTCTTTCTCTCTCTCTAAGAATAAATAAATAAACTTAAAAATGGGTGGAATTTCTGAATGGACATTTTTCTAAAGAAGACATCCAGATGACCAAAAGGTACATGAAAAGATACTCAACATCATTAATGATTAGGGAAATTCAAATCAAAACCTTAAATCAAAACTACAAAGCCACAACAGCCTCACGTCTGTTAGAATGGCTATTATCAAAAAGAAGAAATAACAAGCGTTGGTGAAGATGTAGAGAAAAGGGAACCTTTGTGCACTGTTGGTAGGAATGTAAATTGGTACAACTATGACAGAAAACAGTATGAAGATTTCTCAAAAAGTTAAAAATAAAACTACCATATGATTCAGAAATTCTACTTCTGTGTATTTATCTGAAGAAAACAAGAACACTAATTCAAAAAGACACATGAGTCCCTATGTTCACTGCAACATTACTTACAATAGCCAAGATATGGAAACAATCTAAGTATCCATTGAGAGATGAATGGATAAAGAAGATGTGGTATATATACACAATGGGATATTTATTATTCAGCCATAAAAAAGAATGAAATCTTGCCATTTGCAACAAGGATAGACCTTGAAGGCATTGTGCTAAATGAAATAAGTTGCACAGAGAAAGACACATTTTGCATGATCTCCCTTATGTAGAATCTTAAAAAAAAGTCAAGTTCATGGATACAAGAACAGATGGTGGTTGCAAGTGATCAGGGGTGGGAGATTTGTTGAGTTGTTTTCTTGGTTTAAATAAGTTGAATAAAATTTTAAAAAACCCAATTTGTCAAATGTATACATGAATAAAATGATTACACGAAAGAACTAGGAAGAGTCATGGTCTAGCCAATAGCGGACCTGAGTCCCGTCTGAGCCCCAACCTGCCTCGCTCTCTGACCACCTTGGCTGACACACTGTCCCCTCTTCAGCATCATCAGCTATAAAATGAAGGAAGTGGGACCCATTGTTAAAGATGGTCCTAATCTGATGTTCTGTAATCTATGAATGGACCTCATCCCAGTGCTTGCAGTGTGCAAATAAAGAGATTCCCAAAGACACAAAGCTCTGATAAGTACTCAAAGCCTTGTAGACCCCAAAATCTTGTCAAACCAAGAGCCACAGAAGCCAGGGAGAGCGTCAGGGAAGAAGTATTGGCAGCAGCAGAGAGGCAGAGGGAGGCATTGCGGGTGCAAGAAGCGGAGATACAGAAGGGAAACATGCATAGTATGTACTGAAGTCCAATGAGGAGTTGGTCCTGGGGAGTCAGGCAGGGCCCTTACCCTCCCATCATGCACCGGAATCACTTGCAGCTTTTTAGAAGGGCTTAAGAGAAGCATCTTTAGAGATATATAACGCAGTCCCCTCATCTTTCAGCTGGAGAAATGGAAGATAAAGGGGCTGGCCCAGGGCTTTGCAGAAGCTCTCCTGACTGAATCTGGAGCCTTCAGGGGATTGGCACATCTGTCTTCCCTATCTCCCAGGTGCCTCGTGCAGGGCTCTGTACCCAGAAGATGTTACATAAATGCTCAGCAGGGAAAAATAACCAGCCAAAGAACCTTGAAGGATTTTGTTCAGTGTGCTGAGCGGTTGCAGCTATTTGGGATGGGATTGGGGGAGGTTTGGGTAATTTTCCAAAGCTTTGGAGACCTGGCGTGGCTCATGGTGAACCTATGGGAGTAAAATGCTTGCCTCTGTGAAATGAATGAACACTCCCAGGGTACCAAGTGGCTGGGAAAAGAAGTAATTCACCAAATGGCCCCTTCCTGTCACAGAAAAACAAATGTGCTTCACATGGACATGGAAATTACTTATCACAAGAACATTTCTGAAAAGAGAATAATTTTATTAGGGCTGTTGGAATCATGACAAGAGCCAGCACTGTGATGCCATGGCCAGCCAGGCCTTGAGAGAGGTAGCGCCTCTTTATTTTCAGTAGAAGAGTCTTAAGACCGGCCAACGGAGAGAGAGGCAATGCGTGTGGAAATTCAGTAGGTCTTTTCCCACCCTGGCCTGGGAAACTAAGGCCCAAAGAAAGGAGGGTCTCCCACAGGCACTCAGGGCTGGGGCTGTGCCAGAATGGTCCCTCTCGGTGCAGCTCTGCCCTCAGCTGACCTCTCGGAGCCCCAGTGAGTCCTCCCTCCAGGTGACTGGGTCACTAGGTCCCTAGATTAGTGACTGGACACCCATCCCCCTTGCCCCTTTATTGCCGCTCACTTTCCATCGCAGGGCCTAGTTAGGTAGGGAACCTGGCAGCCTAAGGAACACCACGTGCACTCTACGGGTGAAGTAAATCTTCTCTTTGTTCCTGAGCCACAAGAGTTCATCTTTGATTAAAAAGACTCAAAATTGGAACACCTGGGTGACTCAGTCAATTAAATGTCTGACTATCATCCTTTGAAAACAAGACTTTTGAACAAAGAACTGGGAACAGGAGGCAGTAAAAGAGGGACTGGTATGTGCCCTGAGTGGGATCCTTTATCTCAGGTAACCTCATTATAGAGTATGTGCATAGCACGTGTGTGTGTGTGTGTCTGTGTGTTATTTACAGATGAGGAACCTGGGACTCAGAAATGCTTTAAAGATTACTTATGTTCCCATGTTTACCATCCACTAAGTGAGACCTCCCGTCAGGAAATCCTGGCGCTCTGGGATTGGAGCTCTCCTTAAAGTCCATCTTGTCCAATTCCTCCCCATACTCTCAGTATTGAATTTATGTTTCCTTTTCATCTTTGATTGATTTTTTTGCCTGTCAGCAACAACTATGCTTTGCTCAAAGCTCTTGGGCTGCAAACCCCACTCCGAGCAAGCTGGTCTGAATATTTCAAGACTTTGGCTTATCCTCCAACAAAAGCCTCTGTAGATTGAGGCCCAGAGGAGTATTTTCAGGGACCCCTATGGAAATAGCTTCCAACTTTTACTTTTCCCAGGAGGTAGGTCACCATAAAACAGGCTGAGCTGTGCCTCTCACCCTGCCCTCACTGAGTCGCTGAGCAGTCACTGTGCACTGTGTGCTGGCTGAGGGCTATCTAACACTGAACACCCAGCCCGGGGACACAGGGCTGGCTGCCAGGAGGATCCTGTTTCCCAGCACATGGCGCCTGGGCCCTATCCTCTTGCCGTCCAGAGTATGGCTGAACTTTGGGCCCCCACCTCTGTGTCAGCAGTACCCGATTTTCTTACTGCCAGTGGTTTCTGACAGGGTGACAAGGAAGAAGGAGCTGGGAGGGCAGAGCACAGACACGGGACCCTGAAAGCTGTAATTTTGGTCACTTCACCAACTTGGGTGACCCCTTTTACTTCTTAGTCTTGTCTTATTTACACCACAAAGCTGCGATGGTCACACTTCACAGAGGTGAAGCCCCAGCCTATGTGAAAGGAGCTCCTGCCAAGGGTATCTGTATTTTGAAAGGGGATCTGGAGGATTTGATAAAGCCTGTCTTTTCTAGCAGAACATCTTGGGGATGCAGACAGACACAGTAAACATTTGCTTTTACTGCCCAGTTTCTATCCCCTTTCTGTGGGGACTTGGCTTGCCTACCCTGTGTGGTCTGGTGAGGCTGCTGGTGGCAGTGGCCTGCCCTCTGGCCAAAGTTTTAAAACAGCAGCACGATGTGACCTTAGCCTGGTCTTTCCTTCCCAGGGAGTCCGAGGGACTTATTATGGGTATTAGAAAGTAGACACTGGTCAGGCATTGCCCACTTCTTCCCACTTTGTCCTCAGGATGAGCTGTCTGCCAGAAGACAGCTATCCCTGGTCCAGTCCTTGTGGGTGTTTCTATTTCTGGGGTTCTGTATGTGAAAGCATACTTACTCACATCACATTCTCTTAAAAAAGACTTAGCCAAAACACAGATGATATTTTGTTCTCCATTGGCTTCATTACTTTGTTGTATTCTCTTTTTGTCTTACTCTCTATTTTGTTGGTCCAAAACTCAGAGGGAGATGAGTGCTATTTTTAAAAATAAGGTGAGGATGCTTGACAAGCACTAGGCCAGTGGGATTCTCCTGGGATTTTGAGTCTTGGGAAACAGAGACCAAACTTGGTTGGAGCAGGGTCTTCTATAGGCTGTGCCTGGAGAGTAAAACATTTGATTGGATCTTGAAGAATAGACAAGATTTGGGGGCAGTGAGGGAGAGAAAGCAGGATGAACACAGACCAGGAGTAGAAAACCCCAAGGAGGGTTTACAGAAGAGCCAAGTGTAACTGGCTAACATATATTGCACACGTAGGTGAGTAGGAGACATGGTGAACCAGGGCCAGCTTTTGACACATATTGAATGCTGAATAAGGAATTCTGATTTTATACTGTGGGCATATAAAGACCCTGAACAATGTGAAACAAAGGGCTGTCACCTTCTGAGTAGACTGAGGCCAGATGAGGCACAACACAAAAGGGAACTGAGTTACAGGCCAGCTCTGCCAACTTGCCAGCATGTCCCACCCCCTACAATCCCACTGTCTTAACTTAATCAAGATTAACAGCCAGGCAAGGGAAATGAAAGAAAAAATGAACTATTGGGACCTCATCAATCTTCAGCACAGCAAAGCAAACAATAAACAAAACTAAAAAGCAGCCAACATAGTGGGAGAAGATATTTACAAATGACATACTGGATAAAGGGTTAGTATCCAAAATCTATAAAGAACTTACCAAATTCAACCCAAATGCAACCCAGAAAATAAATAATCCAGTGAAGAAATGGGCAAGACATGAGCAGACATTTTTCCAAAGAAGACATCCAGGTGGTTAACAGACACATGATCATCATCAGGGAAATACAAATCAAAACCACAATACCTCACACCTGTCAAAATGAGTAAAATTAACAACTCAGGAAACAGATGTTAGCAAGGATATGGCGAAAGGGAACACTTTTGCATTGTTGGTGGGAATGCAAACTGGTGTAGCCACTCTGAAAAACAGTATGGGGATTCCTCAAAAAATTAAAAATAGAACTAGCCTATGACCCAGCAATTGCACTATTAGGTATTTATCCAAAGGATGCAAAAACGTTGATTTGAAGGGGCACTTGTACCCCAATGTTTATAGCAGCACTATTGACAATAGCCAAAGTATGGAAAGAGCCCAAACGTCCATCGACTGATGAATGGATAAAGAAGATGTGATACACACACACACACACACACACACACACACACACACACACACACAATGGAATATTACTTGGCAATCAAAAAGAATGAAATCTTGTGATTTGCAACAATGTGGATGGAACTAGAGTGTATTTGCTAAGCGAAATAAGTCAGTAAGAGAAAGACAAATACCATACGCTTTCATTCATATAGGGAATTTAAGATATAAAACAGATGAACATAAGGGAAGGGAAGCAAAAGTATTATAAAAACAGAGAGGGAGGCAAACCATAGGAGACTCTCATATACAGAGAACAAACTGAAGGTTGCTGGTAAGGTATTAGGTGGGGGGAAGGGCTAAAGGGGTGAAGGCATTAAAGAGGACACTGGCTGAAATAAGCACTGAGTGTCATATGTAAGTGATGAATCACTAAATTCTAGTCCTGAAAAAAATATTTTTGATTAAAATAGATTAATAAAATAAAAAATAAAGCAGTGAAATTATAGGCAACAGTGTTAAGCAAGAGAAATAAATAAATGTATAAAAAAAGAGCAAGTCTATTTAAAAGTTTAAAAACCATTTTCAGATTATATTCCAAAAGTATTGCAGCCATTAATTCCCACCATCATGTGCACTCCTGCGGTGGCAAAAATTAAGAAGTCTGATGATACCATCTGCGATAGATTATGTCCAATAATTGGATCTCTTATACTTTGCTGGTAGAAATACAAATTATTACAACCATCGGGTAGGTAGTTTAGCATTATCAAGTTACACATTCATGTACCTTATGATTCAACAACTTTTATATGTATACATAAGGAAAATGTATATTTCCATTTTCCATCTATACCAGGAAACTCACTTAAAAATGTTCCAGCAGCATCATTCATATGAGCAAAAATGGTACATTATCCCAAAACCACAAATGTCCTTTGACAGAATATCGAATATATAAATTGTGGTATTGCCACACAACAGCAGTAAAAATGGATGAATTAAAGTCATTATATATTCTATTACTATATGCTATTACATGTATGTGCATATACTTTTTTACTGTTTTACTTATTTTTGAGAGAGAGAGAGACAGTGTGAGCAGAGGAGGCACCGAGAGAGAAGGAAACACAGAATCTGAAGACAGGCTCCAGGCTCTGAACTAGCTGTCAGCACAAAGCCTGATGTGGGGCTCAAACCTTCAAACCATGAGATCATGACCTGAGCCGATGCCAAACACTCAACCGACTGAGCCACCCAGGCGCCCCAAGTATGTGCATATTATATACTCCATATACATGCATAAAATACTGAGTGAAAATAATGCCCAGGAGAATATTGTTTAGTACTTTTAGAAACAACTGTATATATACTAAAAATAAACAAAATTGTACATATAATAAAACTTCAAAAAAAAAAAGGCAATGATAGACAAGCAGTTGCCTTAGGTGGAGGGAGAGAAGAGCAGATGGAGAAAGAAGACACAGATACACTGTTGATGGCCCTGGGTCTTTGAAGTGGTTCATCAGAGCTGATTATATCATAAATAGATTCTAATTAATTAATTAGCTCACCAACTAATTAGAAGAGGGCCATTTGTGAGACTGTGTTGGGAACCAAAGCTAGAACAAGAAAAAGAAGACAGAGAAAAATGAAACAAGTACCTAGGCATGAGAGATGAAGACTTCAGCGCTGAGGGACCAGGTTTCTGTGATGACATCAGGATTCTCAGCCTCCTGGGTTTGGATCGGGGCCCTTGTGAAGAACACTGACACGTTCAATACAGTCCCTGCAAGAAACCGAAGTCGTTTTGTAATGACAAACGCCATGGATGGCAGTCATGGCTGTTCTCTGTGTATTGATGTCATCCGAGTCTGTCGTCCTGAAGGTCTGGGTATGATTGGTTTCTTCTTATCTCCTCTGTTTTATGCTTTGGGGGAAAATACTGTCTGAAATTTTTTATCATGCCTTGAAGTGATGCACCATTTGGTTGAGGTGAATCAGTACCAAGCAGCCTCATGCTAAATCCCAAACGAAAGCCACACACTTTCATCTGGAATTTAGCATGAGGCTGCCCAGAGCAGGTGAGCTGCCTGGATTGCTCTCTTGCTGCATAAAAGATATACTCACCTCCACATCACTGCTCTGCTGTCCCAGCCAGCTGGAAACACCTGCAGGCCTAGGAAGGGCAAGGACGGAAGGGCAGAGCAGATTGGAATGGGGAAGTCTGCCATCAGGATGAATTATCAGGGACTCTTCCAACTGGGTCCAGCTTGGCTTTACTACAAGGTCATCTGATCCCTCCTGAAGGGTTCCTGCACTACAACAATTACCTTCCCTCCCTCAACTGACTTGGTTGCCCTTCCTCTTCGATAAGAAGGGACTCAGTTGCTTCTTGTGGTCGGGACCTGGTTAGGTGGGTCAAGGTGGGAGCATGGACTTTCCATTCGCTTCTGTATCCTGGGGCTTGGAACGAGGTTGCCTGGAGGAGCAGTGCAAATTGGATAATGACAGATGAAGTACTCGCTTTCTCCAGCAGGATGAGAAGATGGCAAGCTGTTATTGTTATTATTTTTGATTTACAGAAAGAGTAAGTCATAAAGCCCCAGGGCCACTTAGCTAATGGACACATAATTGAGCAGGTGCTCTCTAATGCATCGTGTTACGAGCATTACAGCCAGCTCTCAGCTCCCCTCCTAGCCTTGGTCTGACTGAACAGTGGGGGCCAAAACCAATACAATCTGAACTGACCCAAAACAGGCCAGGATGTTCGTACCACACATCGACCCACCTTCACGCGTGGACTGTTAGTATCAGTAAATCCAAATTTGTTAACAATAGGAAGAAAATTAGCCACTCCAGAAGACACAACTCTATTGATAGTCATTTCCTGACCTGTGGTCATTGCAGGGATTGCAAATATAGAGACCAATCCACCCCAACCTTATTCTTCTTCCTTTCAATAAATAAGACCCAGCGACATGGGTTTACTTGGTCTGCAGAGAATCTTTCCGCTTTGCTAATAAGCTCTGTCTGCAAAGGTTGGGTTCTCCTTCCCAACTTCCTGTCCTGAAATTCTGCTCCTTCTTCAAGCCCCAAGTCAAATATTGTCTTCTCTGTAGAACCTTCCTTGTCCTTCCTGGTTGGAATTAAATTCTTCTCCTGCACTTGCCCCTCCTGTGGCATCCAAACTGTACACTGTGTGCTGTAGTTATGCACAATTCTGCCTTTCCTGTGTGCTGCTAAATCCCTTGAGGGCAAGGAATGAGGTTATGAGAGATTAAGACATAAAGTGTGAGCAGAGGTAGAACATGGCAGGGGCTAAAGGAAGGTCATGGCTCTCTTTCTCTGCACAGGGCCTTGGAACAATGTAGGCCTTCGGGTTTTAGTTGGATGTGCATGGAACTGAGAAAAGGACAAAACACAAGCAAGCCAACAGAACAACAGTTTTGCAAGACTTTGGAATTATTTGTTTTGAGTGGGGAAAGATAGGGAATAAGTCCAATTTTATTATGCTTTGGAGGGGGCTGTTCCAGATTTAGCTGCACCGGGTACAGGAAACAAATCAGATTGTGTAGTTTGCATTTGCTGGTTTTGAATATTTGAGATGGATGCCACTTGTCCTCATCCAGCCTCTGGGGGATCTGAGCGACAGGTACTGTCATGATGATGAGAGAAGGTGGCTATCTGTAATCACGATGTCCCCCATGTATGTGGGTTTCCTGCTTGGCTTGCAGTGAGTGAGGGAGTCATCATTTAGACTTGAAATATTTTGTCATACAGAATTTTAATGGCCATATTTATAATAATGGGATTTAGCCTCCAATCTAGTGGAATGATTAAAATATTTTATTGCAAAGGACAACCTGCTACAATTATTTTTGTTTAGTTCTTCAAATAATCTGGATCTTATTGTTTATCATTAGATAGAACAATGTAGGGGGAAATGAGCTCAGGCCACCTTGGGCAGGATTCATAATAGTTGCTGTGCCTACTACGCCACCCCCATCAGCACCACTGAAGGACCACCTATTCGTTGCCACTATCGGTAAACCACACAAGAACCCAGCAAAATAAAGATTATTTCCTCTATTTTAAGATTAAAAAAAAAAAAAACAGGGAGGCCAAAAAGGGTTTGTGCTTTTAGCTCAATGCTGAAGTTAAGATTTGAAATCAGATCCATCAGCCTTTGAAGCTCATCTTGTCCCTGCTCACCTCCCGCCCCAGACGTTCTCCCTCTATGGACCCAGGATGACTTTTGGAGGGGGGAGCATGTGGCAGTGCTCAGCATTACTAAGCCCAAGAGAGGCACAACTTGCAGTAAGTGCATCCGGAGATCTTGCTGGAGAGTTTATGGCAGGCTGGGGGTACTCCGACCTGAAAGACCCTTCTGATCATTTGATATCATGAAAAGATTTCCCTCTCCCTACCCCATCCCCCAAATTTGGGTCATTAAAAGGCAAATCAGGGGAACCGGGGGGTCCATTCAGTTAAGGGTCCAACTCTCAATTTCAGTTTAGGTCATGATCTCACAGTTTGTGTGTTTGAGTCCCGCATGGGGCTCCACACTGACAGTGCAAAGCCTGCTTGGGATTCTCTCCCTCCCTCTCTCTCTGCCCCTCCCCGAATCACACACTCTCTCTTTCTCTCAAAATAAATAAACTTAAAAAAAAATTTTTTAAGGCAAATCAGGACAATGTACAGTGTCCTCTGTGGTTTGAGCCCTGGTTTCTTTTTAAGGCATACAATTGCTCTGAGAGGTAGTGGACAGCTCACAAAGACTGTGAGCTCAAAGCTGTTTACCTTTTTTTTTTTTTTGAGAGAGAGACAGCGAGAGAGAGAGAGAGAGAGAGAGAGCGAGCATGAGCAAGAGAGAGGGGCAGAGGAAGATAGAGACAGACTCTTTTTTAAAAAATTTTTTTAATGTTTATTTTTGAGAAAGATAGACAGAACATGAGGAGGGGCGGGGCAGAGACTGAGAGGGAGACACAGAATCAGAAGCAGGCTCCAGGCTCTGAGCTGCCAGCACAGAGCCGGATGTGGGGCTTGAACTCGGGATCAGTGAGATCATGACCTAAGCCGAAGTCAAAGGCTCAAACGTCTGAGCCGCCCAGGTGCCCCAACTGAGACAGACTCTTAAGCAGGCTCCACACTCAGCACAGAGCCCGACACAGGCCTGGATCCCACAACCCTGGGATCATGGCCTGAACCAAAATCAAGAGTCCGACACCCAACCAATTGAGCCATCTAGGCGTCCCTCAAAGCCATTTACCTTGAACAAGTAATGTGGTGTCTCTTAGCTTTAGTTCCCTTAAATGAGGCTAATAAAATCCCTTCTTCAGAAGGATACTCTTGTTGAAAGGTAGGGCCTACACCAAGACATAAAACACACTGAGCATTCCATAAATGAGTTTATGGATTCTTTGAGTAAATGAGCATAACTATACCCCTCAGAGGGCTGGTGTAAACACTGAGTGGTACAAAGACCAAAGGGCCATGTTAATGTAACGCACTGGCTGCGTATATGGGGTTATTATGGGTGATTTTACAGAGAAGGATCCCAAGCCCAGGAGCAAGGAAGTGATCGTCCAAGGTTTCCTTTGCTTAATAAGGGAATGGATGTGTTGTTCCCCTCTCCCCCACCCTCACGTTCCATACAGCCTGCTCTTCGTGCCCTGAGCAGGGTAGAAAGTGCTGGACAGTGGGGAAGTGGGAAGGCTGGCCAGAGCTCAGCACCTCCAAGGACAGAGGAGATGAGAAAAGAGCCCCGCCCCTGAGGAGGTGAAAGTCTCCATCGCAGCCTCACTTCAGTGGAAGACTTTAAGCAGTTTCCTTACTTTATAGGAGCAAAAAGGCAAGAGGCTGTAGCCTATTTAAATAACCCAACTCTTCCATCAGGAGGGACACAAAAGTAGTTAGGCCTCCGCTCACATTTGTCAGTCTCAGAAGCACCACCAGTGCTCACTCAGGCAACACGGACAGAGGCCGCTCAGTGGGAGAGGGTGATGGATGGGTGTAATATGCCTCAGACGCGCTCGCTCGGGGCTGGGCCTTTATCACATTAGCTCCTACGCCCTGAAGGATGATGCATTGATTCAATTCACTTCACACTCTGACATGAGGCCAGGGAGGGGATCCTGAGGAAGGAGGAAGGGGCTAGGGGCTTGATCTGCCACCACCCCCCACTCACACAGCTCACCTGGTACCAGACGGCCATAGGCAAGTGGGCTTTTCCACAAAACTGGACCATCCTTTGGCCTGGTTGGACCCATTTGATCCATTTAAAATGTGACGGGTGAGGCAGTCGGGAATAAGTAGCATCACAGACTTCCGGAACCTGCTCGGGTTTTTGTTTGAAACTTGTTTGCTTTCCTGCTTCCGGCTTGTTTTGCCTTGGAGTTTTGAAGTCATTAAACTCTGCTTATTTATGATTTTCAAAATCTTTGGCTCACGCAGACAAAAGGAAGTTGGATTATTAGAGAGAACATTTGATTAGGAGCTCAGAGACCAAACTAGCTCTGTGATCTTGGGCAATTTCACTCTTTCAACAAACAATAAGGTTCCCCATTATGTGCTGGGGATCCTACCAGATGCCACGAAAGATGCTCAGATGTTCAGAAAGCCTCTGCTCTAGGGTGCCTACAGCCCCTTCCTGTGTCTCATTTTCTTTATCTAAAAATTGAAAAACACGGGATATCTCCCCACTTCTTCCATCGTGTTATAGTTAGAACCAAGCGGGAAAGCCCAGAGCACAGCGCCTGGTACACAGAAGGCACTCAGTGCCTCTGAACATGACATTGACAGTGACTTCACTCTTCTGTCCACGAGTACAGAGTGTCTCATTAACCAAAGTGTTGTCAAGAAGTGACTTTTAGCTTTTCATTTTTATTTAAAAGCAAGATGTAAATTATAACCCTTTCTGCTTATCCAAGGTTATGAAGTTTAAGAACCAAATAGATAAAATTCAACCTGTAAGTCTGAGGAAGCTGGCAATGTGGGCAGGTGCAGAAGAGGCCTGCCTGCTAGATTATTCTTCTCTCGTGCCATTAAAAATATATAGTGAAGTGAAAGTCGAGGCTATAGAAAAAGTGAAGACATGCAAACTTGAATTATGCTGGGGGTGGGGGGGAATGTAGGTCACAGAAAGACCTCTGAAAAAAATCACTACCTCCTGCCAACTTTGTTTCATGATCTGGAAAGGAAGGGAGGGGACTGAGGAGGCCACTCAATGAGCACAATGTGTGGGCAGCTGCTCTGTGTGTGTTTCCCCCGTGACTTCAGTGTGGAAGGACAGACTTCGAGTGCTCAGAGCCCAGGGTCAAGGTGCTGGGATGAGGTTGAAAATTGCTCACAGAAATGGCTTCTCGGCCAGTCCCAGTTGCCTACTAGGTGTGAGTGAGAATCTCAGCAGGATCCTCCAACAGGAAAGGGGAACTCCCTGCATTCAGAGGCCACGGCTTGGTTGGCATCAGATTAAAGGGCAAAGCTCAAGAAATGTCTGCTTCCCATATAAATCCTTGTTATCCTTTTATGAGCTGAGTACTTGGCCATTACCCTGGTGGACCCCTCCCACCTGAACACCACGGGTCAGTGCAAGAGGCTGAGGGCCACCAAGGCTGAGCCACCGAGGGGGGAAGCATTAATCTGTCAAATGATGGATAGCCCAGGTGGGAAGGAGGGCTTGGGGCTGCCAGAAGGCAGGAGGAGGAGGAGGCTGTGTTTGCTGATATCAGAACACAGCTCTGTCTCTTTAGCCTAACAGACAGGGTGGTGTAAGACAGCCTCCTGAACAGTCAGCAGAGGCTGGAGACCGGGAGCAGCAGGTTGTTGATATCTAAGGGGAAGGCCAGGGGTAAGCTGGGGCAGAGTCCCTATCAGACATGAACACTTGCTTAGCTTACAGTCAGGGCTGTAGGAGCAACGGCTTCAGAAACTTCCCTTTCCTTCTTTCCAAGCTTCTCCATCCACCCACAGTGATGATGGATCCTGAGATGCAGCCTGCCTGGGCCAGTGGGGACTCTAAACATGGCTCCGTGAAAAGATGGGGTTGTTGATTACAGCCACGGGACAGGGTAGGCGTGAGGGCATATCTGAGCAGGGGGAGGCATGGCAGTGGCATGAATAGACTGGCATTGAAGTCTATCGCCCAAACTGGTAATAATTGTTCCAGGATGACAGATGTCAGCTGAGGCTCTTTGGGGCTGTCATGGGTGCTGTGGTCTGCCATCCAAAGTCCCCCCATCTGGGCTGGGACCCTCCTGTCTCCACTGCTGATGACTCCAGTTTGCCCTCAGCTGAGAAGAGTTTAGGTCGCCTCCTCAGAAATAACACTCACCAAAGGCCAGCTGCTGTAGGGGCACAAAGACCTAGCCCCTTGACCTCAATGTGGAACCAGTCTGAAAGGCCACTCCAGCCCCAGAGCTCCCCCAGGACTGGTGGAGGCCTTTGCAGTGACTGTGTGACCCTTCACCTCCCCCCTTTGCCTGATCTGTTTCCCTGACTCCTCATAGTGCTGTTGCTGAGAGAACTCCCCAGAAAACCTGCCCACAACTAATGTGGGGCCGGAAGGTAGAGGGTGGGCAGCCCCTGGCATGCTGTCAAAGTTCTGCTGTAAGACTTTCACTGGTGGAAAAATGGAACGGAGGTCTGGTGGAAGGCTGTGCTAGCAGGGGAGATACCTCAGGTATTTAAGAGGCTGGAGAAGTTATCATTATAAGAACTGAGGAATCAGATGTCTGTCCCAAATGGCCATGTATGTGCTGGAGAAAGGCAAAGTCTGAGGGTGACTAATTGCCATTTTAGTAATAATTAGGTAAAGTAGGAGAGTTAGCATGTAAAGAAGTTTCATCTCTGCATTTGGAGGGCAGGCCAAGTTCTGGATCAGGCTCAGGACTTTGTCTTGAGGGTAACTGAGCTCCAGAGAAGACAGAATTCTCTACCTCAGCAAGTCTGCAATGCCGACGTTGTCAATGCCTGGAAAATCATGAGGACCTGAAACTTGACATAGGGATATCTGAGCTAACCCCCTTGAGAATCATGAGAAATTTCTTGAACTTTCTGGGTCTGCAGTATGGCTAATATGTTGTATTGTAATCATAGAAGCCTGGAAAAAATTGAAGCAGAAATTCCAAAACTGCATGGCGCCTAGTGGAGGAAGGGATCAAAGGGTGTGGGCTAGAGAGGCATACGTTAAAGCCAGAAAGCCCACCAGCCAACCATATTCCATGAAAGAGGCTGGAAGAGCCTCCATCTACTTAGGTGATAGGAATGGAGATGGGGTACCAGTACCATCAAGAAGCCCAGTGCTCCCCTCAGGCCGGGGTTGAGGGTAGGAGACGCTGGTACAGAATGGGGCTCCCTGGTAGCAATGGGAACAAGAGAGTCCTGGCCAAACAGAGAGCAGCTGACAGGGGAGACCAGCAGCAGCAGAGTAGTACTATTATCTTAAGGAACAGCAACGATGGGTTGGCAGTCAAGAGACTTAACTACAGAGCTGCAGAGGTACAGCTGGTGGAACAGGGCTGTTTTAGGGCAGAATGGGGCGGCAAACAAGGGTATTAATCACACTACCCAACAACAGCCACAAAATCAAAGATGAATGAGCAGGAGGCTGAGGGCAGCTGCCCCAATTTAAAAGCTACAGTCCTAACTCGGATCCACATCGGATAAAGTGTGGAAAGTTTACGATTACAGATTAGATTACTAAGGTGATCCACCTTGAAAATACAAAAATAAAAGGGCAGTGAACCCGGGATGACAGATGGAAGGGATGGAAAAAGGAGGGAAATTTTAATATCCTTATCTGCCACGGTGAGAAGAGAGGAGATAGTCCCCATAGTGATAGAACAAGAAACAGAAGTTCAAATATATTAGTTAAATTTACTAGTAGAGTACTGAATCTAGTGCTATAGACACATTGGTGGGGTGGCAGGAGGGGAAGGTGATCTCCATCTCCATCTGTCAAGGCAACCAACAATGTCCAAAGTTAATGATTAAAGAATCATATAAGCTGTTGAGTGAGAAGCATTGGAGGTAACCACTAGGAAATGAACTAAAAACAACGCCTCCCCTCCCTCAACCAAAGGGGTGTAAGTGGTGTCTTTGGGTTGTCCTGGGGTGGAAAGAGATGGAGTAAAGACTTGGCCTGTTGCTTTTCTTTCATAAGCTCTTATGTACTCTTATTTTTAATCAAGTACATGTATCCTTTTGGTGCATTTTAAAATACTAGTAGAAAGATGAAACAGAAATCCTTGTATTGTCAAGCCATGATTGCTGAGTCTTGTAATCAAAAGTGGAATGATCACGTGGAATGATCACATTTGTTAAACTGTCTTCTGTGAGAGTGAATTAACTAAAAAGGGCTGGAGAGAGAACTATGAAGCACTGGCTTCAAATTCAAAAAGAGAGGGCGGTTTAGAATTGGAGGGTCCTCACCACCGGAAACACTGTGTGTCTCATAGGCACTATTGGAAGTCTGCTCTTGGGGCGAGAAGATCGGGGAGCAGCTGCGCAGCTGGAGTCGGCCCTGGAGAGGAAGGCTTCACATGTGAGGAAGGGATCAAAGGGTGTGGGCTAGAGAGGCATACGTTAAAGCCAGAAAGCCCACGAGGGTGCGAGGTGAATACCTTGCCATACAGAGAGGTCATGATTTCTGCAAAAAGAGACAGGAGCTGTTCATGTTTTAGCAGAGTCTTGCCTCAGTCTTCAGGGACCACATTAGTGAAGAAACAGGTGGCACAGACTCAAGGTAGGAGGTCCTGGCTGGTCGGGGATCCTTCTTTTTTACCCTTACCCTTGCAGGTTGTGTGACAACACCGCTCCTGTTCCCCACCCCACACTAATAGCTTCAACGAGCCTGTTTCCCCATCTGTGAAATAAGGTGAATAAAACCCCCTCCCAGATTAGCCTAGGGGTCAGTGAGTACAAAAGCACAGTGCACAGAATCCTGCCTGCTATGTGGGAGGGGCCAGGGAGGGTGAAGAGGGCGGAGTCTGCCATCACCCAGCCTCAGGGCTGATTTCCAAGCCTGTGGGACCCAGACTCCACCAACACTATGAGGACGGGAGGCCCTGACCGGCTGGGAGAAGACACGGAGTTGACCCAAGAAAGAGGCCACCCAACAGTGTCTCTGTACCCAGACAGCATTGTGTCAGCTACCTGACCGAATGCCTCCCAACTTCGTAAATAATCAAAGGGCATTGAATCATAGAGAATCATAGAGAATGGCTTCTTCGTGCTAATTTTATTTCCTAGGACAGCTCTGCTTGATTGTTTCCATCTGTTTTCAGAGTGACCCTGATTTCTACCTAATTTCTCGGTTGGGTGCTAAAGGCAGAGAGAGGTTAAGTGACTTCCCTGCAAGCCCTTGATGTGGTTACTTTTTATAGGGGTGAAATCTTGGCGGCTGCATCAGGGCCTCCTTCATAGTAATCCTTCAGCAAGGGTCAGGGGAAGCTGTGAGGTTTGCAGATAGACAGGCTTGCTATTGCATTCCCCCTCGGAACAGACAGCCCGCCGGCCCGGGCTAAGTCTCAGTTTCTCCATCTGTCAAATGGGTTAAATGCCACCTACCCTGTGAGGCCATTGAGAGGCATACAGCAAATGTGTATCAGTTCTCAGTGATGCCTGTCATGCCCTAGAGCCACAGTATGTGGTGCTATTATTTTGTTGTCACCATACAGAAATTTAAGATGGGCAAACCCCTTCAAAATCCTACTTTGGTGGTTTCTCTGTAGCCTTGATTTCACAGACCAGTCAGATTTCAAAAACTAAGGGATCAATACAGGCTTGACAACTTTCATTTTGCTAAGTG
This sequence comes from Suricata suricatta, assembly GCF_006229205.1. Taxonomy (NCBI): domain Eukaryota; kingdom Metazoa; phylum Chordata; class Mammalia; order Carnivora; family Herpestidae; genus Suricata; species Suricata suricatta. Next base: position 73,286,520 of record NC_043704.1, read on the forward strand.
AGGTCACTAAAGACAAACTGCCATCCATTAGCGACATCCTTTCATAAAAGAAGGGTGATTTTAACACAGAGAGAGACTAGAAATGCCGTAATATCAGAATAAGGGACAGTCTTTCAAAATTGGGAACAGCTCAATTCATAAAACTCTCACTATGTTATTTTTCTCATTTCTCCACAGATGGGTGAAAACTTTGTCATAAACTGACAGCTCTCTGCAGATCCTCATTGGGCAAGCACTGCCTCAGTTCCTTTGGTCCTCAAAACAACGAAATAAGGAAGACGAGCAAAGGATTGTAGCATTATTTCCATTTTACAGGTGAGCAAACTGAGTCAAGGAGAAAGGAACTAACTTCTGATGCTCCTTAGAGCTCAAAGTATCTGTTCTATTATGATTGCCATTTTCATCATCATCAGAACCCATGATGGGTGCTGAGTGCCTGATACTTTGCTAAGTGCCTTTAAGCATCACCTCAACTTATCCTCACAGGAGGCCCATGAGGGTCCTCTGATCTCCATTTCCCCAACACATAAAGTATAGGTTAAAAAGTTGTCTGATGTCACACATTTAGTAAGTGACAGAGCCAGGGTTCAAACCCAAGTTCAGACCACTCCTAAGCAGCCGTATTTTGCAGATTACATCTTCCCAAAGTCACCAGCTTGGAAGAGGGAACACTGGCTCCAATCCTAAACCTTCAGACTCCTGGCCCACTGTTCTTCCCCAAAGTGAAAGATCTGAGGAACTCCCTGCAGAAAACAGCAGCCTCTGCCTCTCTCTGCTGCTCCCACTTGTCTAGACCCACCATCACTTGGCTCCAGTGCCTTTGACAGCGGGGGGAGGGGGGGGGGACCTGGGACTGGGAGTCTGAAGCAGAGTGAAGAACCCAGAGTAACCGCCCTTGTCATTGCCTGCCAGATTTTCAGTACCAACAATGAACTAAGGGTTCGTGCCTCTTCTGCCTATGAAACTTTCAGCCAGACAAGGCAAAAAAAAGCTCTTACCATACAATTCTTAATTGATTAAGATGCTAGTAAATTCTGGGGGAGGTGGAGTTCTCCAATGCTACTCTATGGAATCTGTTTTGTGACCCAGATTAGGAGTGAAATCTGCATCCATATTCTCTGTCTGGATGGGCAGTGCTCATTGATAAGTAAAGACTGCGGTGCAGAGTGAGTAGTTTGTAATCTTCCAGTTTAAGTGAATGTTAGCCATAGGTAGTATCTCCCTGGGAGCGAGTATCTCCCTGGGGTGAGTATCTCACCCAACCTGGAAGGTCAGGTGTGGCTGAGGCATGAAAAGGGGAGCACTGTGTTAAGGAACACCTACGGAATGAATACCCTTGCTCCTCACCCTGCCTCACAGTCTGAGGCTTGTACCTCTCCTGCACCCAACCCTTTCCCACCAGTACCAGCAGGAGAACGGAGACTTAGTCTCTAGGTAAACTTAACAGAATGTGCTCTGACCTTCAGGTCCCTGGGCTCAGTGGAAGGGGGTGGGGTGACACATGGGACGAAAGCGAGATTCTGTGGAATCTGTAGGAGGACCAGCGAGGCCCCACCCGTCCCCACCTGCTGCAGAACACTCCAGTCAGGCAGATGCCCTTCAGAAAGGAGCCACACTCGTCCTTGCTGGAGAAGCTGAAGACACCAGGAACAGAGCTTGCGAGACTGGCACATGGGGATTCTTCGGTGAAGTAGCCAGCCGGTCCTCTGCTCGTCCATGCCACAGCGACATGCTCCCTGCATGAAGCTGGCATTTTACTCACTTGCCTGGGGATGCCCTCCATTCTTCCTCCTCCTCCCTCTGCTGTGCTCACAATCACATACCTCGGTGTTGTCTTACTATCCTCCAAAACCCTTCTGGAAAGCTCACTACCTTCCTTGGTGAGAAGACAATTGCATGCTTTGTCCTTTCTCTAACTCCTTCTTTTCCACCTGGTGGCCTCACCGCATTTGCCTTTAATAGAAACCACCAGAGAGAAACACCCTCATCTCCACCCCATCCCCAAAGACAGAGCCACACCTGCCTGGGCTCCAGCTTCTTCCCTCTGCTCTGGTGGTCGCAGCTCCCGTCCTCCTGCCTGAGGCCTTTCCCCTGCCCCCGCTCAGGGACTGTGCTCCTGGATCAGACATCGCCAGCCTCTGCCAGCCTCTGCCAGCCTCGCCCTATCTGCTCGGCAACCCCACCAGCAAGCAGTCTTCCATCTCTACTTATTTATTTATTTAATTTTTTAAATGTTTGTTTATTTTTGAGAGAGAGAGAGAGACAGAGTGCGAATGGGGGAGGGGCAGAGAGAGAGGGAGACACGGAATCCACAAAGACTCCAGACTCTGAGCTGTCAGCACAGAGCCTGACACAGGGCCTGAACTCACAAATCGCAAGATTATGACCTGAGCCAAAGTCGGAGGCTTAACCAAGTGAGCCACACGGGTGCCCCCAGTCTTCCATCTTTAAATGCCATTCCCTCCCTCCCATCCCTGACCAGTTGCTTGGGTTCTGTCCCTCCTCACAGCAAGACACTGACAACCGTCGTCGTCACTTTTCTCACTTCTCACTCACTCTTTTAAATACTGGTTAAAGTCTCTTCTCATTTGTGGTCCCTGATACTCCAAAACGGAGGTGCATTTTGGCTATTCTGGTTTGTTCCAGCAGGTGGTTGTCAGGGGGTGGCCCCCCAGCCTCGAATCATGCTGATGTCTCTACAGACGGCTCTGCACAAGCCTCTGCTGGTGCTGGTGGGTCTCACTGGTTCCGCACTGGTTTTGATATGAATTTCCTGGTCTCAGGTTTTTGTGCGTCAGGGACACGTGTGTGGTATGGCTTCCCCACGTCTCCACATCTCTTTCCCCACCAGGAAGATGCTCAGCCTCCTCGCTGTGAGTGAGCACTCCATGACCATGAGTGCAGCGTCTCCAGTCACATCAGTGACAGAGAGCTCTTTGTGTGCTTGGTTCTTCCACCACATACCAGTAAACCGAGTCACGGAGGAGTGGCTGTTACTTTAAAATTTGACTGTAAAAGGAGTTAACACTTAGAGCATGGGACTCTGTGCTGAAATCTTGGGAGTGGCACTGATCAAGTTTTCTGGGGAATGTTGGTCCAAGAGTGGAAAGACTATAATTGAATATATCACACTAAATATATTCCAAACATTAAACTATTTTTATAATTGAAAAAAGAAATGATTATTTAATTTCCGATGATTCTATCTTCCTCCATCTCTCCATCCCCCTGATCCTTCCTTTGTTCCTTCTTTCCTTGGTTCATTCGTTCTTTCCTTCTTCCCTCCCTCCCTCCCTCCCTCCCTCCCTTCCTTCCTTCTCATCTTTTCTTTTTCCGGCTTTTCTCCTCTTCCTTTCTTTTGCTGTTTCTTCTGTCTTTCCTCTTCCTGGGGCTTAGGGGTGTGAAGTAAGCTCTACCTTCATTGATATATTGATTTTCTCTGGCAAGCCCTTTGCCCGTCTGAAAGCGTGAGGGAATATTTGTAATTTATGCAGATCATTTCCTTAATCATTTTCCTTTTTCTACACTTCCCTCCTCCTTCCTTTCCTCCCTTCTTTTAATTTTTAACACAGAATAACCCTCAAACATGTGAAAAACAAACCAAATAATCCATTAATTAATTTATTTTGAGATGATGAAAAAGTGCCAAATATGACCAGGAGCCCTCTCACGTCCGTCTCCCCTGTCCCATTACCAGAGGGCTTGGGGGTCTTGTTCCCCTTCTGTTTCCACCAAAGGACGCACATTGCCTACATTTTAAGGGCCTTGGGAGATGGAAATGTCCTGGGATTTCTTAAGGGTCTATTTCCCATAACTTAATCGGTTTGGAAATGAAACATTCTTTATCCCCCAGCTTCTGTGTCTGTACTCTCCCATCTGGGCACCAAAGCACATTGCTGAGAAGGCTGCCATTTCCCCTTCTCCACGTATTGCTTGAAAAAGGCTTCATACCCCCGCCCCATTTTATTTTCTTTCTCTTCCGGAAATAACGCCTACCTCCCTCTTCATCAGTGTATCATGGCTTTTTCCCTAAGGTTGGCCTGTAAGGTGTCCTAGGGAAAAGCACTTCATGACTCTTTTTTAAAGTCTTTCCTAAGAGGCTATGACAAGGTAAGGCCTTCCCTGGGGAGATGGCCGTAGAAGACATGGGGGGATGGGGGGATTTCCCACGTGCAGGAGTAAGGCTCCCAAGTACACACTCTAGGTTGTGGGAAGAGCATGCTGCCACCTTCCTAGTCACACACAGAGTGCTGCTTTTTAAGAAAAAATTTTTAATGTTTATTTACTTTTGAGAGAGAGACAGACAGCATGAACAGGGGAGGAGCAGAGAGAGGAGACACAGAAGGCAAAGCAGGCTCCAGGATCTGTGTCAGCCCAGAGCCTGACGCAGGACTCGAACTCACAAACCATGAGATCATGACCCGAGCCGACGTAGAGCACTGCTTTTTAAAAACAGCTATCCCACCTGGCTTTATCCCTGGAAGCACTGATATCTAGGAGGCAAAGCGACTGCCAAGTCCGGCAGGGACTCAGCACCATGGCCTTTCTCCTGCCATCTCCTGCCAGTCTCATTCAGTGTTACTTCGGGATTCCTGACCCAAGACGTAAGGCCCAGGACCACCCAGAATATTTTGTTGTCCCCCTAAGTCTCCCAACATGTGTTTGAATTTGCCTGATTTTCATGCACACCTGCATGCCTCCATCTCCTCCAGAAGGCATTTTGAGGAAGATGTGGGAGGGTGGATTACAATATCAAAGAAGCAATTATCAGGTCTGACAGCTCCCCAGAGTTTGGTAATCCCAAATCTAATCTACGTGGCCCTCGATGAGAGAGAAGAATGCAGAAAACAAAAATCTCCGTGGGTGGGGACTGAGGATGAAATCATGTATTGCTAAACACCATTGTAAGGAATGTATTTTAAAAAAATTTGGTTTACGAACAGATTAAATTAGGGGGGATAATTGTTTTAATTCCCCTTCTTACTTAAGAATGTCTTCAAAAGTCAGCATGGCCTAGTGGTTCGGAGCCTGGGCCAGGCTGCCTCTTACCAGCTAGTTACACGAACTCTGTGAGCCCTGCGATCCTTACTAAGCTGTGAATACCTTTCTCCTGTGGTCGAGCCATATGAGTTACTGGGCCCTTTTAGTGAGTGATGGTCATAGACTAGACAGGGACACGCTCTGCTCACCAGAGGACAGCTTAGGCTTCAGAGTTGAGACAGTCTTGGCTGAGTCCTGTTGAAAAAGAGATCCACAAAAGAGATCCACAGAGGAGATGGGAGGCTGGACCGAGCTTCAGCTATGACCTGCAGGAATGATGACAAAGGCCTAACTAACAGCAAACCATGTGGGATAGGCCTGACAGATGGTCCCATGGCCTCTGCTTGAATCTCTCCAGCATGGGGAACTCACCAGCCCCCAAGGTAGCCCTTCAGTGACTTGAAACCTGCTACCTTCTCTCCCTCTGGGCTCTCAGGGAGTAAGCTTGCCCCTCTTGCACACATAGACTGGCATCTCAGATACTTGAAGACCATTGCATTGCCCTGTCTCCCCTTAGCATTCTGTGTTCCAGGATCCCTCTTCCTTCAGCTGCTCCTCACGGAACTTGAATGAAATAGGGGCTGGGTGTCCCCCCATCTGGCATCTGGTATGCGTGTGATGAAACCACCATTATTAATAAGTGCTCCCCTTGGGTGAGTGACGATGATGTCCACTGTGATACTCCCGCCTGGAGGACCACCCACGTCCCCAGTCAGGTCTGCAGTTGTATTTAGCACGAGTCAGGAAGGACTGTGTTCTGATAGATTATCCCCGGCAGAGTCCAGAGTGGAAGTGAAGTAGGAACTAGAAAGATCTGGCATTTCTACCCCTTCCTTCCTTCAGTTCTTCCTCCTTCCCACACTGGTCACTCTGAACCCCAACCAGCTCCCTTCTGAGGCCCCCAGGCTCCCTGTTCTTGCTTCCTTATGTGAGCCCTGGGGCTTCAATGTGGTTCCCTCTTCTCTTGATGGCTGTCACTGCCCCCTTTATCCCCAGGATTCAGTTCCTCCCCCAGCCTGGCTCCTGTCCCCACCAGTTTTTGACCGCTTGTCTCCAGGAAAACACATGGGCTTCTGAGGCCTAAAAGACATAACTGCTCACAACTCAGGAAGCCATCAGTATGGGAGAGTGGCAGAGGGCTGGAAGGCAGGAAGATCTCACAGTTCTAGAAACACCAGTTTCCAGATGCCCTTCTGACACAGAAAATGGTAACTCCATTGGCTTCCATCCTCTTATTCTGAGAGGGAGAATCCTGCCTGATCCTAGCTGATCAGGCAGTAGGGCTAGAAAAATCATAGAGGCAGGAAAACGGCAACCAGGGAGCCTGGGAACATTCTGTATTGCAGGATGGCTAGCCAGTGTCAGGGGCCATAGCTGTGGCCAAGCAAAGCAGGGGGTAGAATGGAGTGGGCTATTCATAGGACCTCAGTAGAACCTATGCATCATGAGCCAGTGGCTCTAACTTTCTAAGAAATTCTGCCTCATGCTGAGCTGACCCAAGTTGACATATTTTACACACAATAGCTGTGGGGATGGGGGGGGGGGGGGCTACCCCTTGGTTGTCAAAGGCTTAGATACAACTCCTTCTCACTGTCCTTCACAGACTGAAGAGAGCGTGTCTCTTTTCTCAGACAAAGGCCACACATGAGGTAAAAAATATATATTTATATAATAAAATAATATATTTGTATAAATATGATATTCATATTATATGTTATATTATTTATATAATATGTATTATCCCACAACAGCATATCATCCATGTGCTTATTTTTTATCTAGAATTAGGAAACTTTTTGGCTTAAAGAAAACAATTTTTGGTTTCTAATATCTTTAAATAAAAGATACTGAATTTGAATGGAAAACAAAAATTTTTGTGACTATACCCTAAGATTTGTTAGTAAAACAAGAATTTGTGTTAGAAGCTTGAAAATATTAGAATGCCTGCTTCACTAGTCCTTTTTAAATGTCTCTTACAGGGACACTTGGGTGGCTCAGTTGGTTAAGCAGCCAACTTTGGCTCAGGTCATGATCTTGCAGTTTGTGGGTTCAAGCCCCGTATCAGGCTCTGTGCTGACAGCTCAGAGCCCGTAGCCTGCTTGGGATTCTGTGTCTCCCTCTCTCTCTGCCCCTTCCCTGCTCACGCTCTGTCTCTCAAAAATAAATAAATGTTATAAAAACATTTAAAAAATAAATAAATGTCTCTTTTAAACTAGGAAATAACGACTGAATGTTACATGTGAATCCCTGACTCTGCCATGTTTCTTGAGTGAATTGAAAATGAGGACAAGTAAAAAAGAAAGAAAAAAGAAAATGAGGACAAGTGATAAAAAGATGCCCCTTCCTGTTATCTTCCTAGAAGCCTTTTCCTGTTTAAAAAAAAAAAAAAAAAAGAGCCTCATGAAGCATAAATCCCATAATGTGAGGCAAATTTCCTTCCCTTTAACCACACATCAGAAGTGCTTGCATTCCAAAATCCAAAAGTGACCTGCAGTGTTCCCTCAACTAGAGCCTGTGTATCCAGGAAATGCCCCTGGGCCAAGCCTGTGTCCGCTGGAGCTTCTTTGTGGGATGTGGGAGCATGTCACAGACAGCGACAGGCAGGGTCCTGCAGCGAGAGCCTGCTGAGGGCCCCCGTGTGGGCATATCTGACTACCCTGCAGTGACGTGCACGATTAGGCACACATGTATATTTATAAATACATCTATGCCAATGCTTTATGTTGTCGTCTGTGTATGTACATGAATTTGCACACCAACTGTCTATTAAGGACCTACCATATGTTTCCAACCAAGTATTTCAGCAAACTTTGAGTCACTGCTTTCGAGGCATTCACAGCCTACTTAACAGTTGGTTAAAAAAAATAACATTCTGGGCAAGGGGAGTGGGCAGAAGCGTGTGGGAGCCGGCTGCACCAAGGCCCCGCCTGGCATCTCCTGCTAGAGCAGAGGGAGGAAAACATGGGAGGGAGCATGAGAAAGAAGGCTAGAGGAGGGCCGTGGGGAGGAGGGCAGCAGCAGTGTCTGTCCGCTGTCCACACACCTTTCGGGGGCAGGCACAGGTGCTGGCCTCTATGGGGACAGGTGACACTGTCTTCGGTCCTCGCTGCCCCAGACCACAGAGCATCCCTTCTCCTGGGGCTGATCTCTCCGCCGGGCTCGGCTCGGAAGTCAAATCCTTCCGCATCCTGGGACCACCCTCTATTAACGTCCCTTGTTATTCATAGTGGCGTCAGCTTGTTCTCCTCCAGTCCTTACCCCCTCCCTGTACAGACAGCCCAGGGCTGTCAGATCCTGCCTCCCCACATTGTTTCTCTTTAGCTATTCCCTCTGCTTCCATTCGCAGCCATGTTTCCTCACACACTTGCCTACCTTCTGTGGTCCTGTGGTCCTTCCTTCCCCCCTTACGTACCTTTGCTGAGTCTGAGACCATCAGCCTCTGCATTCCCCACCCCAACCCCACATCTACTCTGGCCTAGGTCAGCCCCTAGACACCCTCCACCTTCACACTGCCTGGCCCCTAGTGAGCATCTGATGCTGTTCACAGGGCCTCCAGCTCAGCAACTGTGCCCACCCCACCCCCCCCGCCCCCCCTATGGCTCTGGAGATAATGCTGTCTCCTGGCGGCCTGCTCTCTGGAGACCAGGCTGATTCAGGGCTCTGCATCCTCCCTGGGCCTTCTATGTTGGTGTCTGTCCATCTGCCGTCCATCTAGGCCACCTCCAGTCCATCCTCACCTCTCAATGGCTGCGTTTCCCAATGCTGGCTGCTCATCAGAAGGAGCACCTGGGAACTTTTAAAATACACTGAAACATTGTGCAGCAATTGATACAGAATTTCTGGGGATGGGGTTCAGATCCCTTTTTTTAAAGCTACCCAGCTGATTCTGGTGGGAGTGAAAAGTTGAGACCTACTGCCCTACAGGCTTCATCGGGTCTCCACCCCCTTCCAACTTATGTCCAAGCTTGATTTCTCCTCTGATCTCCCAATTGTGTGTCTGACTTCCTGCTTATTACAGCTCCTGGGATCTCCAGCTGGCTCCTCACCACAAAAGACTCAAAACAAGCCTTTCCTCTCCCTCGGCCTGCCCCTCCTCCATGTTCCCGGGCTTGCTAAATGGCATCTACCTGTTCTCAGTTGCCCAGGGCTGAACCCTGGGCTTGCCTCAGACTCTTCTCCTGCCCCCACACATCCAACTAACCACTGAGCCCTGTGACTCATTTTTAGCCTGCTTTAATTACTTTTTAAGTACTTCTAGAATTGGATCCTTTTTTTCTAAGTTTCTTTTTATTTATTTTTGAGAGAGAGATACAGACCAAACAGGGGAGGGACAGAGAGAGAGGGAGACGGAATCCCAAGCAGGCCCTGTGATGCCAGTGCAGAGCCCGATGCAGAGCCCGAACTCACCAACAGTGAGATCATGACCTGAACCGAAATCAAGAGTCGGACACCCAACGGACTGAGCCACCCTGGTGCCCCGTGGATCCTTCTTTTTCATCCTCTCTGATGGTGCCTACCTCAGTCCAGACCCCTAGCCTGTCTCATCTGAGCTATTAAACAACCTCCAACATTGCCTCCTTCCCCAGCCTCTTTCCCCTCCAATCCCCTTGCACAGCTAACATAGGGATGTTTCTGCGTGCACATGGGATCGTGCTATTCTCCGCTGAAAGCCTCCAGTGCGTCCATGCCCTTCAGGCAGCCCCTGCGCTCCTGCTCTGACCCTGCTGATGGTCCAGCTTCCTGGCTCCTGCCTCCTGCCTGCACCCACCCTGACCTGCTTTGGGATCCCCTGTGTTCCCTGCTGCCCCTGTGTCTCCTGCTTGTCCCCAACTGCCCCCTCTGTCTGGACTGCTCCTCTTCTACCTCCTACTCAGCCTTCAGACCCGCATAGGGATGACCCCTTCCTGAAGGCCTCCATGACTTCTCCCACCACCCTGTGGAGTTGTGTCCTATCACTGCCACCTCCCCCGGGGCAGAGAGACAATGTTTATCTCAGAGCCTAGTAAAGTGGGGCCTTGGCCAGAGTGGGTGCTCAGGAAATGTTTGTCAAATGAATAAATGAATGAATGAATAGACAACAGTGGAGTCTGGATGTGGCCACCGTGTAGGAGACTGAGAAGGAAATGCTAAGCCTGGATTGAGATGTCCAAGATCATCCCACCGTGAAACATACTGGACAATTTGTTTGTGTCCTATAGCCTAACAGGGTGTTAGAAAAGCACAAATATTCCTTTACTATCCTGATACATAAAATGGAGACAATAATACCCATTTAGCAGGAGTGCAATGGGGATCGGAGAAGGTAATAGAGGTGAATGTGCTCTGAAAATTATGAGTGATGGGTATCCCCTGTTGCTTGGCGGAAGTCTCCGTGCCGGTGGCTCACGGGATGCCCAGTGTGGAAAGGTTGCATGCAACTGACGTCATGGTGGCGCTGTCTGCCTGGCAGGGTCCCCGGGGAGGGCAAATCTGCACTTGCAGTGAGTGCCTTCACACGGTGACAAATCCCTGTGGTCAGAGAGGAGGAGGCAGGGTTTGGAGTCCAGCTCCTTAACTGACCCGAAGGCCCACCGAGGAATCAACGTGACACCCTCTGGTGCACGCAACAAGGAGTTCTGCTCTCTCGGCCTGCGACTGACAGCCCGCAGGGCCTTAAAAATAGCTCTGGGAAGATATTTTTAGCGCATCATCCTGAGGCGTGGCTGGAGCCGGTGGCCTCCTGTGACGCATGAAAATTGTTTTGGCGCTGTTTGCTAGTGATTCAGACAGCTGGTTTTGGGCTTCAGGGGTGTAAAAATAAAAACAAAGTAGGGGAGGCTGGGTTCCAGCCACAAAGCAGCCCCCTCCCCCACAACATCTGAATAATTGCTCATGAGAAAGTTTAATTTGAGCCTTGGTTCTCTGGAGAGTACCAAAATCACAGCTCCGCCCGGAGGGCTTTGGGCCAGAGGGCAGGGCAAAGAGCGGAGTAACCCATTTTTCAGGTCAGGAGAAGGGGAGGCTATGTGAGCTCCCCAACTCACCCCCAGGTCCCCAAACTGTACGTGGCCGGCAGCCTTTGGATGCACATCTTATTCTAAAGCCCCTGTGGTTTTGCCAGTCTCCTGACTACACGACCATTGTGAAGCCTACGGAGTGCTTCCAGAGACAGCATCTCACTGGCTCCTCACACAAGGCAGCATTTTTATTCCAATTTTACAGGTGAAGAAACTGAGCTCAGAAAGCAGAGTGACCACCCACCTGCTCACGCCTGGTGAGTCTTCAGGACACAGCAGCGTTCTCAGACTCCAAATCCCTCACCTGGTCAGGGTAAGCCTTCCCAGGAGGCTCTCCTTGTGAGAGGGAGGCCACGGACACAGACCTGTGACTCCTGGAAGATTGGGAGGGGGTACATGTGTCCATCTGCCCACTTTCGTGGGTACCTCCCAGAAACTGGGAAGCGAATGCAGAGAGCGCAAAGCGGGGCCTCGGTGGAAGAGGCTGGCAGGGCGGACCACGGGCTCGCCCACTGGCTGGTGACCTGCTGCTCCTGGGAGAGCGTGTCGGGCAGTACTCGGGAAGCAGCGAGCGCTGTAATCAGAGCCATGCAGGGGTGACCCAGGCACTTCTGCTCCCACCTCAGCTCCCCGGGTGGTGAGTCAAGGCTCAGTGCCTGGTTACCCAGAGAAGTGGCATGTCCAATCGACTTCGGATGGAGGAATAGCTAATCAAACTTAGGACCCCGTGGGGCTACCTCATACTCTCTAGGATCAGCAATGCCCATGGACTTGGAGAACATGCCGTCTGCTGCCCCTCATCACACACCCTCAAAACATGCAGAAATAGGAGAGTCTAAGCCACTTGAAATCAGCAATGCAGAGCTGTTTAATGTTGGGCGACCTTCACTTAGCCCATGTGTGTCCTTGCATGTGTAAGAATGTATACAATTTTACACAAATGGGAAAACACCGTACAGAATATGAAAACTTTTAATTTGCTTTAAGTAGTCAATCTTACCCACCAATACAAATCTGCATCATTGTAACTACCACGCCCAATCCCGTTGTACAAATGCACCTTATTTTAATCAGTATTCTTTTTTTTTAAGGTTTATTTATTTTTGAGAGAGAGAGAGAGTGGAGGAGGGGCAGAGAGAGATAAGGAGACACAGAATCCAAAGCGAGCTCCAGGCTCTGAGCTGTCAGCACAGAACCCGACACGGGGCGCAAACCCACAAACCGTGAGATCATGACCTGAGATGAAATCAGACGCTTAATCAACTGAGTCACCCAGGTGCCCTTAATCAGCATCTGATTGCAGTTTGCATTGGGTTTCATATCTTGATCATCTTGCACCACCCTTAGACCTTGCATCTCAGTCAAAATACCCCAAAGCACACACTTTAAATTACTTGACAGAGATTTGTCTTCCTTTTGCCCCACCATTACATTGCTATTTAATGGCAGAAAAGGGAAAAACAGTAGAGATACATGAAGAGTCTCTAGCCGGCAATGTCTCAGGCAACTTTCCAACTTCTCTCTTTTTAAATGCAAGAAGTCCTGTGCTATCTTTGTAATTCTGACTGTAACTAAGCTGACTTGATAAAACACCAGACTTATTTTGGAGCCTTATCTTACCTAGATGTCACCCATCTGAGCCATTCCAGCTACCAGAAAGCCAGGAGAGAGATGCTGTAATCCCTCGATGGTGCTAAAGCCCATTTCCACCACCTGTTGCTTGCAGCACCCCCTCCCCCAACTACTAGCTTCCTAGCCTCTGAGTTCACTTCCCTTGCGAGGTTATTCTTTAGGGCCGAATGCAATGATGTATGTGAAAGCAGTTCTTTTTTTAAAGGCCATATACACCACAAAAATTGTTTTATAAACTATTGGGACTAGCCAGTGGTTGCTAACCTTTTTCAAATATAAGCTTTCCTTTTTAAAGTAAAAAAATTTTCCCTGAGTCCTCACAAATATCTCTTGAGCACCTGGTCCATGCTGGCCTCGAACGAGGTGCTAGGAGTACACGGACAGCCACCGATTCATCTTCCCTGGAGCTGGCATACCTGCAGCTCAGAGTCATTGCATAGTAGTGTCCCTTGTAGGATCCGCTGAGCAAGGAAAGCGCATGACGCCTGGTGGGAATTTAGAGCTATTTTCAAATGAATGTTTACTTTGTTAGTTACAGTCGCAGCTCTGTTGTATACTTGAAAAACTATGTATATTTTCAAAACATAGCACTCATTTAGTCAGAGACAATGCTTGATTCACAAATGGATTTGTAAACCTCTTGCAATAATGTTGAGCCTTCTCCTACCTCCTGCCCTCCACAGCAGGCCAGAATTCTGTGGCCCCAGACCTTGGGCTCTGAAGGGGTATAGTAAATTTCTAGACACTTCTTGCTCATTCATGGAATTTGACACCTGTTTGAACACTTTTTAGGCCCGGATTCAAGCCATAACTTCACTCCAATCTTTGGAATTCAGCAAATTTATCAGCTCTGCAGGGAAAAGATTGTGGAGTTTCCATAGAAAAACCCTGGGATACCAATTAGGAGGTGATAAAGGCAGGAGCTCCTCAGTCCCTGGGAGACCTCAGTGAGAGACACTGACAATAGGGCCTTGAGGACTAAGTCCCGTTGTGACCAAAGCAGCCTTTGTTGCTAATTTTGCCCTTAATTCTATTTGTGGATTTTAAGAGGGTCCTTCTGGGCATGATAGTCTTTGGATAGCTCTTACAGGCAACACAGAGGAAGAAGAGTACTTCTCAAAAAGAACACATTCATGTGGGAAAAGCTGAAGTTCTGCACAGAGAGAAGTGACTTGTCCAAGTTTACAAGGAACTCCATACTCATGACTTCCTGCTTAGGTTTTTTTCTTACTGTGTCACCTGCTGTATCAAGACCATCCCTGACATCAAGACCTGGGATGTATCTACCCCAACAAATTTATTCATGAATGAATTAATTCAATACTTACTGAGTCCTTCCCTACTCTAAGCTGGGATCTGTGCTGGCAACTGGAGACACAATAATGAATAGGAGGGAATCGGGGTCTCAAGGGTCTTACATTCCAGTAAGGGGAACAGAAAATTAAGCAGGCAATTAGCGTAGACTGTGGAAATGGCTCAACAGAGGGATACCCGGAAGCTCTGGGAACAGCTGCTGGGAAAAGAGGTGATAGTGGTAAAAGGCGTTGAGTGCTCTGTCCCAGCACTCTTAGGTAATGTCTGAACAGGGTCTTCAGGATCGACTAAGAATGAGGGAGGACAGGTCAAGAAGCGCCAGGCACAAATGCAGCATGTTAAAAAACCTGAAGCAAGAGCAAGCTTGGGATATGAGTAGTTGGAGCATTAGTATAAGAGAATGAGAAGGAATATGGATAGAGCTACAGGAGTCAGGTTGGAGGGATTCTGTGGACTAGGTTAAAGAGGCTTGGACTTTTGGGACGCCTGGGTGACTCAGTCAGTTAAGCTTCTGACTTTGGGTCAGGTCATGATCTCCTGGTTTGTGAGTTCAAGCCCCATGTTGGGCTCTGTGCTGACAGCTCAGAGCCTGGAATCTGCTTCTCAATAATAAATTTTTTTCAAAAAAATTTTTAATAAATATATAAAAAGAGGCTTGGAATGTTTTATCCTGAGGTCTAGGGAAGCCAAAGAGGGGCAATGGTGACCCATCAGATCTGTGGTTTAAAAAATTGCTTTGCAGCACCTGGGTGGCTCAGTTCATTAAGTGTCTGACTTCAGCTCAGGTCATAATCTTGCAGTTCGTGAGTTTGCGTCCCACGTCAGGCTCTGCACTCTCAGCATGGAACCTGCTTTGGATCCTCTGTCTCCTTCTCCCTTTGCCTCTCCCTCATGTGCACTTTCTCTCTCTCTCTCAAAATCAAATAAACATTTAAAAAGGGGGAGCACTAGGATGCCTCAGTTGGTTGAGTGTCCATCCAACTCCAGCTCAGATCATGACCTCATGTCTCATGAGTTCAGGCCCCACGTAAGGCTCACTGCTGTCAGTGCAGAACTTGTTTTGGATCCTCTGTCCTCCTCTCTCTGTCTCTCCCCTGCTTGCAGTCTCTCAAAAAAAAATAAACATTAAAAAAATAAAAGATGGCTTTGCATGTATGAAGACTGAATTAGAGGCAGTCAGAGGAAAGAAAGGCAGGCAAGCTGGCTGGGGAGCCTTGCTATGTCCAGGCAACAATGATGGTGGCAGGGGGCAGAGAGTAGACATAACAAACAGATATTTATTTAAGAGGCAGAGCCAAAATGCTTTTGTGAATTATTGGAAGTCCACACTCATGAGAGCAGTCCCATAATTCTTTGCCCATGAAATTTAAAATCCTTCAATTAGTAAGATAGGTTTATTGGTTCACCTAGAAACCTAACAGAAAAATGCATAAGCTACCTCATACACAAGGCTCTGGCCACCTCTGGCCAGATCCCAGTGGGCCTGATCCCACTCTCTTCAGGTCTTGGACTCTTGGGATTTTGCATGCCTGAACATGTACATTATTAGTTCAGCTCCCAGAGCACTGATCGGAGAGTCTTTCATGGAGATAACTGGCCATGAGGTTGCAACAGATGGGCGAGAGCTCCCAGATACAGAGAGAGAGCCATATGTATACACAAATTTTACACATGTATCTTATACATATATATTATATTATATATCATATATCATATGTATAAAATTATGAGCCTCTCATAGGACAACTCCTAGGAAAATGAGAATGACTCACTAACAATAGTCTGTCTCTCATCCCGGAAAAACTCCTGTGTTGGCCTTGAGGATAAGCCTAAGGCTAAATCTGCACTTCAACCCTCCATCAGATGCGGGTGCCTGAGACCAAGAAGGAAGAGCCTGGAAGGCAGTTCCAGCTGAGCCAGAAAAAAAGCAAAACAAGACAAATAATGTAGCAAGGTATCTATAAATCAGGGCAGGGTGTTTTTGAGATAGGTGAACATATTGTAAACAAATGATAAGGACATGACGGGCTGAGGTTAAGGATCCTTAAGGGCATTCAGTTGATAGGCTGTGTAAGACAGAAAGGGCAGGTCTTAGAAATATCACATGAGCAGTACTGTTACCTATCGCCTTGCTGATGTCTACGCTCCAGCATATTGCTGCCTGGCCAGCAGGTGACACTGAACGTGAATGAGTGAATAATGAGTAATTACTTAGTAGAGCAAATATGCCATACTTACAAATTCGATAAGGTCAACACTGACTTTGGCCTTCTGGAATTTGTGGAAGGGTCCTTGGATGACAGGTGCAGGCATACGATCTGACAGGACAAAGTATGCTTAACAGAGTCCCTTGATGCCGAAAGGAGTCATCTATGAGCTACTGAGGTCTCTTCTAAGCTTCTGAGGGCTGGGATTCTGGACAAGCAATCCAAGAAGAGTTAAAGGAATCCCAGGCTCACAGAGTTTCTGGATCTTATAAAATGGACCCCTTTGGGCATCCATAAGGCTCTTAGCAAGACACCAAGGAAAGTGTACTTCATGCCTTCCCTGGAAGGAGACACCTTCTATCTGATGGTGGCTGTGGGTAAATGAGCCCACAGGAAGCAGGATGTCTGTGTGTGTGTGTGTGCACTCACAAGCGCTCACAGGGCTGACACTCTGCAGTTAATGAATGTATTAAAATTAAGAACTCTATGTCTACTTGAGGTTTGATTTAAATTCCCTTCTTGAGATCTGTTAGAAGAGGTCCAACGCTTAATAGAGTTCTGCAGCACCCTTTCCCACCAACAAAAGAAATAACATCTAGTTAGCAGCAGATTTGGAGACCAGATCCTCCTGCCTATTAGGAGTGTGAGAAAATATTAAAAACCAATCTGAATAGGACCCTTTAAAGGCTGGAATTTCACAGATTGGGGTTTATTGCAGAAGACTCGTTTCTTCTTTTTGGCTTGTCAGTTGAGGGCTGAATAGAAGAGGGTATGAGTTGATAACTTTCAAATAAAGATGATGTTACCATTGCAGGAAAGTGGATATCTACATCATTAGATGTACAGGGAAAGTTCCCAACAAATAAGCACAAATGGAGGGAATGAAGTTAGGGAAGGAGGAGGGGAGTCCAGACAGTATTTAAAAGGAATATCATTTTGGCTGAAAGGGAACAGGTGGGAAGAATTCAAGAAAGCCTCATTTATTTATGCATTCATTTGTCCATTGTCAAAACTCTATTTAATAGACTGTAATGTCTGCTATGTGTCAGATACTAATCTGAGAGCTAATGGACAAACCCTGTATGGTCCTTGCTCTCATGGAGCTTATCGTCTGGAGAGGAAAAGAGAGACTTCAAATGAATACAGCAAGTGCTATAAAAAATATTCAACAGGCAAGAGGGAGAATAACAGAAAATGCCCACTTTGGATTGGGCTTCCTCTTGGGGAGGGTTACATTTAAGCTGATACCTAAAAGCTGAGAAGAATTCAGTCATACAAAGAGCTTGGGGAAGGGCATGCAGGCAGAGGGAACAGCTCCTGCAGTGACCTAAAGCAGAGAAGAACTTGGCACTGGGAGGAATCGAAGGAGAAGGCAGTGCCCCGAGAGCATGGAGGAAGGAGAAACAGGAGATGAAAGAAAGAAGGAAGAGGGACCAGAAGGTACAAGGCCTGTGGACCGCAGGAAACAGTTCGAATTACGCTCTGAGGGCACTGGGAAATCACAGTGGGTTTTACTCAGAATATCAGCATCATGAGGTTGACGTTTCTCAGCATCTTCCCACTCTGTGAGGAATGGATTGGAAGAGGCAAGAGTGTAGGGAATGAGAACAGGATGGGTACAGTGGTTCAGAGAGGAGAGGGTGAGGGAGGGGGCTGTATGCAAGTACACCAGGGAGATATTTTGAAGCTAAAAGGGGCATGACTGGGGTTGCTTGGACATATGGATTGGGGAGAGGACAAGATCAAAGGTGACTCCTGCACTCCATCTGGACAAATGTTTCTTTATTTGTTTAATTCAGGAAGAAGAGGGACATGATGTCAAACTTGGGGAAAATGAAGAATTGCATCACTGCAACAAGTATTAATGGAGTAAATGCTAGCTCTGCGCCCAGCCCTGCAGCAGGTGAGAAAAGGTTTCACAAGGCCGGACTGTCTCCCACCCTTTCCAGGTGGCTGGGATTATGATCCCGCCTCCCTGCTTACCGGACTGATAAAGTAAATAAAATGGAACAATAGCTCGGGAAAATGAATCGTGTACTGCGTGGATAATGATCAAAATGAGATGGGTTGTTATTTTAAACTTTGACTTTCTGCCTACCGGATATCTTGAGGGAAAGATTATCGCATGATGAAATTTGGGAGCCCAAGTAATGGGAGAAGGTACAATTAGCCAGGTAAAGAACATAAACTTCCACAATGGGAGCCTCAAGCCAGAAAGAAAAAATCATAACAGGAGAGGAAAATGGAAAGATGATCTCAGAGACAAAACCTTCATGGGATGGGAATGCTTGAAAGAAGACCTGTCATCAGCAGAACCTGGGTAAGAAAGCCTTCCTGTGGGGCACCTGCGTGGCTCAGTCGGTTAAGTGTCCAACTCTTGATTTCAGCTCAGGTCATGATCTCATGGTTTGTGAGTTGGAGCCCCACATCAGGCTCTGTGCTGACAGTGTGGAGCCTGCTTAAGATTCTCTCTCTCCCTCTCTCTTTCTCTGCTCCTCCCTCATTCATGCTCCCTCTTTCACTCTCTCTCAAAATAAATAAGTATTTGGGGGAAAAAAGAAAAGAAAAACCTTGCCAGCCCAATACAGAAGGCAAAGGGGAAATCAGATGACACATCACTGTCTTAGGGGACAGGGAGCGATTGAAGGAACAGTGGGCCAAACCGGCAGGCGGCATCCGGGGTGACCAGGAGCTGGCCCTGCTGCCTCACTCTGCCCCAGGGAAGGAGGGAGCACTTTCATCACAGGGGTCCCAAAAGGAACTGAAGAGCTTCCATGCTTCCTGTGTCTGGCACCCAGCCAGAGCCTCTTCCCTGCCACCTGAGGTTCCCTCCCATTCCTGGGCTGAAGGGCTTCCGTCATCTGCCATTGTCACCGTCATTGTCAACAACATCGACTGGTATGGATTCTATCAGACGCAGAGGATGCACAGGTGAATGTTGGCAGCATGACAACAGCAACTCGCAGCCCTTCAGAGTCACTATCCTGAAGGGCTCACCCGGCCCTTAATTGGCATCGATTAATCAAGACAGGCTTGCTTCAGGGAAAGAAAAACAGAGCTGACTGACGAAGTATTTCACCTTAAGAGGCAGCTTAGACCATGGACAGAAGCTGTGCCTGTCTCGGGGAGTTGAAGGAGGCTTTCAGTTGATAGACAGTAGGATGTCAGGACCCTTGGTCCTACAAAATGCAAGGAAATGAATTCCACTAACCAGAGTGACCTTGGAAATGGATTCTTCCCCAGTCAAGCCTCTGAACTAGCACACAACCTGGCTGACACCTTTATTTTATTATCATTTGAGAGACAGAGAGAGAAAGAGAGAGAATGCACGTGCAAGCAGGGAAGTGGGGCAGGAGAAAGAGAGAGACAGAGAGAGAATCGCAAGTAGGCCACATGCTCAGCATAGAACGCAACCCAGGGCTTGATCGCATGACTGTGGGATCGTGAACTGAAATGAAGAGTCTGACACTCAACCCACTGAGCCACCCAGGCACCCCCCATTCCCCGGCTGCCATCTCAATGCAACCTTGTGAGACCTTGAGCAGAGGACCCAGCTGAGCTGAGCCCAGACTCCTAACCCAAGGAAACTGGTAGATAACACATATATTCTTTTAAGTTGCTATGTTTCTGCTAATTTGTCACACAGCAACAGATAACCAGTACAGCTGCATAAGAGTTGGGAGAACTAAATGGAATCCTGCTCAGACTCTGACATATATTAGGCCACAGTAGTGTTGGCTATTATTAGTGTCTCTATCACAGCTCTGTGGTACCCAAGACCAAGAGGAGAAATATATGGCCTCGGTCCTTTGGGGAAGGCCTCCCAAGAAAGCAGATCTTGAGGTAAGTAGTAAAAAAGAGTAGAACTTCAGGGCCAGTTGGGTGGCTCAGCTGGTTAAGCATCCGATTTTGGCTCAAGTTATGATCTCATGGTTTATGAGCTCAAGCCCCACATCAGACTCTCTTATCCCGCTTCAGGTCCTCTGTCACCCTCTCTCTCTCTCTCTCTCTCTCTCTCTCTCTCTCTCTCTCTCTCTCAAAAACACACATTAAGAAAAAAAGTAGGACTTAAATAACCAGCGAGAAGATGGTGTGGAGGTAGGAGAACAGGAGTGTGGATGAAATGCTACCAGGGAGGCAGTACAGAGGTTGGATTTATATGGCAAGTGACTAACTGTTTCCTTCATCCATTCATGTACTTAAGGCTACTCCTAGGAGCTGTAGAGACAAAGGTCAATAGGTCCATCAACTTATAGGGAAATACAGTACTTATAGGTAGGTGCC
This sequence comes from Suricata suricatta, assembly GCF_006229205.1. Taxonomy (NCBI): domain Eukaryota; kingdom Metazoa; phylum Chordata; class Mammalia; order Carnivora; family Herpestidae; genus Suricata; species Suricata suricatta. The sequence continues at coordinate 73,306,993 of NC_043704.1, forward strand.
TTGCACAGAGGAGGAGAATGTACTAGAGGCCTTCGGACCCAGAAAAAGGAGTGACTGCTACAGTTCTGAACAAAAGTTTAGGTCTAATGGAGGATCTGTACAAGGAGAAAGTGAGAGGTGGCCAAAGAGTTAGAGAAAGGTCAGTTGGGCATCATTGTCCTCCAGCACACCTTTGTATAAATCAGAAAACCAGGCCTCTGTGAGAGGACCAATTAGAACAAACATGCTTTGGGCAGCTGCAGCCTTCTTGGCACTAGACTGGTCAGGCAGAAGGTATCTTTATGTGAAATAGAAAAGATGACCTTTTCAATGGAGGGCAGATAAAGTTCCATGCCAGGGAGCAGCCTTGGTTAATGGAGTATGGGCTAGACTTCAGCACCTGCTTGTCCCATTCAGTTGGCGCCTTTACGCAGGGTGCTCATGGTATAGCTATATGCCGGGGCCTTCCTAGGCCAAATGGACAAAGACCCAGGAATCAGGAGCCTGCCCCCTACAGTCCTACTTCTAAGACTAACTGTGACCGTCCATCTGTCCTCTGCTCATGCACTGTTATGCAATGGTCTCTGTATAGCAATATATACCAGATGCCAGGTCTATGAAGGGAGTCTGGCCAGGTGCCTTCTCCTCCTACAGTCTGTCCTTCTGACACTATTTGCCCTGAGAGGATGAGAATCATGTCCTGGGATCCCTACCAGGTCCAGCCCAGGAGAGCTCCAAGAGCCCTATTGCCTCAGATGGAAAATGCAGGATGATCCAGTCTTACGCACCACTTGCGGCGGGAAGGGCAAAGTCTACCCAGGCTAGTGAAAGGACTAGTCGATTACAGTTTTTTCAAGTCTGAACTGTGAGAATCAACAGCATGCATTTCCAGACAGCATCACAGGGATCCATGGCCAGTTGGCTGCTTATTCCAGACTCGCAGAGCACGGGAACACTGAAAGGCTGGATGGAAACAAACGCCTGCCCACTTACAAAAACACTTACTGTTTTTAGAGACTGAATCAGCCTCTTTAGTATCTACAACAGTGTAGGCCAGTTTGGGGGCAACTGTGTGCTGGCCTCCACCTCTAACACTTACCTGTCTCTGTACAATGTCCCCTCAGAGCCTTCTTCAAGCCAACTGCCAATGTGAAAGACCCATCTAGGTTCTGTCCCACCCGCAAGGGTGCTTTCTCTAACAATCAGTCTTAAGTTCCAGAAGGAAATTCTTCCAGTGGATATGGAGCTTCTAGGGCTAGGTCACTGGTTTGTGGACAGGCAGAGACTGAACTGGCCTTAATAATGAAGAGGTTAATAATTCACCTTAATTATTCATATTAACCTTAATCATTCAGAGACACACTTGCAGTAACAGATTGTGAAGAGTTTATTCACTTAGCAATACTTATTAAACTGACTGCTACCTGGAAAGCAGAAATTACCAAGTTGGGAAAGACGAGACCCTTCCTCCCCTCCATAGGTCTTTGGGTCTTGGGGCAGAGGACTCAGTGGTTATAAAATAACACAGAACACAGGAAGTGAGACAAGAGAGACACCACCAAGAACATTGAGACTTCACTACGAAGTCTTCATGGAGAGGACAACATTTGAGGTAGAGGAATGGGTAGCATGTCTGCAGGCCTGGAAGAGAGAAGAGGACATTCTAAGCCAAGGGAACAGTCTAAGCAAACACAGTGCCTTAAGGCAGTTCAAGGTTTGTGCTGAAAACAGTGAGAGGCTGGCTAGGGGGCAGATAAAAGGTGCCTATGGGGCACCTGGGTGGCTCTGTCGGTTAACTGTCCAACTTCAGCTCAGGTCATGATCTCACAGTTCACTATCTAGAGCCCCATGACAGGCTCTGTCTCTGTGCTGACAGCTCAGGGCCTGGAGCCTGCTTCAGATTCTGTGTCTTCCTCTCTCTCTGCCCCTCCCCTGCTTGTGCGCTCGCTCGCTCGCTCTCTCTCTCTCTCTCTCTCTCTCCCTCAAAAATAAAGAAAAACATTAAAAAAAATTTTTTTAATTAAACAATGATGCTGTGGACTAACTCATAGCTAGAAAGCTGTTGGTCACCAGTGTAGAGAGTTATGGGGCCGGCAGAAAGGGATCCGTGGGTAATAGAAGCCACTGGAAATTTTAGAGAAGGGGACATGTTTGAGCTGAATTTTTGGCAGACTGCTCAGGCAATTACACGGGGCTAGGGCAAATAACCAGGGGACAGATATCGGGGGCCTGAACCGATGGGGCAGCAGGGCAGTGGGAGGTATTACAGGACAGAACTGAAATGTGCGTGACCATCTTTTTGAAATTGTGAATCCAGGCTGGCAGCAAACAAAGCCATGAGGACAGAGAAATAAGAAGTCTTCAGTTCGCTTTGTGGTAAGACATCTGCTTCTGTTTACCAATGTCTTGGGGGTCAAGAGCATCAGCACCAGACCTGGCTTCATGACTTATGGGATTGACTCAAAGAGTGGACAGGCTAGGAAAAGGAGTCATGGAGAAGCACCTGGAACTGAAATGAGAAAGCTGTTTATGGTCCAGGCTAGCAGCTGGGTGACCACCAGTAAATTGCTTTTCCTCTCAGGACCTTAGTGTCTCCAGTTGTAGAATGGGACTATATATCCAAGGCCCATTCTAACCCTTACACATGATGATTCTGTGAATGCCATGGCTTCTGGTTATGAGCCAGACATTGTCCTGACTGCTTTTGTACATGTGGAACTCATTTATATCTCACAACAATGCTTTGAAGTAGGTACTTGGTATTGGCTGAATGTTTGTGTCCCCCTAAAACTCTTAGGTTGAAATCCTAACCCAAGATGTGATGGAATTAGGAGACGGGGCCTTCGGGAGGTGATTAGGTCTTAAGGGTGGAGCCCTCATGAATGGGATTGGTGCTCTTCAAAAAACAACTCCAGAGTCATCTGGATGGCTCAGTCGGTTAAGTGTCTGACTTCAGCTCAGGTCATGATCTCAAAGTTTGTGAGTTTGAGCCCCGTGTCAGGCTCTGTGCTGAGAGCTCAGAGCTTGGAGCCTGGAGTCTGCTTTGGATTCTATGTCTCCCTCTCTCTCTCTCTCTGCCTCACCTCCACTTGCACTCTGTCTTTCTCTGTCTCTCAAAAATGAATCAACATTAAAAAAAATTTTTTTTAATAAATAAAAGAAACACCAGAGTGCTAGCACACACCTTCTGCCATGTGAAGACACAGAGAGAAGACGGCCATCTGTGAATAGGGAACGGGTTTTCACCAGACACTGAATCTGCCGTCACCATGATTTGGACTTGCCAGTCTCCAGAACGATGAGACTCCTATTGTTGACATGCCTCCCAGGTTATGACACTTTGTTACAGCACCCCACACTAAGGTAATACTTGTATCACTCCCATTATAAAGATAAGAAAAGGGAGGCACAGAGACTTAAGAAGAGGTAACCCAAGCAGTGTGGTTTTTGCCCATGCTTCTAGCCATATATGCAGCTATTGCATACAACACGGTGACACAGCGTGGCCCTGGGGAAGCCACAAGGATGCCTCTGTGCAAGTGCCTGAGAGCCAAGCTTGAGGGCCAGCAGTCCGTGTCCTTCCTCCCTGACAGGAGGGGAAGTGTACACAGAGCTGCCTGAACAATGGGTGGAGGGTTGTAGCGTGGGTGGTGGAAGCCTGTAGACAGAGATGGTGGGGTCGTGAACTCCATCACACAGGAAATGTCACCCCTGGACCCACACCCATCCCACTGTTGCTGCCAGGAGGTGAGCTGATCCGGCATGAATCATGTCCAGTCCCCTGCTACCAAAGCCCTGCTTTCAGCTGCTGGAGTCTCGTGTTTCACGTGTCCCAAATGTTGGAATTCCTAGGGCCCTAGTTAAAGAAGGCAGAGCCCATCCAGAGGGTGTCAATCATCCTTCCAGGTAAAAATAGATCCCACTCCATGCTGCAGGCATCACTAGTTATCGGGGAGTATGGCCCCCACCTTTGTATAAAGATTCACAATATGCAAGACATCTTTATAAAATGATGTAATTTGATGCTCAGTAACAACCCTGCGAGCCAGCTTAGGATAGATGATACATAATGCTCATTTTGTCAGTAAGAAAGCTAAGGCTGAGAGAGAGTAACTGGCTGGAGTAAAAGGTAACCCACTGCCAAATATCAAGGGAACTAAAACCCCACCCTTCTGTCCTCCAGTCCGGCACTCTTCCCTTTCCACCAGAACATCCCATGCGAAACAAAAAGTCAATAACATCTCTGGTTTTTTATCACATGGATGAACAACCAGACAAAAAAGTTCTATCGCTGCCATTGGGCTCCAGCCCTGGAGCAACTCCCAGCATGTCAGTGTGCCTTGTGTTCAGGAAGGAACCATTTCAGATTGGCCAGGGAGGCTGAGAGAGGTGTGTTGTGCACACCACAAAAATATAACCCGTGCCCTTTGGGATTACCATGACTTCCCTCACTTCTGGGTACTACAGTGGGATGGGCAGCACTGAGAGGAAGTGGGAGCACCGGCCCCTGGACAGAACCTTGGACCATGAGCCTTGAGGCCCGAGTTCAAGTGCCTGCTCTGGTACTTATAAATGTGATTGCAACAAGTCACGTCCCTTCTCGGGGACTTACCTTCTTCATCTGTAAAATGGGAATAAAGCCCCATGTCCCATCTGTCTGACAGGGCTGTCACAGGAATCAGGTGAGATAATGGACATAAGAGAAGCATATTTGTCCCCTGAGGAAGGTGGATATGTGTCAGGGATCAATTCCTAGGCATTCGGGATCTTTCCCACTCCAGGGTCACAGGCTGACCCTGGGAAAGTGACCGACCATTCGCAAGAACCTAATCTTGGACCTCCTCCAGCTGCTGAGACCACCCGTCAGGTCACCTGACTAGCGCTCTGTGAGTTGGAGTCTTCTTGCCTGACCTCTCTGAAAATATTGTCAATAGACCAAAGATACATTGAATAGCTGGCTTCCTTTTGGGGAGGCAGTCCCGCTAAGCGATGTGACACAAGGACATGGAGCCACCTTTATGGGGTGGGCAAGGGAGTGGCTTGTCTGCCTAGGGGACTCATGAGAATCAGCGGCCCATGAATCCTGAGCCACCTTTCCACTCCTCCTCACTCAGTGTGTCTGGTCGATCTTGACTTCTCCTCTAGCTCTAGAAGTCTCTGAATCTATGAAGCGAGTTCACTACTCCATCACTGTTGCCCATTCACTTACCCTCTCTAAATGCCATCACCCCATCTGGAAAACCCAAACCACACTTCCTGCCCCCAGCTTCAGTGTGCCGCTGTGCAATTTGAGGAGACAGTCACTCCTGAACCTGATGATCTCCTTGGAGAATGTCTGCCTCACTCAGTCAGTTGTAATGAGGTCATTGTTGGAACTGGCAGCTCACGTGGCTTTGGAATTCAAGCAAAGCACGGCAGGCTTTCCACAAGAGCCACGTAAGCCTCTAGTGCCTGGAGGGTGCGGAGGGTTGGGGGGCGCTGCTGTCCAGCTGATGTCAACCTTCCCACCAGCAGCCGCCCCGCCAACATGCATCTATCACAACGAGGCTTGCTGGCAACGCACAACCTTCTCCCCACACACAGCACTCGGGCTTGCTGCTGCCTCTCCTTAGAAGGCCTCTCTATTTACCTTCTTGCAGAAGAATAGGTGGAAGATTGAAGTTCATAAAATGCTACTTCTGGTCTAGCCAGCCTTTAGCCTGTAGGAAGTGGAAACCACTGAGAGTCTGTGAGTTAGTTCAGCTGTTCTCAAAGTATGTACTGTAGATCCCTGGGGTCACCGTGACACTTTCAGTGAGGCCATGAGGTCAGAACTGTTTTCATAATGGTAAAAGAGGTTCATTGCCTTTCCTCCCTCCCTTGACATTTGCAGTGATGGTATAAAAGCAACAGTGCTGGCCCCTTAACACAAATCAAGACGGCGACACTACACTGTATGGTAATTGGTACATTTGTCACTATAAAAAAAAATTCACTGGCTTCACTTAAGATGGTCTGTGATGAAACAATAAAGTTATCAACGTTATTAAACCTCCACCCCTGTGAAGCACGTTGTTTTCATACCAGGTGTGATGAACCACTGAGCGCACGTAATGTGTGCCTCCTTCCGAAGTACCGTGCTGTCTCCAGAAGAATCATCTGTGCGGCCGAGTACAGCAAGCTGTGCTATCAGAAAACATGCTTTGATGTGAAAGGAGAAACTGACGAAAAAACTATGGTTATTCAGACTTGGGTTTTGGTGGGCAAGGGAGTGGCTTGTCTGCCTAGGGTGGTGGATATTTTTTCAAAAATGAATCTCATGGGGCTGTCACTTCAAGGAAAACAACAGACAGTGTTTGTTGCCCAGGACAAAATCCAAGCTTTCAAGTGAGAATCAGGATCTTGGAAGAATTGCATCTGCCACTGTGAGCCGGACAGCTTTCCGGGATTTAATGGCTTGTCCGATGATATGCCAATGGTGACATTAAAAAGTGTGATTTTAAATATTGGATAATGAGACATGTTGATGTTTAGAAAATGTTTGTAACTTGGAGTGCCTGGGTGGCTCAGTCGATTGAGCATCCAACCCTTGATTTCAGCTCAGGTCATGACCCAGGGTCATGGGATTGAGCCACAGATTGGGCTCTGCCCTGATTGTACAGCCTGCAAGTTTCTCTCTCTCCGTCTGCCCCTCTCCCCCGCTCACACACTCTCTCTCTCAAACAAAATAAAAAGTGATTAATAGGGAAAATGTATATAACTCAGTGAACCTATATGTTTTAAATGGCCAATGTGTGATGTTAGAAAAAGATAAATTCAAAGTTCAAGATAAAAGATTAGATTTTAACATAAGAAGGCAAAAAGTTCATTAATGTGGTTTCATATTCCACATTGTAAGGAAACTAAAAAAAAGACCACTTCTTGATTTGAGATGTAGTATAAAAAAAGAACACCCAGAATTATCTAAGAAAACTATTGAACTATCCCTCCCTTTTTCAACTACGTATACATGTAAGGCCAAATTTTCCACATACACATCAACCAAACAACGTAGCACAACAGACTGAATACAGGAGAAGCTATGAGACTCCAGCATCAACTCTCCAGCATCAAATATTAAAGCAAATTGCCAAAAAATAAAACAAGGGCACATTTCTCCATAATACTTTTGTTTTGGGAAATAGAATTACTTTTTATAAAATAAAAAAATCCTATATTGACATATTTATTATTGTAATTTTAAAGTGAATGAGTAAATAAATATTTTTAAATACCTCTGTGTTAATTTCTAACACCATAAATATTGACAGCTGTAACTCAAACAAAATCTCTTTGAGGTCCTCAGTAATTTTTTTTTTTTGGTTTCTCAGTAATTCTTAACAGTGGATGAGAGTCTTGAGAACAGATTGTCTGAGAACATCTAAATTTCAATACTCTATAGTCTTAGGATTGTGGACTCACAACGGTGGAGAGGCTTGTGGTCAAAAATTGTGTGGGAGCCTTCTGCTACATGCTGGCAAGGGCTGATGAGGGCCAGAACAGTTCTATTTTTTTTAATGTTTATTTATTTTTGAGAGAAAGAGAGAGTAGGAGCAGAAGAGGGGAAGAGAGAGAGGGAGATACCGAGTCTGAAGCAGGCTCCAGGCTGACAGGGGACTCGAACCCATGAACTCGGAGATCACGACCTGAGCCTAAGTTGGACACTCAACCAACTGAGCCATCCAGGCGCTCCTACAACAATTCTTAAGGTGGCAACGAGACTGGCCAGAGGTGTGATGCCCATTCATTGTGCAAACCAACATCACTATGTCACACTTTGGTTTCATTCCAAGGCTGAAGTCTATAAGACCATGGCTCTGAAGTGGATTTGGTCTCCTCTGAGGGTCATGTCCAATGCTGGTTATTTGAGGATCAGGTGGGTGCTCTCCAAGAAGCAGAAACAGAGCATATAACTAGGAGAAACTTACTCCAGCTGTCTGGGTGGAGGCTTGAGGAATCAAGGGGAATCACTGGGCACATACTCTGCTTGGCAAGTGCTGAGGTAAAGCCTATGAGGGGGATACAGAGGCGGAGGCCAGGATGAGGCACGATCCGCAGGCCTCAAGGAAAAAAGCCCACCCTGCATCTTGTGTCACATCATGACCTGTGTTTACTTCCTTTTTGTTACCAGTGAGTCTCCAGGGAAACAAATCTTGTCCCAAGAGAGCAGCTTTGTCTCTGCTGGAGGAAAGTGAAGAAAGAGGCATGACTTTATGCAGGGAAAATAGCAGGCCCTCCTCCAGGTTACTGTAGGGTAGGAGCAATGGTTAGAGAGAAATTCTCAAGAAAAAGGAAGAACTCATGAATCAGAGATATGGCTTCTCCATCCAGTGACAGCTAGACTTTGCAAAAGGCAGGATTTTCCCTAGAAATGAGTGACCTGAGGTGTATTTTGGAGTGAAGGATGAATGGAAGTAGCTGAATACAGCTGCTGAAGGGGCTCCCAAATTTCTTCTATCTGGGATCTGAGATGCCAATGCGACATCCCAGACAGATGCCCAGGAGGTAGAAGCTTACAGAGGCTGAGGTTCCAGAACTCTGAAGTGGGCACAGTACTTTGAGAACTGCAGGCCCGCATAAGTCTGCAGTCCTCAGGCTTTGCAGCCATCCAGAGTCACCATGGAGGATGACGAGAAGGAAGATGCCTATCCCAGACCAACAGAATCAGAGTCTCCAGGGGTGATTTTGAGGCAAACCACAGATGGTTCATGAAGGCCAAGGAGACACTGGGATCTCTCAAGAAAGAGAGAAAGAGTAAGTGCAAAATGCAGTCCCAGGGGCACCTGGGTGGCTCAGTTGGTTAAGTGTCCGACTTCGGCTCAGGTCATGATCTCACAGTTCGTGGGTTCAAGCCCCGCATTGGGCTCTGTGCTGACAGCTGGCTCAGAGCCTGGAGCCTGTTTCCGATTCTGTGTGTCCCTCTCTCTCTGCCCCTCCCCTGCTCATGAGAGACACATCATCTCAAAAATAAAAATAAATGTTAAAAAATTAAAAAAAAAATGCAGTCCCAAACACCAAAGCATCTTACTATTGAGCACCGGAAGTCTGTACTTGCTGTCAGTAAAGAATGTCCTTAATTAAACTCTAATGAGCTTTCCACTGCTGGCCGCACTCTGGCCCACGGAATACATGAATCACTCGTCCTCATGCAGTGCGAGAGCCCTCCGCTAATGTCTGGAGTCCTAAATGTAGCTTCCCATCTATCAGGCATAGTTAGGGATCTCAGAAGCCTCACATAGCCTGGCCATAAAACAATCAGAGAAAGCTGGAAGGCAGTAGGTGACAACCCATAGCCCTTCCTAGATGCTGCTGTAGAAAGTGGGTGCTGTCTCTTACAAACAATGCCTTTGTCTTGCACCCCAAGACCAGATGAAATGAACATTTCTGAAACATGTCCAGGAGACAGACTGTTCCCGGGAGGCTATGAGCTGTCTCTTCTAGCAAAGAAGGGAAAAACGTGAGTAAAATGTTTTTCATCTTTAATCAAGCTTCTCTTGCCGTTATATAAGGAACTACATGTACTGACCATGGTTTCAAAACTCTTCTTTTAAATGTCATTATTTCATTCCCGTAATGGTGTACGTGGTTTCGGACAATATTGTCTGCTTGAGCGCATTAGTTAAGTAGTAACTTACTTGTCCATGTACTAATGAATATGTAAACATAGAAACTTCAAGTCAGCCTTGCCTAAGATGACAGATACTCAATAAGTGTTTCCTGCAATGAAATCAATCCAATGTCACCATACTATTAGGTAGATCTATTTGCCACCAAAGGCAAAGAAAATGGATATTTTGGCTACTTTCATAGCTTTGTTCCAGTGAAGATTTTTTGGAAATAGCTCAGGATTCATTTGTGGTATCATGGAACACTAGGGTTCCAGGAAACCCACAGCAAGAAGTTCTTAGACAGACTTTGGCTCCCAAACTGAACACTGACAAGGGATGAACTTCTGCCGATGAGGGCTTACAGGCATGCCCAGCAAGATGTGTCCGTTGTACCTGGCAGAGAGGGGAAGGCCTGCCTAGCACAGATAATGGGATGCCTCATTTGGGTTTCTGGACCAGTAACAGGATGACGTTGGCCCAAGGGCATATTTGGTAGTGGGGAAAGGGGGGGCCACACAGTTATATTTGGCTGAAGGCAAGTGGGACTAACCTGTTAGCTGATCCCCAAGAGTGGACTGGAATCACCTGGAGAACTTATTAAAATTCTGATTCCTAGGCACTACCGCAGACTTGAACCAGAATCTCAGAGAAGACTTCTGCAATCTGCATTTTATTTATCTTTTAAAGTTTGTTTATTTAGGAGTGCCTGGGTGGCTCAGTCGGTTAAGCGTCTGACTTCAGCGTCATGATTTCACGGGTTCTCTCTCTCTCTATATATATATATATGTCAAAAATAAATAAACATTTAAAATTTGTCAATAACAATTAAAAAATAAAGTTTATTTATTTTGAGAGAAACAGAGACAGCGTGAGTGGGAGAGGGGCAGACAGAGAGGGCGACACAGAATCCGAAGTAGGCTCCAGGCTCTAAGCTGTCAGCACAGAGCCTGACGCCAGGCTCAAACTCATGAACCCACAAGATCATGACCTGAGCTGAAGTCGAATGCATAACCAACTTGAACCACCCAAGTGCCCTGCAATCTGCATTTTAAACAAGTTCCCAAGTTCGAATACATGTCCCTCTGGACAGCCAGTGTCAAGTACTCCACACTGTCAGGCCTTGAGCGAGGGGCTGGTTTGTGAATGAAAACAGTTCATCAGCCAACAGCTCTTCCCCACTGGTAGCCCCTCTCTGTGTTGCGTCTTGCCTCAGTGTTTCCCACATTTCTCGCTCTGCCAAAAGGACCATGTGAAGACATTTTGCTCTTTATCTTCCCCCTCTCTTGCCAAGGTGTCCCCCTCATCACATGGTGACATTTTATCCCTTGAGGCACAGAGGGTATAGACAGCCACCGCCCACATATCAGGGACTCTGACAAAGGGCTCCGGAGATGATATGCTCTGAGTAAGACAGGAAGGGCTCTTGCAAAACACTGCCTCCTAGGGCGAGGTGCTGAGACAATGCTCCAGCTGCATTCAAAACTCCAGCTGTCTCTTCTTCCCTGGCTCTGGAGGAAGAGAGAGACACTTCCCCAACATCCGGGCCTCAGGTCTTGCCACAGATGACCCTGTGGGCCCAGCTTACCTGCCCTCCCTGGCCCTGCCAACCTCTGAGGGAGCCCCAGGGTTAGCACCTGACCCTCTGGCTGAGCCCTCCTAACTCAGGGCCACCAAGCTGCATTCCTCTCTTGGGGGGCAAATGAGGTTCCAAGAAAGGTTTGAATCAGCAGGAAGTAGATGTTAAGGCACCTGGAAATACCATCAACCTTTGGGGGACTCTCTGCCCTGGCAGAGAGGCCACCCAGATGAGAGTGCTTCTAGTATCTTCTCACCTAAGGTCGCTCAGTGGTGCCAGTGTGGAATGTGAAGTGTGCTACCTGTCTTGGCACCCATGACCCTCTTCCCTGACCATGCTGTCCCCCAGTTTGTGCTGCTCAGTTCCCCCATGCACATGAGCTCAAGGACCCAGCCCTACTTTAAGGGGTCTCAGGCCATGTCCCACAAGCACCAGAGAGCCTCTCTGTGGGTACTTCTTGTGTCCACCCTTCCTCTGCCTTAGCTGGAGGAAAAGGGGGTCAAGAATCTCAGCCCCCCCCCCCGACTGCCATCAGTCCCACCCAGGTACATGTCAAGTTGTGTACCACTTCATCTTACCCCGGTTAGTCTTGCCATTGTGGCTCTGAGGGGCAGGGCACGTGGATGCCGGGAGCTCTGTCACCGAAGCCAGAAGCTCAGTCCCCTGCTGGCCCTTCTGGTCACAAATTGGAACAGTCACCTCGCTTCCTCTTTCCCAGCATCTTAATCTGTAATCCCTAATTCTTGGGGCTGTTACAATATCTGATCATAAATGTTGAAGAAAATGCTTAGAAGGCTATAAAGCAACTAGGTTTTTAAATGTTTCTTTCTTTTTTTTTAATTAAAAAATTTTAATATTTATTTTTGACAGAGAGAGAGAAACAGAGTGTGAGCAGGGGAGGGGCACAGAGGGAGAGGGAGACACAGAACCCAAAGCAAGCTCCAGGCTCCGAGCTGTCAGCACAGAGCCCGATGCAGGGCTTGAACTCATGGACCAGAAGGTCATGACCTGAACTGTAATTGGATACTTAACCGACTGATCCACCCAGGCGCCCCTATTTCTTTCATTTTTGATCCTTAAAGATTTAAGGATTTCTTTTCCTCTTTATAAAAGTTACATATATATATATATAGCAATCATTTTGGAAAGTACAGAAAAGAATAAGGAAAAAATTGCCCATAAACCCACCACCTGAGCAACTCTGTTCATTTTGATCTATTTCCTTCTTTTTTTGTAACCAAAAAAAATTTTTTTGCAGAGCTGAGATCATATTCTATTTTTTATTTTGAATGCTGTTTTAAGGTATTGCTTTTTTTTGTTCAACATAGTCTGAGTACTTTCCCATGTTATTAAAAAGTCTTCTTAAGCACAACATGCTGAGGCAATGAACATCTTTGAGGAGAAAGCTTTTTATGCATTTTGGATTACTCTTACAGGATGAGTGCCCAGAAGTCAGATCACTGGATTAAGGCACTTGATGCATGTGTTGTCAGCTTTTGTTATATCCCCTTTTCCCTGGAGTTGGGAATCGAAGCACAAGAATTGAAATAATTGAACTAATCCTCAACAAGTCCAGGATAAAACACAGGGCAAGACGCTCCACATTCTGTGGTCTGTGCTCGACACAGCCCAGGAGAAAAGGCTGGCGCGGTCCTGCAGCGCATCCGATCATTTGCACTGAGGAGGACAAACAGCTCCGTGGGAGATCAAACCTGGAGCAAAGGCTGACGTACCTGGGGCGCAGGACACCTAGGTTCTACTGGGGGGAAGCAGGGGGTTCTCCCCGAACTCCATCACCCTGAGCGAAGCAAGTCCTCAGGTTCAGACTCCACTCTGGCTCTAACACACTCCCCTTCTGTCCAGATCCCTCACTACCAAAACAAAAACAGAAACACTTTGGCTTTGATACATAAAAAGACCAGAGATAATTCATTTGCTCCGGTTCAAGGTAACTGTTTGCCCTGGTGGCCATAAAACGGATCCAGCTGAATCCCAAGGCCAACACGTTGGGGTTAATGAGACGACTAGCTCCAGAAAATAAATATGCCCCGAGCCGGAATCTGCCAGTGAGTGGCAAGAAAATGCAGTCCTTTCAGGATCAAGTCAGGTGGCCTGAAAACACAGCTCCGTGCTGGGTCTCAGCACCAGGCTCCGCCATCGGCACTGGGAAGACATTCCCCTTGGTTCTGGTGTCCGGGACAGAGGGTCTCCACACTAGCCGCCAGGCTACTGCCTGTCCCTGCACAAATGTGCTGAAGGGCAGCCGCCCAGGGTCCTCAGTGCGTAGGGAATGGTGTGCCAGATTGTTTTCCCAAGTGACCAGGGACTCGGGATGCCACATCGGCAGCTGTGACACCAAGGCCAGTGGGACACGGTGGGGGGTGCTGGTTGTCAGTTGCTGACGCGCAGACCGCCACATCCCAGGACTCAGATGTGAGTGCCTCTGTTCTGGGTACAGGGTCAAGTCCTGAAATCTGTGGGAAACCAGGTGTGCCCACACCTGCATCTCTGTCCCACTTGCAATGCAAGGGTGACAGTCCGGATGGAGGATGTAGATTCCACAACACTTTTGAGCGTGAAAAAATGTTCACCCCGCTGGTGGAAGATCCATCACATCTCTCAGAAAGGGGAATAGAGCATTCAGGTAAGAGACCCAGCAGGAGACTAGATAATCCGCGTGGAAAACACATGTGAAATGTCAGGAAACCAAGCTGCTGACTCAGAACAAGCCATATAACATGTCACTTACATAATTAAAAGCTCATGTACACAAAAAACACACTGTTGCCAAAAAACATTCAAATAAAAAGATAAAGGTAAAGGCATTAAAATAGCAGTCTATGGGTAAAGAAAGGGAATGGATTCAAGCGTGGGAACAATCACCTTTCATCACGAAAAAGAGAGGCCTTCCAGTGGCCAATTTTGAGAATGGCCATAAACTGAGAAATACCCCCCAACTCAGTCCTCTGGACCTGAGGTCCAAAATTTTAAAATGAAAGGGAAGGAAAAACAAACCAGACCCAGGAGATGTTGGTCAGAATGGCTTTGGAGAGGCCAGGAGTTTATTTTTATCAAGGGAGGAGATCGTTGGAGTCTACATGAGACAGAGGAGTTTGGGCCCTTGATGCACATCTGAGCCACCAGGGGACCTTTTAGAAGCTACTGGATACCTGCCTTAGTGGCCTGGGGTGAGCCCAGGCTTCCACACTGAAAAAGAGCCTGGTGGGTCTGACGAGCAGCTGGGATGAGAAGATAGCATTGGAGGACCCCCCATGTGCCTTTGGGCTCTGGCATGGGGGTCCTCAGGAGTGGGGGGCCAGGGGGGTGGCTTGCCCAGAGAAGAAGAAGAAACGTTTTTGGAGAGGAAGGGTCAGTTGGAGTGACTTGCAGTGAGGCAGTGTTTCAGAAGGGGATGTTGAGGTAAGCACCAGGCCTGAGGCACAGTGCTAGGGCCAGCGTGACCGCTACAGCTGACCTCCACAGGTTACAGATGAAGGAGAGCCCTGACCCTGAGAGAAAGCGACGAGCCCAGAGGTGGGTCTCCAACACAAGTGCCCCAAGTCCCTTGGTCTTCCCGGTGCTCTTCCCACTGTCCCACGGAGCCCCGGCTACTGCTGAGGCCCCCTCATCCTCCTGCTGTCCAGCCGCTGCCATCACAGAACCAGGGCGGAGGCCACCCCAGAAGAAGCTGGCTAGTGATTCGAGCTTCTTGAGAAAAAATAAAGAAGAGTTTAGACAGGAGTCCGATGAGTTCTTGTTCATTCCTTTCCCTTTCTCAGGGAAATGTTTTCCTTCACAGCAAACTCTCTATCACACCCTGGATTTGGGTCTGTTTTCCTTTCTAATCCCTTAATTCTGGAAGCTCATTTGTTTTTAGTTCTGTCAGTGTGGCCAGCCAGGCTTGGCAATCATCCTAACTCCTGATTTCCTGAAGCTGTGAAGGTGTGTTTGGCTGCCCTACTGAGGAAGAGAAGTCCACAGAGTGAGGGTCCGAAAGGCGATGCCTGAGAACATTGGGTTTCTACCAGAATACATGGAGTGGTGCCCATGTGCGAAAGGTTTTCACAGTCGCTCTTTGTTTACAGGCAAGACAAGTAGGCCCAAGAGAGGCTTCAGAAACTTCCAAGTTATGTGCAACCTCCTCTAAGGGGATTGGGTCTTACTCACTTGTGCCCCACTGGGGCCCAGACCAGCAACAGCACAGAGGAGATGCTTGTGAGATGCTCCCTGAAGGGAGTGGCCGAGCTGAGATCTGGCCTCCTGACTTCCAGCCCAGCCCTGGGACCACACGCACAGGCATGCTCAGCCTCTGGAGGCCATACTGGGTACACGTGGCCCTGACCAGGTCTGCACACAGCCTTGACCTGGCATCATGCTGGGCACACAGCTGGTACTCAGCCAACATTCACTAGACTGTTTTTACAGCTCTGTTCCTGGGCCACTCTGGCCCTAATTGTCAGCTTTCTGTCCAGATGTATTGGCAGAGAGCCTGCAGCTAGGGTGAGTCTTGTGAAACATTCCAGAAGAAAATCCAGAATCGCAGGGCTGGGAGGGAAAGTAAAGGTCATCCAGTTTTCATGCTCATTCTCCTCCCTCCTTATACACACACACACACACACACACACACACACACACACACTCACACACATGCTGCTGTTCTCCCCTCAGGCACATACCCTTTCTTCCACTGACTGGCCGGGCCTGCAGTTACATTTCCAGCTCAGAAATATTTCTTTATTTGAAACTGCTAATGCGGAGAAATGACATGAAGAGGGCACGTGCAGGTGCTCTAGCCACAGCCAAGCTAAAGACCCCACTGACAGCCAGCATTAATCACTAGCAACCTCCATATGACATACCGTGCTGGAGTTATGACCAAAGTATTATTAGAGCTGAAGGAGAGAGCTGTTATTGGTGGTGGGGATATCAGGGAAGGTTTTATGGGAGAGCAGGCAAGTGGGATAGGCCTTAAAGAATGGCTAGGCTCTGGGCTCACCCATGGGTATAATGAGGAGTTGGTCCAGACACGCTATGGGGTGCCCAGCAGGGTGGCAGAGAAGGAACTCTCAGTCACGGGACATTGTTTACTTGCTCCAGGGACTTTGAAGTAGGCATCGAGACTCTGGCCAGCTTCCTCATCTCCCAGGGAAGGGCAGGAGGCGGGGAAGGCCCTGAGGAAAGCGCAGCAGGAGGGACGAGCTGGTGCTCTGCAAGGGCGTGGGAGGCCCTGGCTGGGTCCGCTGCCACTCGCTTGTCATAGGGCCTTGGCCCAGCTGGCCTCCCTGAGTCTCCTTCGTCTCATCTGCAGAGAGGGATGGCAATTCTGTGTTTATTTATGAAAACTCTTTGAGAAATGCCACGACAGGCAGAACAAAGATGATTGCTGTATCTGGGGGCCTTACTTGAGAATGCACGAGGGTGGGGAGGAAACTCAGCAGCTGGCGGCCGGAGGATCTGGGGTTGTCTTCACTTAGATGTGAACTTCTGGCCAGCAGTGGGGTCTTTGGCTGGGCAATTGCCAGAACATCTAGTCATGGCCTCTTTGTGTGATCTCTCAACCTGGAGTCGTTTGGTTCTCTTCAGACCATGGTGATTGGGTTCAAAGCTAAAGTCTCCCAAGAGAGAAGAATGAAAATGCATGGAATGTGTATGATCTAGCTTCAGAAAGCACATGACACCACATCCTGCATGCTGTTGTGGTCAAGGCAGTCACAAAGCTCTGTCCAGGTTCAAAGGGAGGGGATATAGACCCCACCACAGAATGGGATGGGTGCCAAGGTCACATTTTAAGAAGAGCATGCAGGAATCTTTGAAAAAGACAGTAAAATGCTGCAGTAGTCTTTGAAAAATACAATCTACCAGAACATTCCTTACCTTGCACTCAAAGTCTCTGCCATACGCTCCCAGCAGCACAAACCTCCCCTGCTCCAGGAAGGCCAGCCTCCTCACTATGCCCAGAATATACCATAGTCATCCCAGTCTGAGAGCTTGAGCCCTGTTCTACTCACTTCTTGACTATTAAAGATCCATCTCCCAAAGGATTCAGGTTCCTGGTGTGTTTGAATAACAGTTAAGATTAAAAAAAGGAAGTCTCTGGAGCACCTGGGTAGCTCAGTTGGTTAAGCATCTGACTTCACCTCAGGTCATGTTCTTGCAGTTTGTGGGTTTGAGCCCCACGTTGGGCTATGTGCTGACAGCTCAGAGCCTGAAGCCTGCTTCAGATTCTGTGTCTCCATCTTTCTGTGCCCCTCCCCTGCTTGCACTCTGTCTCTCTCAAAAGTAAATAAACATTAAAATTTGTTTAAAAAAGGAAGTCTCTTAGCAAACATAATTCCTGGGGTCTTCTTTATTACTCTAAAGTAAGGGCTGCTTCTATCCTGGAATTGGTAAAACTCCTACCATCCTGAGAATCACTTGTTCTGAAAAGCGTCTACCAAACGTGGGCATGGGTCCCCTTCAACAGTTAGACCATTGCATGCATTCTTGTGAAATTAGGGTTCTTTATCTCTCCCAGACAGAAATAATGACTGTAATAAATTAAAGTCAGCTTGTTTTAAACCAGCAAATAGTGTGGCTGACAATAGAGGTGTAAATATGATTATGGGTAGTGAATTATTTTTTTCAGCCTGGCTCCATTTCAGCTCATTCGACTTTCCACTAATAAAGGGCTGGCCCGCATTCCTCACTAAGGGCTCTCCAACTACCTGAGAGGCAGGCCCCTGCGTCCTATGCAGACCCCAGTCCCTGGGAGTTCTGGGCATCTAATAGTGCTTAGGAAACACTCAGTGGCTGCTTGATAGAAAAGCAGAGAGGAAGCAGCCAGTTTATGCATAAGTCTCCACTGAGCACAACAGAAGCAGCAAACACTGGGCAGAGCGTTCTACCCTACGAGGGGCTTCTGCATCCATTCCTGGCTGTGGTGAGGCACCGAGTAAAGGTTGTGTTGTCCCCATTTTCATGATGAGGAAGCAGAGGCTCAAAAAGGTTAAGGGGCTTTTGAAAAACCAGTGGCCCCCACGTAGTGTGCAAGAATTCTAAGCTAAGTGTTTTCATTCCCCAGCCTAGAGCCTTTTCCACTGCACTGCTTCCTGGTCAACTGGTTTATTCCCTCATTGCATCCTTCACTCATTGACTGATTTGCCAAACACTTAGTAAGCACATACTTTATACACAGCATGTAGAAACAATGGTGAGCAAGGCAAAGTCCCTGCTTCCATCAGCATGTCCAGAGAGATGGCAATAAATATTGGAACGATTATGTAATTAAGAGAATTTGACATGATGGCAAGTGCCATAGAGAAAATGGAACAGAGTAACGGATAGAGAATGGCCAGAATTGTTGGGTCAGGGAGGTAAAGAGGGGGCCCGTTAGCTAGGACCATCAGGAAAAGCTTCCCTGAGAAGGTGATGCTAGAGCTGGGACCTGAATGACAGGGACCCAGCCATTTAAAGAACTGGGGGGAAGGAGTCCCAGGAAGAGACTGCAGAGGGTGCAAAGGCCCTGAGGCAGAATTAGAAAGAGTCATGTTAGAGTGACAGAAAGGCCAGTTAGAGTGAAGCATCTTGTGCCATGGAGAGAATGGAAGGGACCAGAAGGTGTAGGGCTTTGTAGGCCATAATACAGTCGAAGCAGGTACTGGACCAGCTGCCGCAGCACGAGGGTGAACAAGATGGGTATGGGTGCCACCCTTCCAGAACAGCTGGCCCCAAGGCTCCATGAGCCTCTCGTGCTCGATGGCAGTATTGCCCTTGCCCTCTGCATCGAGGCCACTGTGGAACCCCTCTCATGCTTTGCTGGCAGGATTGTCTGAGGGATGTGACATACATGGAAAGAGTTAAGAGAGGGAAATTTGGGGTTCCCAGAATGCCAACTAGATTTGATCTACCACCTGCCCATCCCTTCCACCCTTTGCCTGCAGATCCTGGACTCGGATGAGGAAATGGCTAGAACCTCACAGCTCCTTCACATGCTTCCCCCACCCCAACTTACCACTCCCGATCCAGAGCCAGCCTGAAGGGAGGATACCGAGAGGCAAACTAGCATCCCTGGCTGCCTGAGTCTTTTTGTGGCATCAGATGGACAGACACACTGAGAAGGAGGAGACTTTGCTGCATGAAAGCGATTGTTTCCCCAAATCAAAAGCAAATTCTCCCGAAATATGAGAAGCACGCACAAGACTCAATCCTGATAAACTGAGAATAATTAGCTTACTTGTGTGCTCTTCCGTTAGAAGCTTTAACTGGGACCCAGCAACGGGTTCCCCAAGTCAGAGCAAGCACGGATAGGTAGGAAGGAAAGAAGAGTCTTTCCTAACAGCCCTTTCTGTCCTCTAACCTCCATACTGACTTAATTGTGAGTGCCTGCCCCCCCCCACACGCATATACACATGCACACTTTTCATTCCATTCCCCCTAGATTGCTGTGGGTGTGTACTGCCCCTCCCCCACCCCTGTACCGACATCAAATCAAGGACCATGTTTATTCACAGGCTGACCTGCGGGAAAACAGACATCCCAGATTTGCTTCCTAGACTTCCTATTATGCATACCAAACACATTGTCCTTTCAAAGCCAGGACCAACACCTAATATTTGTCCCACACACTGCTACACTTTCAGACTACCACAAATGTGGATGGCTTGTGAGCACCCTTGCAGGTCCCTTGGGGATCTGAAGTCACTTCTACTCTGGCTGGATACCTCGAAGCTGAGCTCACATGCTTCTTGTCAACTAATGGGCACATGTCAGCCCCGTGAGGTCACAGCACTCCTCTGCCGAGAGGCCACTTGTGGGCGACGTGGACATCCACCCCTGGGGGAGGGAAGGGCTCATGTAGCAGATGCAGTATGATTCTAACTAGCAGTTAGAAGTCATTATCTGGATGCACACACAGAAGTGTGGATGAATCTTAAAACCACAGTGCCAAATAAAAAGGCAGAAGCAGAACAAGATGGAAAAAAACCGAAATCATTTACATACATGAAAGCCACATCCATCTGAAGCAGCTGAAGACCATGCACCTTATCCAAGGATACTTACAAAGACCTAGACATCAAGTGTATTAGGATGCGTTATCTATGGGGAGGGAAATGGGAGTAAGTAAGTAAAACAGAGAGGAGTTTGTGGGGACCACTGATGATAATGAGCCATGAAGGAGAGAACATGATAAACTCTCTTCTCTGCTGGAAGTTAAAAAAAATAATAAAAAGGAAAGTCACAGAAACCTCTGAGCTGCTGCTGGTTGAGATTCCCAGCCTCAGCTGCCACTTCCCATTCAAGTCAAACAGGATGCTTTGCTCCGCACATGACCCTGCCAACTCCTGGCCTCTGACTGTGCTGCCGGGTCCACCCCACCCCTCAAAGTCCAACTCACACATCTCCTCCCCAGGGTGTCCTCTCTGACGGCCTTGCACGTTTTCTGCATCACCCTGCAGACATGATCATGTGCCTGGAAGCCTGAACTCATCAGTACGCAGAAGTGCTCCCACTGGAGCCCCAAGGATAGGGTTGCCCTTTTCAGGGGGCAGTGCCACCGTGACACTCTGTGCCTCTGGGTATCTGTACTCCTGGTTGCAAGTCATGCCTTCTAAGGACCTTTTGGAAGGGACCTACCCAGGAGGAACCCTTTCTCTTCACAGAGATGCAATAATTTTCCAGGAAACTCATCATAAAGAAGAGGCACTCAGGTATTTAGTGACTGGCTAAGTGACAAAACTATTTCCACAAGTCCTTCTACAGTTAAGCCCTCAGCCTTCTTCCCATGCCCGAGAGAGTTCTCGGGGGTCCCCTTTCCTTCCTGCAAACCAAGGCATGGCCAACTTAACTCTCCCTTTTAAAACTACCTCCATCCCTGGAGAGCCTGGGTGGCTCAATTAGTTAAGCAATCTGACTCTTGATTTCAGCTCTGGTCATGATCTCACAGTTTGTGGGATCAAGCTCTGTGTCAGGTTCCACACTGATAGTGTGGAACCTACTTGGGATTCTCTCTCTTTCAAAATAAATAAAATAAAATAAAATAACTATCTCCATCTCTTTATCCTCGGGGCCACCTCTAAAGTCCACCCTGACTGTGGAAGCCATTTCCTTGTTATTCCTGACATCCTCCCCATCCCAAATGCCAGGCATTTAATCAGAACCCACTGACAGTCCTACAAATGTAAAAATGCTGGAGTTGGTAATTTTAGGAAGTAGTGTAGGCTCTCTTTTTTGGCTTCAGCAGGTATGCAGTCTATAAACAAATATTTCTAAGTACCTGTTATGTGCTCAGGGCTGGTTTTAGCACTGAAGGTTGACAAAGATTCCCTCTCTGACTTCCTTGTTTTTCTTTGAGTCATCCAATTTTGGCAAGAATCCTGCCAAGTCAGCTTAGCTAAACTCCCCCAATCCTCCATATCTCGTCGCTCTTGATATCCAATCAGAGGCCTCACTATGATACTGTGATTAAGAATAAGAAATGTATACACGGTCTTCATTCCTGTTGCTGACACAGCGCACCTAAAACTCTTGGAATTTCCTAAGCAATAAGAGTGGTAAAGATGCCTTATTATTCATTAACAAACTTTTTCCAGCCACACCTGAGTTTATGTCAGTGAGGTACCTTTCAGAAAGCACCTAAGGATGGGGACTGGCTGTGTTTGGAGGGCTGGACCTTTCAGTCCCTGCTACCCACTCCCGCCCAATCTCCAGGGAAGGGAGAAGGGCTAGAGGTTGAATCAATCACTAATGGCCAATGCTTAATAAATCTTGACTAGGTAATGACACCTCCTCCATAAACACCCAAAAGGACAGGGTTCAGAGAGCTTCTAGGTTGGTGAACAAGTGGAGGTCCTGGGAGAGTGTCCCACCTGGAGAGGGTATGGATGCTCCCTCCTCTCCCTGTCCCCATACCTGGCTCTATGTACCTCTTCCTTCTGGCTGTTCCTGAGTTATATCTTTATATAATAGACTGCTGATGTAGTAAGTAAGGTGTCTCCCTGAGTTCTGTGAGCTGCTCTAACAAAAGAGAGAGTCATTCTATGATTTATACCCAGTCCGTCATAGGCACAGGTGACAACCAAGGCTTATAATTGGCATCTGGAGAGGAGTGGAGGGCAGTCAGATGGACTGAACACCTATGCTGTGAAATCCAATGCTATCTGAGTAGAGAGGGTTAGAACTAAGTTCATTTGTAAGACACACAGCTGGTGTCGGAGAATTATGTGGTGGTGTGGGGGAAATCCTGCACACTGGAATTGGTGATCAGAATTCTACTCAACACCCCCAACCCCAGCCCTCAAATGATATCTGATCACCCTGGTCTACCTTCAGCAAGAACCCTCTCAGGTCAGTTTAGCCAGAACCCCCATTATCCCTGATGTTTCCTCTTAGCGATTTTTCTGTCCATTGCTCCCTTCCCTGCTCCATGGCTATAAATTCCTACTTGCCCAGGCTGTATTTGGAGTTGGGCCCAATCTCTCACCTCCACTGCAAAATCCCATTGCAATGGTCCCTAAGCTTATCATGATGGTCCCTCTGAATAAGGCCTGCCCTGTCCTTCTTTAACAGATGCCATTGAATAATTTCTTTTTCTTTACTAGGATACGATGGTCGATAAGAGTAGGCGAGGCCTGCCCTCAGGGGCCGATGGGTAATCTACTTTGTGGTATGTGAGGGTGCCGCTCCCGCCCACCCTCCAAAGACGAGATGGGAATTTTATCAAATTCTATTTCCATTCTCCTGGGGCCTGTGCAGGGCTGGCAGCAGAGGGGAGTGACTGGCTGGAGACCAGCTGCTCAGCGAGGCCCTGCCAGGCCTGGTGTCAAAGGGCCTGGCATGACATGTGCTCGGAGTTTGGAGCCCAGCATGGTCTAATTGTCCCGTGGCTTGGTGGCACTTACAGCCTATCAATTGAGTCTTTCTGAAAAAGCTACTCCTGGGTCTATTGGTTTCCTATCCTAGATTTGGGTCACTAGAATTTTCCTCAAGGATGGAAGAGCTTGAAGAATGGGATCTTGGGTGTCTCTAATGTGCCTGTAACGTAAAGGGGCACTGATGACTTATGGAGGAAACCCGGCCCAGCGCCCACCCTACCACTCACTGCCCATCTGCTTTTCGAAACACCACTTGGACAAGATGCTGGGGGTCCTCGCTCCAGTTAGATATCACTACAGTGCTGTGTGCACAGCTGTTGTCTGCTTCTTGAAATCACAAGTGCAAAGGGGCTTTTTAGCCTGAAAAAAAAGTAAGTTCCTATGGGAAAGCTCTGTACTTCCTACTCAATTTTGCTATGAGGCTAAAACGTATCTTTAAAAAATAACCTATGGAAAAACAAACAAGCAGGGACACTTGAGTGGCTCAGGCAGTTAAGGGTCCAACTCTTCATCTTGGTTCAGGTCATGATCTCACAGTTTGTGGCATCAAGCCCCTCAGCACGGAGCCTGCCTGAGATTCTCTCTATCCCTCCTGCCCCCCTCCTGCCCCTCCCCATGTGACTCTATCTCTCTCAAAATCAACTTTAAAAAAATAAACAAAAATGTCAGTCCTTATGGTGAACCCTGGGCAGGGAGTAGAATCATAAATTCTAATAAAAGCTCCACTCCTTTCTGTGTGGCTTTGGGAAGTGCAGAAACTTCTCAGAGCCTCAGTTCACCTTTTCCACCCACTGTAACGGCTATAAGAATTAAACTAATGGGCTTAAAATATTGAGTTAATTGTAGAGCACTGCCCCTCTGTGAAGACTTCTTGTTAATATTTGTTTACGAAAGAGACTGAACTGAAGGTTGACCAGTCAGCCCCAAGCTGGCAGACATTTTGCAGCTCTGAAAGAATATTGGAAAGCCCTAGAGAAGGTATGAACAGGTGTCTCCCTGAAAACTTAGCATGTTAAAATGAGCAAAAGGAAGAGGAAGAGACAGAGGAGGGGGTAGAGGGAAAGAAGGGAATCAGAATAAAATTAGGAGAAGCAGAAGGGAGCAGGAGGAGGAGGAGGAGAAAAAGGAGAAGGAGAAAAAGAAGGAGGAAGAGAGACGAGAAGAGGAGGAGGAGGAGAAAAAGGAGGAGAAGGGGAAGAAGAAGGAGGAGGAGGAGAAGGAGGAAGTGGGGAGGAGGAGGAGGAAGCACAGGGGGAAGACTAGGAGAGGGAGGAAAAGAAAAGGAGAAGGAGGAGCTGGAGAAGAAGAGGGGAGCAGGAGGAGGGAGGGAAGGGAGAGGGGGAAGGGGAGAAGGGAGGAGGAGGAGAAAGAGAAGGAGAAGTGGTAGAGAGAGGAGAAGCAGTAGCAAGGCTGAGAGAAAGGCAGAAGCAGCTGCAGAAGCAGCAGAGGCAGCAGGAAAAGAAACAGAGGAAGAGAAAAGATGAAGACAAGGGGGCGCAGCAGTGGAAGGTGTAGAAAGGGAAACAACAGGAGCAGGAAAAGCAGAAGCCGCAGAAGGAGTGATGTTAACTCAGCTGAAAGAACAGAAGCAGCAGAAGCAGAGGTAGAAAGAAGACAAAGAAAAGCAGGAGCAGAAAGAACAAATGTAGGCAGAAAGGAAGCAGAAGTGAAAGAAACAGCTGAAGAAAGCAGAGGAAAGAAAAGCAGAAAGAAACAAGTGAAAGAAGCAGAGGAAAAGAAAGAAGAAAGAGGAGCAGGAGGCAGAGAGGTAGAGGAGGGGTGGAAGTAGCAAAACAGAAGCAGCAGTAGAAGCAGCAGAAGCAGAAGCAAAAAAAAAAAAAAAAAAAAAAAAAGCCAAGAAAGTAGAAACTGAAGCTAAACCAAAAGCAGGGAGACAAGCAGGAGGAGGAGAATGAAGAAAAGGCAGAAGCCAAAGGAGACGCACATGTGGAAGAAGCACAAACAGGAAAAGCAGAAGTCAAAGTAAAAGGAGTAGTGGGGAGAGGGGAGTGGGGAAGGAGGGTGGGCAGAGGGAGAGTGGAGAGGAAGGAGGGGGGAGCCAGAGATAGAGAGGAGAGGAAGGAGGAAGCCAAGGAAGAAAGGGGAGAAGAAGGAGGGGGGAGAAGAGGGAGAGAGGAAAGGAGGATGGGGGAGCAGAAGGAGAGAGGAGAGGAAGGAAGGGAAGCAGAAGGGGAGAAAAGGAAGGAGGAGAAGTAGAGGGTGAGAAGAGGAAGGAGAGGGAAGCAGAAGGCGGAGGAGTGGAAGGAAGAAGAAGCAGGGAGTGGAGGAGAAGAAGCAAGGAGTGGAGGAGAGGAAGCAGGAAGAAGCCGAGGGAGAGAAGAGGAAGGGGGAGAGGCAAATGGGGGAGGGGAGGTAGGAGGGGGAAGTAACGGGGGGAGAGGAGGAAGTTGGGGGCAGAAGAAGGAGAAGAGGCAGGAGGAAGAAGCAGAGGTTGGAGGAGAGGAAAGAGGGGAAGCAGAGTGGGGAGAGAGGCGAAGGATGAGGGAGCAGAGGGGAGAGAGGAGTGCAAGTAGCAGAAGTGGAAGGAAGAGAAGCGGCGGTGGAAGGAGAAACAAGCAGGACAAGGAACTGAGCAGAAAGCAGCAGCAGAGAAAGCAGAAGTCAGTGCGCCTACAGCCCACACAGCAGAAGCAGAACCAGGAGCGGGAGCTCCAGAAACAGAGGTCACATCCGCAGGGGGCAATGAAGAGAGGACGCAGAGCTGGCCGCTGTGAACTGGCCACTGCGGAACCCCAGTCCCCACCCCGAGACAGAGAGGCAGGTGACCCAGGGAGACGTTGTTGCATGGGGGACCGTGGACAGGAGGCGGGGGTCCACAGGCAATGTTCCCCGGATGAACGGGAGAATGGAGGAATGAACTTTGCTCAAGCACCTGCGCGAGGCCGGACTCAGGAAGAGACTCGGGCTTGCTTTTCCTGCGCTCAAGGTCTGAGCCCCGCCGCACTAAGGGTCAGAACAGGCGTAGAGACAGCAAGGCCCAGAATCAGCGAAGCGAGGAAACACCAAAGAGGCTTTAGAAAGAGACGAGTTTGAGTTCAAGTCAACCGGTAGAGGTAGAATTTAATAGATGGAAGTGGGGTGGGCAAGAAGGGCTCTCCTCCCATGAAAGAAGGGCACTCAAGGCTGGTGGGACACCAGCTTCTTATGCCCAGGGCCAAGGATGAAAAGCATCAGACACGGAGACTCTGACAAGCCCTTGCCCGTGAAACAGTTCCTCTCCCAGGCAAGAGGTCAGTGACATGGAGGTCAGGCCTGTCTTGCTGGGGAGAGATGGTCACCGGGCTGTGTCCCGCCTCTCTGACTAGATGTACCAGTGAGGCGACCAGAGGGCACCGGGAGTGCTAAAGAACAGACGCCTGCACACACTGGAGGACAGCTTCCAAGGAGGGGCGAGAGCTGGGCTGGCCAGCAACCCTCTACCGTCCTGTCTTCTGAGAGGGTTGCTCCTTCTGGGAAGCCAGCAGCCTTGACGGTGGCCTCTGAATTTAATGAGGATATCCAGCCCGTCCCCAGAGAAGATGATAACCTGATTTCTCTCAAGAAAAGATTCTGCAGGAGCGCCTGGGCGGCTTACTCAGGTGAGCATCCGACTCTTGATTTCATCTCAGATCATGATCTCATAGTTCAGGGGTTTGAGCCCCACATTGGGCTCTGCTCTGACAGTTGAGAGCCTGGAACCTGCTTCAGATTCTGTGTTTCCCTCTCTCTTCCCGCCCCCTGTTTGTGCTCGCTCTTTCTCTCTCAAAAAATAAACATTTAAAAATAAATAAATTTTTAAAAATAAAATTTAAAAAAAGGAAAGAAAAGAAAAAAGGAAACAGGTTCTATAGAGCCGCCTCAGCCTTCCCACCAAGGAATGGCCCAGAGTAAGCGAGAGTCAGGCTCTAAGCAGGGGCCCTGTGAGAATACAAGCGAGTGTTACAGGCCCTCAGGCCTCCCCCAAGATCCCCAAAGACCCCAGCACTTGTTTTGTAAGCACTGGCTCAGCCAGATTCTACGAAGACGCTCCCTCCTGAGAAGCCATGGCTGTGTTACACAGTGAGGCCGACACAAGAGGACCATCGTCTGATGAGGCAAAACCAGCATGGATTAGGGCATCTCGATCCCTAATACCATCCCTCAGCCCTTCTGCCCCTCCCCCACTCATTCTCTCTCTCTCTCTCTCTCTCTCTCTCTCTCTCTCTCTCTCTCTCTCTTAAAAATAAATAAACATTAAAAATTTGGAAAAAAAGAAAGAAAATCTCTGTTGCAAAATTTCTACAGGATCACTGTGGAAATGACACTAATCTGTGATGTTGCAACAGGTAGTCTCCTCCCAACACACACCAAACACTGACAATGTTCATCTCTCAAATCCGAGTCGTTCTTGGCAGGGTACAGGGAGCTTTGACATGGCTGGACACCAAGGCCCAGGCAGGTCACACACACAGCTGATTGGTGTGCTGGCTCCTAGCTGTCATGTGACGGTACTCCATTACCACGCTGATTGATAGTCATGTCCCTTGTGGTAAAGTGAGGCTTTTAGAGGGAAAAGAGGCACAAAACAATTAAAAAACGAACCAAAAAACCAGTGTTTGTTCCCAGGCTTGTTTTCTTTGAACATGGCTTTGGAAAATGGTTTAGTCAGCATCTTTCCTACCGATGGATTTTTCCTCTCCCACCTCCAACATTTCAGGGGAGAGTTAGAGGGAGTTTTAAAAGACTGGAAGTTCTTGGCTGGTATTACAGCCCACCTTGAAACAGAAGGCCCCAGCACGGTCCATGTTTCCCCCATCTCCTCCCCCTCCTGCTCCTTCTGCTTCTTTCTCCCTCTCTCTCCCCCTACCTCTCTCTCCCTTTCTCTCTCTCTCCCTCCCTCCCTCCCTCTATCCTTCCTTCTCTCTCCCTCCCTCCTCCTTCCTCCCTCTCTCTGTTCTACCTCTCTCTCTCTCTTCCCTGCCCGTCCCTCTCTCTCCTCATCTCCTTCTTTCCATCTCTCCTTCCTTCCCTCTCTCTCTCCCCTCTCCATGCATGCACAAGATCTTTCAGCCAGAGGGAGTCTGGGGAGAAGACAGATAAGCCAGCAGACTTTTAGTACCTTTCACATTTCCCTCTCAATGAACTTAAGTAAAACATCTGTCTTTTTCGGCATATGGCCCAGAGAATCACCTCCTAATACTGTGTATCTAGCAGGGGATTTTAGCTAATGCAAAGTACGAAGAGGCTGGAATGCACAAGTAATTTGTATTCCCACAGAGATGGGTCACTTGGTGATATAATGAATTTCCATCTG
This sequence comes from Suricata suricatta, assembly GCF_006229205.1. Classification (NCBI taxonomy): domain Eukaryota; kingdom Metazoa; phylum Chordata; class Mammalia; order Carnivora; family Herpestidae; genus Suricata; species Suricata suricatta. Next base: position 73,335,316 of record NC_043704.1, read on the forward strand.
TGGTGTGGAGAAGAAGTTTAAGTGTTCTTTTTCTAAAATAACAATAAAATAGAAAAACAGAGAGCTAAGCCCTAACAGCATAAGTGATTTCAAAATAGTGCAAATCATTTCAACATTTTTCAAAATTCCTATAAGAGTCCACGGACATACCAACCTGCTTTCATCGAGCCCCACCAATGGTGGAGAAGAAGGTGAAAGAGGGTCTTTCAAAGAAGATGTGGGGAAGCCAATTAGAAGCTAAGGCAAACCCTACAGCCATGTTGTACTGTTCGCTTTGCCACGTCCAGTACCCTCCTACACCCAGACTCTCTCCAATTCTCTCCCTCCCCACCCATCTCTTTTTTAAGCAGATTATTTAATGAGATTTCAATAGGGGCATCTGAGTGGCTCAGTCGCTGAGTGAGCATCAGGCTTCGGCTCACATCTGGCTCTGTGCTGACAGCTAGCTCAGAGCCTGGAGCCTGGAGCCTGGAGCCTGACAGGTCGGAGCCTGGAGCCGGAGCCTGGAGCCTGCTTTGGATTCTGTGTCTCCCTCTCTCTCTGCCCCCCATCAGAAATAAATAAACATTAAAAAAGCTAAAGAGATCTCAATAAGAAAAGACATCCCTCCTCTTTCCAAGGTGGAAGGTAGGAGACAACTGTCCTTGAGGATATAGGTTTCACTCGGTTAGCTTCTGGTGGTTGTGATAAACTGTGAACGATCCCAAATAAATGATTTTTTTAATATCCCCAATCAAGGGGAGGTGTCAGTCAGTAAACAAGCACTTTTTGTGCACCTCCACATCACGGCCAGGAGCAAGAACAAAACTTGGGCACTGTGCTGGCCCGAGGTGAAGCCCAGCTCATTCACTCACTGTGTGCCGTCGGTCAGGTTTTCTCATCTTTTGAAGCATCCAATTCCTCATCTGTAAAATGGGGATAGCAACAGCACCTCCTTCAAAATGTTGTCGGGAGGACTGAATGAGGTCATTCACGTATGAGTAGCTAGTCACACGTGGCCCAGGATAAGTGCCTAATGCATGTTAATGCTGATCATTTATCTTTTATTATCTTCCTTGAGATATCACCCAGGACATGGGATGGGGACAGGAGATGGATATCTCTACAGATTCTCAGAATAATGAAGCTTATGTCCTGGCTGCCCTGAAATGGACTCAGTTAGTTTCTAAACATCAAGTGCCACTGTCCTAGGGACCTCTGAGGAGAGCTTGATGAGCAAGCGTTCACCATGTCCATAGCTTTGGAATAGAAATGAGTGTCATCACGGTGGCTATGAGCAGTCATGTTCAATATCAGCCCCTACAGGGAAAGCTGTAGGTATATTCAGTGCTTGCCTTGTTGAATTGCCTTCCTTTTTTTTTTAATGTTTATTTATTTGTTTTTGAGATAGAGAAAGAGAGAGCACAGAGGACAGGCAGAGAGAGCAGGAGAGACAGAATCCAAAGCAGGCTCCACACCATCAGCACAGAGCCTGACGTGAGGCTCAATCCCACCAAATGGCAAATCAAGACCTGAGGCCAAATCAAGTCTGATGCTTAACCGACTGAGTCACCCAGGTGCCACACTGTAAACAAAAAATTACCATGGAATTGCCTTCTTTTAGTCACATGGTCTGTGACTCCCATGCTCGGGAGGAGCCCCAGGGTGTGGGGGAAAGAAAGGTTTTCTTGTGCGGGAACAGCAGTAACTTTCTAAGGAGTTCACCCCCCTGCCTCTCAAATAGTGACAAGCAGAGTTCAAGTTCAAGCTCTGCCACCTCCTGTGGAAACCTGAGCAGGTCACTCATCCTCTCAGAGGTCGTTTTCCCATCTGAAAGATGGGGAGAGGTAAAAACAAACAAACAAATGAATAAATAAATGTTCATAAAAGACTAGAGATAATATACAATGTAAGCATATGACACGTAAATACATTACACAAGGTGTACAGCAGTGTGCACAGACTTAATAAACAATAGCACTCATTATACAAATTGAAGCGGCGTGTGGTCATTCCTGGGTCAGAGAGAACATTTTCCTCCCGTGAACACTAAGAGGTATGTGGCCAGCATCAGCCCAGAAATCAGACCTGGAGCACTGACCCACCTAGTTGCTGAATGACTTTGCATAATGCTGCTTCCCTAGCCTGAAAGTCAGGCTTCTCTTATGAAAATGAAGAGGCGGGACAAATCATCTCAGATGCCTTAGAGCTCAGAGACCTGGATCGTGGGGTTCCAGTGTCTAGGATTATGCTCCTGGGCTTGGTGAGTGACAATAATAAGATCAAAATACATGTAGCACTTAAATATATGACCCAGCATCTCACTCTTGGGTACACATCCAGCAGAAAAGGGTACACGGGTTCCTCGGTGTGTGTAGGAACCTTCACTACAGGGCTTTATGTAAGAGCCAGAAGCCAAAAACAAACGAATGTCGACCCACAACAGAATAGGGAAGTAACTGTGGTCTATTCACACAATGGAATACTACACAGCAACGGGGATGAGCAAAGTATTGCTACACGCGAACAAAGGGAATGCGGCACAAAAATACGAAGTGAGTGAAAGAAGTCAGACGTGAAAGAGTACACACTGTTTGATTGAATTTACATGAATTTCAGGAACAGGCAAAAGTAATCCATGATGTTAGAAGCCAAAACTGTGGTTACCTTTGCATAACAAGTTTCTCGGGGTGGCAGTAAGACACTATTTATTGACACAGGTGTGTTCACTTTGAAAACACATAGAATTCCGCATACACTTGTGACTTGTGTGTGTGCACATACATATATATGTTATAGTTCAATATGAAATTTACATAAAGTATGCCCAGAAACATCTTTGGGGGCATCTGGGTGGTTCAGATGGCTAAGTGTCTGAATTTCCATTTCAGCTCGGGTCATGATTTGGTGGTTTGTGAGACAGAGCTCCTCATGGTTGTGAGCTGTCAGCACAGAGCCTGCTTGGAATTCTCTCTCTTTCTCTGCCTTCTCTCTCTCAAAAATGAATAAACTTAAAAAAAAATAAGGATCAAGAGTAGATGAGGATGGAGATATAACTTGGGGCCAGAGTGTTCCTCCTTTAAGTCCTTGTATCCTGGGCTGAGCTTAATGGACTCTTTGATGTAAGGCACAATAGGGAGCTACTGAAGGGTCTGTAGGCAGCTGAGATCTTCCAAAAGCACCTCCCATCACATCAACATGCTTACTTTTATCTTCCGGTCTTATGGATGAACAGTTATCCTCTCCAGGCACAGACCCGCTCCTGCACACCTACACACAACCCCCTTCCCTCTCACCTACCCAAGAACATGGCTCCAGCCATGCTCCTTCTCTCTCCTGCATCATCAACATGTTCTCCTTATTGGGCCTTTGACACTAGCACACATATGCACAATTATTTCTCCCGTCTGAAAAATAAAAGTACACCCAACCACATTTCCCCCCATCACTTCTTCCTCTGTATGGCAAAACTCCCAAACACATTATGAATGCTGGACACTTCCACTCCCCACCCTCCCATTCTCTACTAAACATGCTTCAGCTGAGCCTTCAGCCCCAGAACTCCTTCAGAGAAATGACCTCCACCCAGCTACACTCAGTAGCTAGGATTCTCGTCTCCACCTTGCTTGACCTTGAAGCAGCAGTGACCTAGTCAATGACTCCTCCTTAAAGTATTCTTTTTACTTGGCTACCAGAGCACTCTGCTGGCTTTTGTCCTACCTCACACCCTGCTCTTTCTCAACCCTTGCTGGTTCCTCCTTTTTTCTGGAGTTCTTTTTCTTGAAGTTGCCCCAAAGCGCAGTCTTTGGATCCCTTCTCCATATATACTTATTATCTTGGTGATCTCATTCATTTCCATGCTTTTAAATTCTGTCCATAAGCCAATGACTCCCAGATTTATGTGTGTGATCTGTGTTTCCCCTCTGATTTCCAGACACATAAATCCAATTGCTACTGACATCTCCACTTGGATAGTTAGTAGGAATCTGAAACTGAGTTCATGATCTGTCCCTCTTCCTACAGTCGCCATCCTCTGAAAATAGCATCTCCATCCTCCCAGGCCCCCCGGTCCGAATGGTCATCCTGACTCTTCTCTCACAGATTATGTCCCATCTGTTAGCATCACACTGCTGAATGGTGGGAAATAATAAGACATAGAACGGTCATGTCATGTGCAGCTTTTCCAAAGAACTGCTGACCATAAACCTGAACACAGAGGTTGGACCTTGACCATTGTTCTCTGAAACAGAGTGTGGCCTCTTGCACTGTGTACTCAAATGCCTCACAAACAACAAAACCCTTAAATACAATGAAAAAAATTGAATAATTGGTAGTAGATAGTGATCATTCAATCTTAGATGGAAAGGATGATGCAGACCTTAGTTAAACTAAATGCCTCACTTTATTAGGGGACCTCTCAATTGGGACTCTTAGCCCAAGGTCACCAGGCTCTGTACCACACACTTGATTTCCAACATGGGCACATAGCTGTTTAGAAAAGGAGTGGCACTTCCTACAACCAGTAGGTTGTAGCTACTAGCTAACCCAGAGTGCCTGTCTGTCAAAAAAAGAGTCTAACAAAAACCATATGATTTTACTCATATGCTCATAATGGAATCTAAAAAATAAACAAAACAAAGAAACAAACAAAAAGCAGAAATAGATCTATACATATAGAAAATGAACTGATAGTTGTCAGAGGAGAGGGGGGTGGAGGGAAGAGCAAAATGGGTGAAGGCGAGTAAGAGATGTAAGCTCCCAGATATAGAATGAATAAATCACAGGGATGGAAGGTCTCAGCATAGGGAATAGAGTCAATGGTGTCGTAAGAGTGTTATACGGTGACAGATAGTGGCTATACTTGTGGTGAGCATGGCGTAATGTACAGAGAAGTTGAATCACTACATTTCACACCTAAAACTAATATAAAATTGTGTGTCAACTACACTCAAATAAAATCATTTTTGGGCAAACCTTTAAAGGGTTTACGACAATCTTAGCAAAGGCCTGGCATCCGTGCTCCCATCCCTCCTCCCATGTGCTCTAAGACATTACCAATCAATCTTGTGACTCCTTCCTTCTCAATGTGGGTTTGATTTCAGAACCACTTGCAACCCAGTAGCACAAGGAGTCACTACCAATTGATCTATCAGCTTTGGCAGACAAGCTGAAACCTAATTTTCCTCTCTTGTCTGGCCCTTGACAAGTATTTGTGTAATCTCATACACATACTCAAAAACAAAAAAGAATGGCACCTGGGTGGCTCAGTCGGTTAAGCGTCTGGCTTTTGGCTTCGGCTCAGGTCATGATCTCACAGTTTGTGGGTTCGAGCCCTGCATTGGGTTCTGTGCTGACAGCTAGCTCAGATCCTAGAGACTGCTTTGGATTCTGTGTCTCCCTCTCTCTCTCTGACCCACCCCTGCTCGTGCTGTCTCTCTCTGTCTCTCAAAAATAAATAAAAAATATTTAAAAATTAAAAAAAAAAAGAAATGAGAGCAGTAACGTTACACCATAAAGTTCAGCTCAAAACGCACCCACCTCTAGGACAGGGGGTACCCTCCACTCATCCCTCCTTCAAACTATGCACAGAGCATCTAATCGTCCTGTGAGGATGGTCAGTCCCCACCCTCTACCCAGGTATATTTCTGAAAATCATATTGTAAGTGGGTTATATTTTCTTATAATAACAGTAGAATAATTGGAGGGTGTGCTTTTGGTGAAGAAGTCAGCAGCAAATAAATCACAAAGATAATCGACACTGTGGCATTCAAAGTTATCCAACAATAGCCTCCTATAATTAATTAAAGTCTGAAACTTTAAACTCCCTTAAAATGGGCTTCCGTATACCATACATGTGGATTAGTCAGTGTTTTCGAAGTGCTCACACACAACTCTCCTGAATCACCAGTTAACCCACCTAAGATGAAAACAGGAACTTCAATAAATGGTAATTAACTTTTTCATTTAAAGAATTGTGTTTGCCTTCTTAAGAATTAGGAAGGCTTTACGGGATACGTTGGGTGATCTGGGTTTCTTTGGAGAAAAGAAGCTGCCAAGGGAAATCTGAACCACGGTTTTCTCTTTTTCTTAAAGAGACCTCATTGGCCAGCATTTCTTGACGGCTTCTCTGTGCCAAGCATTATGCTGAGGGCTCCTGCATACAGTGACCCCAACACATTCCGCTGGCCTCAGAGCTGCACTTGTGGGGTCACTTTTCCCAAAATAGCTGCTGTCGTCTCTACATATTTGAAGACTTTACTACAGAGTTTGATTTCATCCTAAATGTCACCGGTTTAACTTATTTTCTCCCTTAATTAAAAATTTTTTTAATTTATTTTTGAAAGAGAGATGGCAAGTGGGGAGGGTCAGAGAGAGAGAAAGAGGGAGACTCAGAATCCAAAGGAGGCTCCAGGCTCTGAGCTGTCAGCACAGAGCCCGACATGGGACTCAAACTCATGAACCATGAGATCATGCTCTGAGCCAAAGTTGGATGCTTTAACCGACTGAGCCACCCAGGCGCCCCTTTCTCTCTTTAATATATAATGTTTTTACTGCTTTTCCTTAATTTAAAAAAATCATTCAGTAAAACAATCATCTGGAATCTATAGGTAACTTTTACTAGTGCTTCTCAACCCAAACTCAACCCAAACTTCACCCATGGAAGCTTTAAACAATCCTAATGCCTGGTAGCACCTCAGACTACCTAATACAGAACCCTGGGCTGGGACCACTGCATCAAGACTATACAAGCTCCCAGGGGCTTCTCACGTGCCTGGAGAAACACTTTGTCTGGCCCTTGCTTCACGGAAGCAGGGCGGGTGTCCTTTCTTCCCTCTCCATAAACACCAGTCCATGCCTGAAGGTGACCTCCCACTGCTGCTGGATTCAGTCAGCTCCATGCTCTAGGAAAAGCCTCATTTGTCCCAAAAAAAAGTGTCTAAAGTTAGCTGTTAACACGATCATCAGGCAACAGGAGAAAAGCCTTCATGGATTTTGCCTATCTCGACTTCCATGAACTGTCACATTCTGTTTGGGCGCCTCTTTGCTCGCCACAGGATGACGGGTGACACTGTCTGGAGCACACTCCACCCACATCAAGTCCTCAGTGCAAGGGTCTCTGAAGAAGGTAGAATGAGCGTCCGTCCAGATTCCACCCGAATTCCCTTATTCCTTCGGCAGGGCTGCTGTAACCAAGTGACAAACTGGGTGTCTGGAGCCAACACATTTATTCTCTTGTAGCTTTTCTGTCATAGGCTAGACGACTGAGAACAAGTGTCAGCAGGGCCATGCCGCCCTGGAGGCTCTAGGGGAGAACCCTTGCCTCGCCCCAGCTTCTGAGGTTGTTGCATCCAGACTCTCCAGCTCACGGCCGCACCCCCACCACCATCAGGGGCCCTTTTCTCTCTGTGGGGCTGTCTTCACATGGCCTTCTGGTCAGGACAGCAGTCGTTGGACTTGGGGTCCACCCTCATCCAGTGTGACCTCATCTTAACTGACTGCATCTGCAAAAGACCCTGTTTTCTTTTTTTTTTCAATGTTTATTCATTTTTGAGAGAACATGAGCAGGGGAGGGGCAGAGAGAGAGGGACACAGAGAATCTGAAGCAGGCTCCAGGCTCTGAGCTGTCAGCCTAGAGCCTGACAAGGGGCTCAAATCCACAAACTGTGTGATCATGACCTGAGCCAAAATCAGAAGCCTAACTGACTGACCCACCCAGGCACCCCCACCCTATTTTCAAATAAGGTCACATTCCCAGGTCCCAGGAAGATACGAATTTGGGGGGCACACTATTGAACCCAGTACACCTCATAAACTACTTGTGGGTATCCTTTCATCCCTGGGAGGCAGGCAGGAGAAACATTTTATCCCAGTCAACCTATAAATCAAGTTAGGTAATTAATCCTTCCCTAGAATATTGGAAAGAAACCATCTGCGCAAAGCAAAAGAAAACAATTTGGTTAATTAGGTTGGCCTTTTAAATGTTTTTAAGACAGATGAAAAAGGAAAGGATTATGCTTGTGGATTTTCAGGTTTTATTCCAGTTTTTAGCCATTTCGCTAGTGACAGGCCTGTTTAGAAAGAGCAAACATGTAATATTTAAAGTGTAATCAACTGATTTTTTTTCTCCTAATGAAGCTTGACAGACTATATCACACTCACACACACACACACACACACACACACACACACACACACACACACACAGAGGAACTGAGCTGCAAACTCCTTTTATTGTTCAAATTTAACACTGTAACTCTTCATTTAGGTGATTTAGGTGGCCCCAGCAAGCTCGAAGAGGAGCACAGGCTGATGGTCAGATTTTGCAAGAATTCCTGTGAGATAATCATTTAACACTATCTGCTTCCACTTCACCAGCAACCTTCTTTTGCAAAATCTGAAGCAGGCCAGGTCTATTGTTTATAATGCTCTTCAGCCACACGCCCCAGGTGTATTTGCAAAATTAAATGGATATTAGGCTTTGAGGAATGAAAGGCATTTATAAAAGCCCGATAGTCCCCAAGGTTCCTGGGCTGACCTAGAGGTCTGGGTTTGGGAATTCACTATTCCCGCTCCCATTTCCTCCTGTCATTTGAACTGTCACCTTGGAGATGTCACAGCCCATATGTGCTTCCTCCTGTGAAATGAGGCCTGTGATCATTGGCTATGGGACATCAGGGGCGCTGGAAGAGCAGCCCAGAGATGTTAACTTAGTCTCACTCCCAAGTCGCACCAGCTCCACGCTCAGAAAGGCAATCGGCAGATCAGTGATGGAAAATGGACAGCAGTGAAGAATCAAAAATAAGGCTGCGGGCTCTGGAATTGGGGGCGCCTGAGTTCCAGTCTTAGACGCATTTTGGGGAAGGAGGGAGACACATCACTCCTCGAAGCCTAGGTGCTCATCTGTAAAAGGAAGATGACAGTGCCCGCTTCATAGAGGTGTGCAGAAGTAATGTGATAGTGCAGGTGCCCTGCTCACAGTAAGCACTTAGCAAACGCCATCGGTGTCTTAGGAGTACGTGAGCCAAACTTAAGTAGAAACATTCCTTAAATAGATTCTTCGTTGTTGCCTTTACTTAGCTGGCTCTGCGGTCAGCTGTTTATTTTAGACCTGTGGCAAAGGAAAAGCGAGCCCTATGGGCAGAAGGGTAGCTGGGCCCCAGGAAAGACAGAACAGAAGTACAAATCAGGTCTCGGAGGAAAACTCACTGTGCCCCTCCCCCCCGGAAGGCAGCTTGAGGGTGACTTCTTTTTGGCCCACCACACGAGTTATCCAAGGTTGAAGTTAAGGAAGGACTCTGTGAAGGACCTGTAAATTATTAAATGTTTTCCAAGAAAGAACTTGGGAAATGGGAAAAACTGAATGTATGGTCATTTCTTCCCACTGTTAAAGATGACACGAAACATCCCAAGGAGGGAAGGAGCCCGAGAGAAGGTTGGAGTGGCTTACAGGGATCAGTCTTAGAATGGACCTTGGGATCAACTGGCTGGGATGGGTGTGGTGAGGTGAAGACAACACAGTGCCCGGTGCACCCCCCCCGCCAGACCAACTTAACTGCATTCTATGGGAGCAGGATGTGGCTTGGGGCAAAGTGGGGTGGGGGAATGTTGGGGGGGCTTGGGGTTTTTTTTAGCTCCCTAGAGGGGTCAAAGTTTCTGCAAGGTCAAGAGCTGCTGTTGGAAAGTCTTCTTCAGAGCTGGAGGCTGGGGCTTCGGCTGCTCTGTCTGAGCTTGAGTGTCCAGAGCTAACCTGGGGGAAGGGAATTTGGGAGAAGAGAGGAACAGAGGAAGGAAGAAGGGAAGTAGCCTGGTGGTGGGAAAAAAAGAAAGGATCTGAACCTGATAGGTCTGCCAACTTTAATTGCTAAATTTGACCTTAGGAAAAGTTAAATTAATGTGTTATGTCTTGTGCAGACACTGCTCTTGGAACCTTGACAAGTGAGACATTATGCAATCGTGACATCATGCCAACCCTGTGAGGCAGGCATCCCTGCCCCATTTACCAGAGGAAGAAAAGGGAAGTACAGACAGGTGACAAGGTTTGCCTAAAGGCATCTGGCTGCTGGCTGGCTGAGCTGGGATTCCAGAGCAGGTGTCCCCATTCCAAGACCTGACAGGAGCACTGGTGAGAAGGCCCAGTCTGGATTTTCATGGAGTGTTGGCACCAACCCGGACTGGACTCATGTCCTGAGGGATGAAGAAGATGAGACAGACAGATCAATAAGTACACAAACCAGGACACCGGAGACCCAAATACCTGGGAATGCCTAATTACATAAAATAATCATGATCTCCAGGCCTCCAAGATTCCCTTGCCTCTTGGCAGGAGGTGGGCAAGAACTTGTGCTGCTCTTGCCCAAGACCCAGGACTACACAGGTGGGAGCCACCCAAGGTGCACGAGGCCGTAAGTGCACCTGTGCGATGGTCGTCGGAAGATGATGAATCTCGCTGCCGAGACCTGCAATTCCCAGCAAACAGCTCGGTGAAGCTGCCAGAGAGGACTTGGAAGCAAGAAGGAGAAATAGGGGCCACCTGGGCTGGTGGGCGGGACAGAGAGGGTGCACCCCGCAGGGAGGCGTCAGGGGCTCTCCGTGCCGACGTGCTGCAGATGTGACCACACTGCATCCCCTGACACTGCAGCCCACCTCCCCAAGGTCACCTCCGCCTGCCTCACTCGGAGCACCCAGCGATCAGTGACCTAATTTCTATGTGTTACTTTAATCTTCTTTAAATGAACTCTTCCCAAAAGGCAGGAGAGTGTAGAGAAGAATAGAACTTGTGCCCACCACCAAGCTTTGTCAAATCCTAACATTCTTTTCCATATTTCCTTCAGATATATTTTATTTATTTTAAGTATATTTATTTTGAAAGAGCGAGGGAGCACGAGTGGGGTAGGGGCAGAGAAGGGGGGAGAGAGAATTCCAAGCAGGCTCCTCACCCCTCACTGTGCAGAGTCAGACCCACGGCTGGAACTCACAAACCCATAGGATCATGACCTGAGCAGAAATAATCGACCGAGCCACCCAGGCACCCCTGGATGCTTTTTTTTTTTAATATAGTTTATTGTCTAGTTGGTTTCCATACTGGGTGGATGTATTTTTTTTTAAACAAAACCTCGCGAATACCTTTGAAGCCTCCATGTACCACTCCCTGATTTCTTTTCCCTTCCTCTGATCCCAAGGGAAACCCTCTTCCGGATTTGATGTCAATTACTCACATGCATGACTTCTTACCTTTTACCAAGTAGACATCCATAAATAATCAGTGGTGTTTTCACATACTTTTAACTTGAATCTTACTGGAATCATACTATAAATGTAATAAAACCGATATAATATTAATAGATTCTGATAATAAATGTTAAAGAAAATAAAAACTAAATAAATACTGTATGAAATGTGGTTTTAAAATAAATATGAATATAGATGAAATCAAACTGCTACTTGCTTTATTTTTTGCTAACAGTAGGGATTCATCTAGTTCATGTTAAATCATTTACTTTGATACTGCATAGTATCTCATTTAATGAAAATACTATAATTTATGTATAATTGATGGATACTTTTTTCTTAATGTTTCTTAATGTTACAATTTATTACTGTCACAAACAATGTCAGAATGAGTATTCATGCATCCATGTGGGTGTGTCCGGGCTATATACCTGAGAGGGGACCCATTAGGGGACTGTATATCCTTCACTTCTTTTCAGCCTCTTGGCCTCGTCCTTGCTGTCGCTGCTAGTGTTTTCCAATACAGGACAAAATTAGGAAATAAGGGCCACTCTGGAACTCCTGGAACCGAGGCTGGGATCCAGAAATACTACCTGCTCCAAAAGAAACTGCTGGACATATGCACTTAGTACATTGGAGTGTCCACTCTGAGCTAGGTAGGCTGGGTGTACAGGTCCTGTGGGCTGGGGGCCTCCAGCCCAGCTGATCTTGAGGAGCTGAGAAAGTCAAGAAGCTGCTCTACTCAGATCAAAGCCTACAGCACCCCCACCATCTGTGTTTTGGGGCCCAACCTAAAACAGCTGCCCTATTTTTTTCATGTTTATTTATTTTTGAGAAAGAGAGAGACATAAACAGAGACAGAGCACAAATGGGGAAGGAGTAGAGAGAGAGAGGGAAACACAGAATCCAAAGCAGGTTTCAAGGCTCTGAGCTGTTAGCACAGAGCCTGACGCGGGGCTCGAACTCATGAGCCATGAGATCATGCCCTGAGCTGAAGTCATCCCTTAACCGACCAAGCCACCCAGGTACTCCTTCAGCTGCCTTATTTTGACTTTTTTCCTTTTAAATATTTAACTTAGTTTTCCCTGACTATCAAAATAATATGTACTCTTGCCATAAATTTTAAAACTTTTAGAAAAATATTTTTACATTAATCATAAATTTTCACTCATCAGACACATTCACTATTAACATTTTATCCTATGTGTCTTGCTTTTTTTCTAAGTATTTTCCCCTTGCATGTATATTCTTTATACTCTGATTTGTCACCCAATATAAATTTCTGTATTGTTAATACATTTAAACATAATTTTAATTTATTCAGGTTCTTTTATCTTTTACATGGTGTTTTATTATCTACCTAGTTATTCCTTTATATTGGATAGTCAGATTATTCCTAATTTCTGTTTTCACAATTAAAACACAATGGGCATCTTCAGAGATAAATATTTGATGGACTTTTAGACCCTTAAGATTCTAAGAATCTTAGAAATGTAATTCTCAGAAGACCAAAGGGAATTTTTTAAGCTTTTGATAGATATTACAAAACTGTTCTGGAAAGACAACTATATTACAGGCCCACTGACAAAGTGTTCAGAATGCTTCCCTTCACCCAGTCAGTTCATGGTGAGCTCTCCTTATACTGGGGCTCAGATGTGGAAGGCAAGGGAACCTTTAAACGCTGGTAGGTTTGGTGGAAAAGAATGTTTGGCATCCTCGCAAGCGGTGTGTATTAAACTGCTTCCTTCTATGAGAACCAACAAGACAGCAAAATGGATGAATCATACTGTGGGAAAGTTATACTCCAGAACCAGGTCTCTTATATATAGGAGACAGTTGAAAGAACCCACTGGGACTGAAGGAGATATACTATTTAAATGTCCTTAGTTTGAAAGCAACAGCAACAATAAAAAAGACTCCAGCTAACTTAAGCAAAATAAAAAAGAATTTATTGGAAGGATACTGAGGCCAAAGGGCTCTGTGTACTGTTGAACAGGTTGTACACTATACAACTCAGGCCATGGAGAATCATTCATTTTGTCACCTATGTGAATGGCACTTCCTAGAGTTGTGCCGTGCACTGCCTACACAACCATATGCAGCAGACCTGCTGGAACAGCTCATAAAACAGGATTGCTCAAACTATCTGTGCTGAAGGACTGGGTTTATTAGTGTTGTTGTTATTACTAAAATCCATCGTAAATCAATACTTGAGTAAATTAAATTAATATGAATTACTAGAAAAATGAAATGCCACTCGATGTGTCCACAGTGCCAATTACTACAAAAGTTTCTAAGTGCTCTGTGTCTGTCTGAATGTACCTCACTGTAGACAGGTAATATGTAGTTTGGAAAACAGAACTGGCCCGTAAACCATAGCATGATTACATTCGAGAAGTCTTAATGTAGATTAGCCAAATGCAGAAAAGCGGGAATGGAATCAGGAATCCAAAACAAAGAGATTCCCATCCGTCTCCCATCTGGTTTTCTCTCCTCCTGCTGTTACTATGAAACCTCGCTGCAGAATGGCTTTCTGCACATGCAGAACACGTACCAACTAACAGCTCTTTCATTTCATTTCTTACAGCCTCAGCCACCAGAGAAAGAATTATTGGTCCTAATTCCAAAAATTC